>NC_134247.1:20982250-21285958 GCF_965152275.1 Natator depressus | reverse complement strand
TCGCTTCACAGCTTCACTTTTCCTGAAATTTCTGGGCATTTAAAATAACCCTCTCTTTCCCTCATCATAATGTTCTTTTCCCCCCTTTAGTAAACTAGAACAATCCTGGGGGAGGGATTGAAGGTTGGGCTTCAAAAGAGGAACTTCAGGGCATTTTTGTTTGTTTCATTTTGTAATTGAAAAGAAAGAATAAGAAAGGCAGGACTAGACTGTAATTCTCTCACCCTTACAACCTGTAAGCTAGGGGCCACTGTAAAACAAACTGATTAAATCCATCCATAACGCTGGGCATTGGTAACATTCACTGTGGTCTGAGTGTGGAAGGCTGCATGCCTGGAAGGAGAGAGAACTGAACAGAGAAAACTTAATCAAACAAAGAAATAAGCATAAAATAGACTGAAACAATATTAGCCTCATGGCAAAGGGAAGTGTTTGGTATGGAAAGAACCAGCAGGTTTAGCAAGATCAAATGTTAAGCAAAAGGTTGATGCGCTTTTGTTTTTTAGCATCCGTATTGCTATTGTGTGCAGGCATGTGGCTCGGGGTCAGTTTGTGCAGGCTTGGGATGTGAGTGTATGTGTTTAAGGGGGTATATACAAATATATGTTAGGGTGTGCTTGTATTTGAGTGTGTGTGTGCGCATGCATGGTTATGTAGTGGGTGTGAGCGTGTGTTCACGTGTTCGATATTTGACAGTGGGCGTGAATGTGGACACAAGTATATTTGGATGCGTGTGCAGGTTTGTTTATATATGCTTGGGTGTGTATCTGCATAGGAGTGAGGGTGTGGAAACTGTCACCATTCAGATAATTGTCCCCCTCTCTAAGACAATTGCCCTCCCTTGTGCACACCTGCACCGTCTCTGTTTTATATTCTATTTGATGTTGTGGCTTCCATGCAAATCCTTTGAGTTTCTGAACTCATGAAAATGATAGAGTAGAATGGAAGGCTGGAACAGCTCAGGGTGCCTTGAGAAAGGCACTTCCTAGCCCCAATATTACTGCACTATCATGTTGCACTTAATTATTCCAAAGAATAGCAAATTGCATTAATTAAAGTGGCACATCTGGCCTTGTTATCAGAGTTAGTGCAGTTCTGGTTTTGATCCTGAACTGACAGAATCAGAAGCTATCAGTGCTCCAGGGTAAACATTCGTTATGCGAACAGAATGCTTCCTTTATTTTCTGGGAAGCCTAAAAATGTGTCCAGTGGAAGTGTAGGGGCTTCATGTAAACTCTGTAAGGAAAAGCTAGTCAGTCATTAGCAAGATTTAATCACCATTGGTATGTTTACACTAACAAATATCCTCCTCAGAAATGTTGTGTTTATGCCTGCATACAAACCCAGTAACCTTCCCTCCTCTCTTCTCACCAGTGCAATGAAATCATCCTGTTTGGAATTTTCAGTGCTGTGTTTTAAAAAGTCATTGAATAAAACAATTATTGTAAATCTAAACCCACTTTCTATTTACCTTAGGTACTCCTGTGGCTCACATTGTCCTAATATCTGCACCCCTCACAACCTTTTCGGTATTTATCCTCATAACACCCCTGTGCGGTAAGGCAGTGCTGTTATTCCAATGGGGAACTGAGGCACAGAATGGTTAAGTGACTTGCCCAGGGTCACAGAACAACTCTGTGGCAGAGCAAGGAGTTGACCCCAGGTCTCCCCTGCCTAGGCTTGTGCCCTGGTCACTGCACAATCCAGCCTGTGAGCTATTTTCAGAAGCTTGTTGCCTTCACAATGCAGGTAAATGAATCTGTATTTGCTACTGTGTGTAAATACTTTCTATTTAAATAATAAAGCCTGCAAGGAGATTAATTATCCCATTTAATGCAAAGTACACAAAAATGCACTGTCACCAAAGACTTAGACAGCCATTCACTTCAGTGATGATACTCCAGTGTTGGCCCGGGTGGGGTATAAAAACCTCGGTAAATTAGGGAAAGAGACAGGGAGAAAGAAAGAGAGAGAAATCAAATAGGAGTGGGATTAGACTCAGCATGTGATTTCAAAGCTAAACCTTGCATTTGGCTTTGATGAACATGACCCTTGACAGCGGGCTACACACAAAAACACCCACCCAGCCCCAAACATATCACAAAAGAATGTGCTTGGCTCACAATTAGATTAAAATCCAGAAAGTCCTAGTTAGAGTCAACAAATACAGTGTGTTTAAGGAGGCTGTCAGAAAATAATTTTTGAAAGCCTGTAATTTCTGTGCTAATGCAATCAGCTCATCTCTAGGGTTTTCAGCCTGCTTTCAGCAGTGCTTACTATTCGGTTTAGCCTTATATCCAAAAAAAGCCCCCAAACTTTAAAAAAAGCCACTCTAATGAGCTAAGAATTGACCATGAGTGGTATTTGTGATTGCTTGGAAATGGTAGATAATGACACCGTACCCAGAGCAATTACTCTTCCCAGCTAATCCTCCACTTCCAGGGCAGTTCTTCCCACTGATTTGCTGCATGCACAGAGTGCTCTGAACAGCCCAAGGTTTTGGTCAGGCCATGAGCCACTCAGATTTTGTACTCTTTTGCTAGAAGCATAGGGGCACAGTGAGTGCTCAAAATCACCCAGGGTTCCACGCTTCAGAAAAAAGGTGGACAAATTGGAGAAAGTCCAGAGGAAAGCATCAAAAATTATTAAAGATCTAGAAAACATGACCTATGAGGGAAGATTGAAGGAATTGGGTTTGTTTAGTCTGGAGAAAAGAAGACTAAGAAGGGACATGATAACAGTCTCCAAGTACGTAAGAGGTTGTTTTAAAGAGGAGGGTGATAAATTGTTCTCCTTATCCACTGAGGACAGGACAAGAAGCAATGGGTTTAAATTGCAGCAAAGGAGATTTAGGTTGGACATTAGGAAAAACTTCTTAACTGTAGCAGATTTAAGCACTGGAACAAGTTACCTAGGGAGGTTGTGGAATCCCTGTTGTCAGAGTGTTTTAAGAACAGGTTAGATCAACACCTGTGAGGGATGGTCTAGATAATACTAAGGCCATGTCTACACTAGCACTTATGTCAGCAAAACTTTTGACACTCCGGGTGTGAAAAAACACCCCCCCCCCCCGAGCGACATAAGTTTTGCCGGCATAAGTGCTTGTGTGCACAGCGCTATGTCGGGGGGAGACACTCTCCCGCTGACATAGCTACTGCCACTCACTAAGCTGATTTTATGTCAATGGGAAAGCCCTCTCCTGTTGGCATAACGCAGCTACATGAGCAATCTTGTGTATCAGTACAGCTGTAAGCTTGTAAGTGTAGACATGGCCTTAGTTCTGCTTCAGTGCCAAGAGCTGGACTAGATGACCTATCATGGTCCCTTCCAGCCCTACACTGCTGTGATTCATTGATTCTGTATGATATGTTCCTGCTTGCATGCTCTGAGGCAGAGAAATCGGGTAGGACACTCAATATTTTGTAGATTTATTTTTCTTTTGTGAACTTAGTGCACTGAATATGCCAGAGAGACAGCCCTGGAGACTGGAGTTCTTTGCTGTGTGTCTGGAAAACAAATTGAACAAAGACAGCAGCAGTGTAAAGATTTCAATGCCTCCTGACAATGTACAGTAGCCCTGTTCTGAAAGGACCGTCTTATGGCGGTAAGAGCTCCCCATTCAACACTTGTCCTCTCCGCTGAGGAGATCATCAAAGATGCGAAGCCATTTTGATGGTGGGGTTTGGTGAGCAAATACCTGTGCACCAGGTATTGTTCCGAGGCAACCTTTCATTTAACATGGACCCTTGGGTGGTTATCAGATCAGAACAACTTTCCATCCAGTCCCCTGGAGCATTTAAAAAGGAAAATCATTGTGATCAGTTCTTGTCTCTAACATGAGACAATCTCACATGGAGAACTTTGTCTTTCTACAATCAAGCTTGTTTAGGGAAGACCTCAACTACATCCTTTATATCCCATCAGTTGTTTTCTAAACACACCAGGACTGCTTCTCAGCTGGTGTAAATGGACAGCTCTCCACTGATTTCAATGGAGCTACCTTGATTCACACCACTGGATGATCTGTCCCAGTAAGTGCTCAGTTAAATAACCTAGAGGCATGGGTCTGAAACATAAACACAGAGGTCTAAGAATGTTTCCACTTGTAAATTCAGTCCCAGCCAAATTCCTGTGAGAGGAACAGTCACAGATACACAGTCGCACAAGGCTGTAACCATTTCCCAATTGTATAGGGTAAGTGTTTGCTTCACCCGCTCTGTATAATTGCTGTTACTGATATCATTACGGCTCTCTCCCCTTGGCACAGCAGTGTGGGAGTTCACTTGGCAGCTCCGGCCAGGCACTGGGTTTCCCAGGAGCAGCAAAGAACTGCGGAATTTCTCCTTAAACACACAAATTGAGGCTAAAAGAGTAATTAGCTGGGCACTTTAATCAACCTTCACTCCAGATGTATTCATGGCTAAGGCTGTAGAAGGCTCTGAAGATCCCCTAATGCGTGAAAACTTATTGGGTTTTTCTAGGTAGAATGGAGTTAAATTGCGCTGCTTTCTAAACAGCAATGTTCTTTATTAAGGTTACCCTCCTGCTCCAAGAATATACAGTATATCTCTTAATAAAATGGAGGCTAATCAGGAATCCAGAGTAAGGGAAATGCCAGAGCTGCATGGTGAAGTAGCTCAACACCTGCCATGTTATGGCCAGTTCTAGTTATGTCCATCTCGCTCCTTGACAGAAGAAAATAATCAGGGAGCTTGATCAGGGAGCTGAGAATAAGTTGGGGAACAGAAGGGTTGCATACTCAGAGCAGTCAGTGAAGTCAGCTCTTCTATGGTTTTCTGGGAACACTTTCCAGTCTCTCACAGATAAGATCTTAAACTGCTTTGATTTGCTTTGCCTCCTGAAATCCACATTTCTGCCTTCATACCCTAGTCCAGACAGATTGTTCAGTGAGAAAAGCTGGGGCTCCCAGCCTTATGTCATCTATGTCATCTTGAAGAGCTCCCTCTGTCTTATGGGTGGCAAATAATTAGTCTTAGTACTAACAAACGTGGATTCAGATTGGGGGTTTGGAAGTTCAGGGATGTTTGAATCCATGGTTTTGATTCAGCTCATTATGGCTACAAAATTCAGATCTGTTTTTGGGGTGGGATTCTGAAACGCCCTCCGTAAAGTTTGGGGGTGTTCAGCTCATGGTGGCTGTTCTGTGACTATCTAGGCCTGTATATACTAATAGTATGGAGATATTACCAATGTAAATTAATTTAGATAATTGTTTCATGACAATGCTCGTTGCACTTTCTGTTGCTCCTGTCTCTGACCATCCCTTTCTGCCTCCAGGACATTCAGTGGTGGTCAGCTCTTACTTAGATTGTAAAGTCTTTGGGACATTCTTCCTTCTTAACTTTGAAAGATCATTTATGTCCCTACAGATGAACTTCATTTTCCCTGTCATCAGACTGTGCTACTCTGCTGTCTTAGAGACGAAAAACACCCCTAATTGCTTTCATAACTCTGTTGGATGGTCAGTTTATTTCCTGTAGAAAGAACAATGGATGCATCCGATGAAGTGAGCTGTAGCTCACAAAAGCTTATGCTCAAATAAATTTGGTTAGTCTCTAAGGTGCCACAAGTCCTCCTTTTCTTTTTGCGGATACAGACTAACATGGCTGCTACTCTGAAATCTCTACCCTCTGACACCCAGGGCTCGTTCATAATAATGAGAACAGAAGATCAGAGTAAACTCAAACTAAACTGACATTCAACCTGATTCAATGCAGCACTCAGAGCTATTACTCAAAATGAAGAACCTGGAGTGGGGGAAAGCCTCTGAAGTACTCAGACTTTATAATGCACATGGACACCACCCAGTAAGGGGTCCAAAGCAGCAGGTTCAGGACTTAACTGACTATTTTCGGAGCCACAGCAAAGCACTTTCAAAAGTGCCACTTAGGGTACGTCTACACAGCAGGTGGGCACGGGTAGAAAGACACTCGCTAGCTCGGCTCAAGCCAGCACATTAAAAATAGCAGTGTGGCTGCAGTGGCCTGGACAGGTTCAGGCTATCCCTCCTGACTACCTGGGTATGCGTTCAGGTGGCTAGTGTGGGCTGCAGCCTGTACTGCTACAGCCATGCTAGCTCATGTCTGTCTACCTGTGCTGGAAAGCACCATTCCACCTGCTGTGTTCATAGAATCATAGAATATCAGGGTTGAAAGGGACCTCAGGAGGTCATCTAGTCCAATCCCCTGCTCAAAGCAGGACCAATCCCCAACTAAATCATCCCAGCCAGGGCTTTGTCAATCCTGACCTTAAAAATATCTAAGGAAGGAGATTCCACCACCTCCCTAGGTAACGCATTCCAGTGCTTCACCACCCTCCTAATGAAAAAGTTTTTCTTAATATCCAACCTAAACTTCCCCCACTGCAACTTGAGACCATTACTCCTTGTTCTGCCATCAGCTACTACTGAGAACAGTCTAGATCCATCCTCTTTTGGAACCCCCTTTCAAGTAGTTGAAAGCATTCTTCTCTTCCTCAGACTAAACAATCCCAGTTCCCTCAGCCTCTCCTCATAACTCATGTGTTCCAGTCCCCTAATCATTTTTGTTGCCCTCTGCTGGACTCTTTCCAATTTTTCCACATCCTTCTTGTAGTGTGGGGCCCAAAACTGGACACAGTACTCCAGATGAGGCCTCACCAATGTCGAATAGAGGGGAACGATCACGTCCCTCGATCTGCTGGCAATGCCCCTACATATACATCCCAAAATGCCATTGGCCTTCTTGGCAACAAGGGCACACTGTTGACTCATATCCAGCTTCTCATCCACTGTAACCCCTACGTCCTTTTCTGCAGAACTGCTGCCGAGCCATTCGGTCCCTAGTCTGTAGTGGTGCATGGGATTCTTCCGTCCTAAGTGCAGGACTCTACACTTGTCCTTGTTGAACCTCATCAGATTTATTTTGGTCCAATCCTCTAATTTGTCTAGGGCCCTGTCTATCCTATCCCTACCCTCCAGCGTATCTAGCTCTCCTCCCAGTTTAGTGTCATCTGCAAACTTGCTGAGGGTGCAATCCACACCATCCTCCAGATCATTAATGAAGATATTGAACAAAACCGGCCCAAGGACTGATCCTTGGGGCACTCCACTTGATATCAGCTGCCAACTAGACATGGAGCCATTGATCACTAACCATTGAGCCCGACAATCTAGCCAGCTTTCTACCCACCTTATCGTCCATTCATCCAGCCCATACTTCTTTAACTTACTGGCCAGAATACTGTGGGAGACCGTGTCAAAAGCTTTGCTAAAGTCAAGGAACAACACGTCCACTGCTTTCCCCTCGTCCACAGAGCCAGTTATCTTGTCATAGAAGGCAATTAGATTAGTCAGGCATGACTTGCCCTTGGTGAATCCATGCTGACTGTTCCTGATCACTTTCCTCTCCTCTAAGTGCTTCAGAATTGATTCCTTGAGGACCTGCTCCATGATTTTTCCAGGGACTGAGGTGAGGCTGACTGGCCTGTAGTTCCCAGGATCCTCCTTATTCCCTTTTTTAAAGATGGGCACTACATTAGCTTTTTTCCAGTCGTCCGGGACTTCCCCCGATCGCCATGAGTTTTCAAAGATAATGGCCAATGGCTCTGCAATCACATCCGCCAACTCCTTTAGCACTCTCGGATGCAGCGAATCCAGCCCCATGGACTTGTGCTCGTCCAGCTTTTCTAAATAGTCCTGAACCACTTCTTTCTCGACAGACGTGTTGACATACCTCAAGTGATGAGTGTGGTTAGAGCTAAGGCAGGTCCCAGGGCCCTACCAAAAATGGTGACTGAAGCTAGGTCTACACTGCATTTTCATCGTTAAAACTTTTGTCGCTCAGGGGTGTGAAAAACACCCTCCCCCCCCCCCCGAATGACAAAATTTTTAATGACAAAAAGTGCTCGTGTGGACAGCACTTCATCGGTGGGAGACACTCTCCCAGCAACGAAGCTACCGCCCCACTGGGGGTGGTTTTATTTTGTCATCAGGAGAGCTCTCTCCTACCAATAAAGAGCGGCTACACTGCACACCTTACAATGACATGGCTGTAGCTGCTCAGCCGCACCGTTGTAAGGTGTGCAGTGTAGACAGCCTTCGATCCATCATTGAGAGTGAGGTCTGTTTTCCCTTCTCATCGGCTTGTACTAATTTGTTATCTTAGCGGCAACGCCAGCCTGGACTGGTGAACAGAACTCCCACTAAAGTCAATGTGACTGTCATGCACAGACAGAGAATGCACATTATAGGCCCCTGATGTGGCTCTCTTTATTTACTACAGGTGGCTGAAATTTTTCAAATGTCGTGTTTTTGATTGGGGGGGGGGGAAGGAATGAAAATATCCAGTGAAAAATGTTAGGGGTTCCTGTCCAGCTCTAATATTTAGTCACTTTTCCTTCAAGAGCCTTTTAAAATCTAGCTATGCCCCAGCAGTGAATCAGGGTCATTGATCAGGAAATCAGAACCTCAGTGGTTATATTCACCCATGTTTGCAAGGGGGTGGCATGGGACCCCACTTCTGTTTCAAGCTTATACATCTCTTAGGTTACTGTACTTGATCACCTTGGCCCCATCACTTAAAAGGGGAAGCGGTGGTGTGGGAGCAGGGCCTTGGGGGAAGGAGTGGCACCGGGGGGTGGGGCCACGGTTCAGGTGCCTGTGGCCCCCCCCACTTTTAGATAGCTTCCACTGCTCCTGCCAAGATAGCATGGTGACTTGTGCTCTGTAATGATAGATAGATAGATAGACAGACCCACCAGAAGGGACCATTAGATCATCTAGTCTGACCTACTTTCTAAAACAGGCCACAGAATTTCATCCACTTATCCATGTGTTGAGCCCAATAATTTGTATTTGACTAAAGTATCTCGTCCAGAAAGGCATCCATCTGATCTTGATCTGAGGACATCAAGAAATAGAGAATCTGCCACTTCCCTTGGGAGTTTGTTCCAATTGTTTTAATCACCCTCCCTGGTTAAAAATAAAGAAATAAATGGTGCCTTATGACTCATTTGAATCTGTCTGCTTTCAGCATCCAACCACTGGTTCTTGCTATTTTTTCTCCACTAGACTAAAGACTGCTTTAGTTCCCGGTATTTTCTATCCACTAATGTACCTTATACACCACAATCCTGTTGCTTGTGGTCCTCTTTCTGATAAACTAAACAGACTGAGCTCCTTAAGTCTTTCACTTTAAGACATTCTTTCAAGCCTTTGGATCATTTTTGTGGCTATCTATCTAATTTATCTATCTATCTAGTGATAGATCTATCTCCATGTGCCCATAGGCGTCTCTCTGAGCTCTATTCCGAGCCCTTTACTCACATTGATGAACGGTTATTCACATGAGTAATCCACTGACTTCAGCAGTACTACTCACATAAGTAAGTGCTCACGGATGTGAATCAGGCCTGTACAATCCATCTCTCTCTCTCTCTCTGAAATTATTTGACTCCATAGTTCCACCTGGAAGTGATTTTCAGTGATTGATTATACGTGGAAGCATCTCCCTTTACCCCAACAAAGTGGCTGGCAATATTACTTGCTCTACTTAGCAGTCATCTCTGGCGTCGCTTGTGAAAACCACTACAGTTTTACATTAAAATTTGCATCACGAAACTCAAACTTGCCAACTGGCAGGAGCAACAGCAACCTCCCCTATTCAGCTCTGGCCCCCAGCCAGTCAGGAGCTTCATTTATCGTAATGAATTTGTGTCATTAATATGTTGGATATGTGCAGCAATTGCAAAGTAGTACATTAGTAGAAAAGCTATCGCTCGGGATGCCAGCATTTTATTGCCACGGCTGATTTACAGGACAATAAGCAACTCTGCAGTCGCCCTTGAGGACAGGAAAAGGACAGGTAGTGTGGCAGCAGTAAGGCAGATAAGTCCTGGGAAGGGCCAGAGGAGAAGGTGAAATTTTCCAGGACTCTCGCAGCTGGGGGTGGACTTGATGATTTCATCTTTTCTCTTTAAAATGTCTTTGCCTTAGTGTGAGCACTCAGCGACTCTAGAGCTGGGGGCAAGAGAAATGCCGTAGGGCAGAGCCGCTGTGAAAAGCTCAGGCATTTGGAAAGAAGATTACATGCCATTGCAATACTGTAGGTTTGAAAGCTTCTATGCAACCAGCTCATTCATCACTTTATGGTAAAGATATGATAAGGACAGGCATTACATGGTGTTAACATTCAACAGTCATGACTTAACTTTCAAAAGACTTTACAGATCCAACTCAAGACAAGTTGTTTCTTTTTGTGTGTTTGACTCTGGGGTTCAGATACCAGGCTGCAGGAAGAGCTGGCAAAAGAATCTCTCTGTGCAGATCAACCCTAGAAAAGGTTTCAGAGTGGTCGCCATGTTAGTCTGTATCAGAAAAGTGATTTAAAAGAAACATGAGGTGGGACTGAAATGTACAACAAACTTGGTTGCCAGGAATAAAGGTCAGATCCTCACCACCACTAAGGGCTTGATCCTGCACCGATGGAAATCAATGGTAAAGCTCCCATTGACTTCAGCGCCAGCTGCACAAAGGGGACTTAAAGCTGCCCTATGCAGGCAGCTGGGAATTCCTCTGGCCCAGGGAAATTCCTCAATGGCCTAAAGGCATCATTACTGGCTCTACATCACTGGTCCGCAAGATGACCCCACCCTTCCGCTAGGGTAACCTGACAGCAAGTGTGAGAAATCTGGACGGGGGGGGGGGGGGTAATAGGAGCCTATGTAAGAAAAAGACCTAAAAATCGGGACTATCCCTATAAAATCAGAACATCTGGTCACCTTACCTTCATCAGAGAGAGCATGCTGGGAGGGTGTCAAGGATGGGAAGGTCAGGGTCAGAATGTGCTCCTGCAACCCACCAGTGTAACAGCCCCTTGGGGGCTGCTACAAGCTTCACAATTTAGAGAAGCCCCAATCAAGACTCTGAAATTTCATGTGCCACAGTTCCAGCTCCTCTTATGCCAAACAACGCCACCTTATACTGTGCACCCTCATTTTAATCAGGAGAGGAGTATTTGGATGTGTTTGTTTTCTGTGAAACGAGGAGTGCAAGGACCAAAGCATCAAAGTATCTTCCTGCCTTTTAATCCCCTTCTTTGAAGACATCATTTGTGGATATGAGCATTTATACAAGAGATGGAGGAATTGGGTTACCTGACATAAGAAGTACCCTGGACTACCACCCCATAGGAACCCACACTTTGTAAAGTATGTCTAAAACTAATATAAAAAGAAGTTCCCAAGCAAGTATCAGAGTCCCTGCCAGAGTTTCCATGTTGAGCAAAACCCCTTATCATTAAAGGATATTGTAGATATTTCAGAAAATATGTTTTCTTTGTTTACACAGAATTGCTAAATGATTTGCTTTGTAAAGATTAAGACGGCTGTAGCATACTGTGACACTCCAATCCCATGGTGGGAGGCACTATATAAGCACCTGGATAGATAGATCTTGATACGCTGATCTAGGGATGGAATTAGGGTGACCAGACAGCAAATGTGAAAAATCAGGACAGGGGTGGGGGGTAATAGGAGCCTATATCAGAAAAAGACCCAAAAATCGGGACTGTCCTTATAAAATTGGGACATCTGGTCACCCTAGATGGAATGCAGTAGCATACTGAAATCAAGGGAGGGAGGGAGGGATAGACAGAATTCTGTAAATGCTAGAAATTCTGCTCTTTACAAAGTCATGGAGGAAGCAGTGCTCAGCCATGATGGAACAGAAAATTTACGTAGCACAGCATGTGAAATTGCAACACCAGAAATGAAAGAACTGCAGTTAAGAAAGGAGGAAAAAAAGGACACAATTTCATGGCTACTGCTTTAAAGAGAAGGCTGGGTGGGAGTGGAGCTTCCTGGAGAGATCCACTGGAAGTCAGACAGGAGCATACTAGATAAGCAGGCAGATAAGCAGACAGCAAAAATGGACAATTGGCAGTTTGGGAAGGTCTCTTACAGAATGCTCTAGAGCTTGCTGAGTAGGTAGGGTTTGTTTGGTCCATGCGGGAAGCAGAGTGCACTCAGCTCCCGCTGACTTCTTTTGAAAGCCCCCAGTAGCTCCAATGATCAGGTTCCTACTTGATAATCACCATATTTATGGTGAACTCTTAGCCACTTCCTCATCCAGGGAAGAGAGAACATGCAATTCACAATTAGTCTGTGGAACTCATTGCCACAAGTTATCATTGAAGCCAAGAGCTCAGCAGGATTCTGAAAAGGATTGAACATTTATGTGAATAACTAGTGTATCCAAAGACATAATAAGAATTTTTAAAATACCAAGAGTCTGGGAATGGATATAAGCCCTCCAGTTTATGGTCATAAATCAAACTTTAACTATTGGGTGTTCAGAGGAAACTTTCCTTGGGAGCAGAATATCCTATAATGGCTACTTCAGGGTTTCTTGCACCTTCCTCTGAAGCAGCTGGTACAGGCCACTGCTGGAGATGAAATATTGATCGAGGTGGAGCACTGGTCTGATCCCATCTGGCAATCTGAAAGAAAGAAAGAAAGGAAAGCTATAACATTTCATAGACGCTGGAAAAAATCCAGTGGGCAGTCCAACTTCAGATTGTCTCCCCGGCTCTTAATTACTATTGTCAGCTTGTCTTTTTTAACTAATTAATGATGCTGTCCTATAACTGCAATTCTTGTTGACACCATTGCATTCTAATGCAATGAGATATCGATTTCACTGGCTCTCTTCCTGGTTTATGTTTGTTTGTTCTTCCAATCAAAAGTCAGACAACAGGAAACATCCAACTAGAGCCCAGCAGAAAATCAACAGTGTTATCTGAGAGCCATATCAAGTAGACTTAGGCCAGGAGTGGCCTAGGACTCAGCTGCTGAAAACGTATTAGCAGCATCTCAGATTTCCCATGCTCCTGTGGGTTAGGTTGAATGCAGATTAACATTGCCCACAGCTTGTGGTTAATTACTGTTTGTACAGTTACAGTCTGCAGTTATGCTTGACAAAATGCCCATTAAAAAATCCTTTCTGACTTTGGATAGATGCCACCTCCTCCCCCCTGTCCCCTCATACACACTGGGTGCCAAAAAAACTTTACAGAAAATAGATTTGCAGTGATGTGCAGCTCTTGTGTTAATTGCAAACAGTGGCACCTGCTGTGGCAGTGTTAGGAGTGAGGCTCTCAGATTGCACTGTGCACTGGAGCTTTGCAGAGCTATGACCCATTAATGCACCATGACCCAGGGAAGGCATCACACAAGCCCTCTTGCTCTCCACCGTGCCTGATAGAAGCACCTGACTTGTAAGGAGACTGGTGTATTCTGGCCCTGTATAGTTTTCTTTCTCTGTTAGGACTACGGTGCCAGATCCTCAGCAGGTGTAAATTGGCCTTGCACCATTATCATTGGTGGAACAATTTATCCCAGCTGAGACTCCATTTCCTAATCTCTTTCTAGCACTTTAATATCTTTTTCATCTTTCCTTGGTTACCTGTTATTAAGGACAAGTGAACGGGGTCAGATAAAACAATGACTGACCCGAACATCTGCCCACAACTCAAGCCAGCCTGGTCTCACGTGTTGAAAACTTCAAGCAATTTTCCAATCTCCCTCCATTATTTTCCATTTTCACTCTGCCTCTGCATTTTGTGGTTTGAGCTTGAACCAAAAATGCCAATGTGGAAATATCTTAAGAAAACCTATCCTCCCACCAGTTCCAGTCCAATTTTACAGGTTCCAAAGACTAGATACTATGTCTAAACTGGCATAATTCTAGTGAGACAAGGTGGGCGAGGTCATACCTTTTATTGGCCCAACTTCTGTTGGTGAGAGCGACAAGCTTTCAAGCCACGCAGAACTCTTCCTCGGGTCTGGGAAAGCTACTCAGACCTGAAGAAGAGCTCTGTCTAGCTCAAAAGTGAGGTGTTTTCACCAACAGAAGTTGGGCCAAGATAGGGTGACCAGATAGCAAGTGTGAAAAATTGGGACGGGGGTGGGTGGTAATAGGTGCCTATATAAGAAAAGGCCCCAAATATTGGGACTGTCCCTATAAAATCAGGACAGCTGGTCACCCTAGTCCAAGAAAAGATATTACCTCACCCACCCTGGTCTCTCTAATATCCTGGGACCAACACGGCTACAACAACACTGCACACAATCATTCTAGTAATGTCTGCTGAACTATGTCTATTTATTCCAGCTGGTGGCCTGGTCCTAGGTGCTCCAATAACTTCTGAATAAGAGCCAAACTCTAAATCCTGGTGTCTATGAAGTCAGTGGGAGTTTTGCTTTGACTTCACTGGGGCCAGGATTTCACCAAACGTGTGTATCTAAGCTGAACCATCTAACCTTTGGAGTTTCTCCATCACTACCTGTGAGCCCCACTAATGGAATCTCCCACCCTTTATTACCATTATTTTTCTTCTCCTAACTTCTAATACCTGAAATTTTAATGGGAGCTGCAAGGACAATTTGCTTATTCGCCTCTCATCTAATCATTGCCGCTAATAGCCCCGTTGCATTAAAGAATAAGATGCTCTTCTGTTGGGCTAGAGGCATGGAGTCCCCAAATGACCCATAGAGCTTTACATTGCCACAGATCAAACATTACTCTAGTCTATATTAAGCATCAACAATGTACAAGACACAGGGCCAGACCCTTACCGTATGTAAATCAGCATAAACCCATTGCCTTCAGTGGAACTATGCTGAATTATGCCAGCTGAAGTTCCATGAGATTGTCCTGCCCCTGGAGAATTTATAAGATAAGACACAGATTCTCAATCTTTTTCTTTCCGAGTCCTCCCCCCTCTTCCCACCCCCCTCCCCGCCCCTCCCCACATCCACAGACATGCTATAAAAGCTCTTGGCCCATCTGTGCCACAATAACTGGCTTTCTGCATATAAAAGCCGGGGCCAGTGTTACGGGGTAGCAAGCTGGTCAATTGCCTGGGGTCCCATGCCACAGGGGCCCATCATGAAGCTACATTGCTCATACTTTGGTTTCAGCCACACGTGGCAGGGTTCAGGGTCCTGAGCTTCAGACCCATGCTGTGAGGCTTTGTCTTTCTGGCCTGGGACCCAGTGAGTCTAACACTGGCCCTGCTTGGCAGCCCCCCTGATTGAGAACCACTGAGTCTAACAGAGAGAAACAGAGAACAGATGCAATAGGAAACCCAGAGGAAGGAATAACTTGGAGGGGATTATTTGATGCCTTTATTTGCTTTGGTGTACCTCTGTGGGCCTCAAGAAGGGAGTCCTCTGAGGGATTTGAGCATGAGGAGAGGGTGGCTGGATGAAGTAGGATGGAGACAGCATGCCTAGCCTGGTGGGTGGAGAAAAGTACTGAGACAGGAGTGGGAGAAAGAGGTATATGGAACATTGATGGGATGAAGGCGAGGTGCATGACAGCGGAGGGAACCGGAGCTGCAGGTCAGCTCTTTGTAGGGTCTTGATTGGGAGAACAAAACTTTTAAAATTGATACAGTACACAGTGCAAGGATTCGGAGAGGGTGTAGCTAACTAGTCCTCACATACCCTTGTGAAGAGGATAACAATCATTAACCCCATTTAGCGATGGAATAGCTGGGAGAGAGATAACGTGGCTTGTCCAAGGCCAAACAGCTAGTCACTGGCTGAATCAGCATTACAGTCTAGGAGCTCCTGGCTTCTAGCCCATGCTCAGTTCACAAAATCTGTCCTCTGAGGAGGGTCCAGCTGATTGAGGAAATATGCTTCAGAAGACCCAGGGTAGGTAATGGGAGTAGGGTCATGACCTCCTCTGGAGAACTGCTGGTGACCCCCCTCAGGGGTCGTGATCCAGAGGTTGAGAATGACTAATGGAGAGATTTATGCCTTGTTAGCAATAGAATTGAGCAATCAGCATAATGAAATCCACGCCTTGCATTAATGAATGGAATGGAGAGAGGAATCGATGCCAAGGCTTCTATAGCATCTACCACTTGGTTCAATCCCATTACTGTCTTAGGAACAAGGACAAGATACCACACCCAAAGAGTCAATAGGTGTTTTGTTATATTCATCAGTGAACACAGGATCAGGCTTATGGAGGCACAGGGATGCTTATGAGACCAAATCAATCTGATTCTATGCCCCAGTTAGCAGCATTATCTATGGATAACAATAGTAATACCCTGTCCTTCTAGAAAGGGATTCTTGTCTCATGGCAAGTACAGAGCACTGGAAATCAGGAGTGCTAGACTCCATTCCCAGCTGTGCTCTGATTTGTTGTGTGACCAACTCCCCGACCCCCCTCTGCACCTCAGTTTCCCCATCTGTACAATGGGGATAATTTTTTACAGATATCATCTGCTTTTCCATGGAAGATTTCTATTGGTCATTGAAAAATTGAATGCCCCAAACCAAAAATATTTTGATTCTGAAACGCATACTTTGTGGGAGCTGTAGTTCAGACACCTCGTGCTCGCATTCTCCACTATGGGCTAGGCTCCCAGGCCAGACTGTATCTCCCATGATGCATCACAGCCATGTAACTGCCATGATGCACTGCTTTCCCCACCAAGAGCAACTTTACAGCTCTGGTGCTGGAACAGGTTAGGACAAGGCCTGGGAGACCAACTGAGTGATTCAGCTATCAAGCTAGTGTGTCTCCTCACCAGGGAGTGGTAAAGTCAGGGAAACACCACAACATTGTTAACCCCAAGCATTCAAAATTCATGAGATTGGCTTAAAATTCAAAGGGCCTTTTTTTAAAATGGCAGGTTCTGTGTCTTCTGGGTGTTGTATCCATAGGGTGCACTTAGATCATATGTTCAAGTAGAGCCGGTCAGGAATTTTCAGAGTGATTGTTGACTGGAAAATACAGTTTCTGAAAAAATCAAAATAAATTCCATGATTTTTGTCAAAAAATTTGATTTTTCTGTCAGGAAAACTGAAACAAAAAGTTTCACTTGAGGTCAGTTTGATCCGAACTGAAATATTTTGGTTTGTTAAATTAACCCAAAAGGTTTTATTTTGATTCAGTTTAACTTTAAACTGTATTTCCTTAGGGTGATCCATTACCTCACAGGGCGAATGGAAGCAAAAGGCACCTGACCTACAGATTCCATGGGATGACGCACTGCCCTGGGGAAATGCAGCTTAATGTTGAAGTTACTCGAAACAAAACCTTTTGGGTCAGTTCAACAAACTGAAGTGAAACCTTTTGATTCAGAAATATCAAAATAGTTCCTTCTGACTGTAAATGTTTCTCCAATTCCAAATCATTTTCAACTTTTGTCCCAATTCAGAATGACACCAAAGGTGGAAATATTGGAATTTCCTGCAGGATGGAAATTTTGATTTTTGCTCAGCTCCATTTTCAAGTTTTTCTCTGCAGTCTTGAGAGCGAGAATCTATTTTTTTTTTAATGAAAGAAGGGATTTTTAATGAAATAACATGACTCCAAGAGGAAGACCAAATATCATGAGACTCATGATACAGTTGCAAGAGTTAGCAGCACTCCACTGGTCAAATTGTCTCAGGCAATTTTGAAATAAGCAGCTTTCAAATTCTCAGTTGATTCAAACATTACGTACAGTCTGTGGCTTGTGGTGTCCAGTAAGTTGAATGTGCAAATGACCATAGCTTAGTTAGCTTCAGGGCTTGCTGTTGTCTCAACAGCTTGCTTGATTAACTGTAACAATTACTTTGGAATCATGTTCACGTTCTGAGTGCCTGTATTCACCAAATGAGGTGCGTTTCCCCATTGTACTCCCTAACACCCCGAATATTCTGGCTTGTTGAGTGCCAATCCCATTCATATTTGAACTGGAGATGGGCCTGGCTTAAAAACTTTTGTTAGGATTGCTCCATGTGTATGGAAACATATGTACTTTCTGGTGGAGGTTCTTTGCAAAGCTCAGAAGAAAAGAAGGAATAAAATGAAGGGTGGGTGGGTATGTGCGTGCGCATGCCTCTTCTCCATTTACTCTCAGAATAAAATGGACTCTCTCTCTATACACAGGGAGCATTCCCTGGACTGTAAAGATACAGCATGAAGAAAGTGAGAAGCAACACAGTTTCATAGCTGATGCACCTCACATATGCAGCTAGATCTGGGGTTTGGAATCATTGTTCTGGTCATGGGTATAGTTTGGAGGGGGTTACCCCGCCAAAAAAACCTGCAAGCCCTGGGCAGGATTGGAATTTGCCCCCCCCACACGCAGCCCCATTGGTCTGGCTGGAGCTGTTCCCCCCACCCCCCAATACAGAAGTCAAACCACACCTATGGTTCTGATTCGGTCACAGCTCTGACTGGAACATGGCGCTGCAAGCCCATTGATTGTGTTTAGGCAGCGAGCCACAGCATGACGCTTTTTGGGTTTTTATAAAGATTGGACCACAGCCAAAACATCCAGACCCAGATCTAATCTGGAGCTCAGGCCCATCTCTGATTTGAACATGTCTATGGTAGAGTAGGTTCTTCTACTGCCCTTGAGCGATCACCGTATTCTCTGTTATCCAGCAGGCATGGGAAGCAGTTCTTGAGATAAGTTTGGGGAGTGAATGCATACTGTTGAAAGAAATGGAATCTGTTTTTTTTTAATATTACTTTTAATTTTTAATGGCAACAATACCCACACACACAGGAAATCAGCTGAACTCCGAGGTCATGCGTCTTAAACATGGGAGACTACACAGTATTCCAGGTGAGGTCTCACCAGTGCCTTGTATAACGGTACTAACACCTCCTTATCTCTACTGGAAATACCTCGCCTGATGCATCCCAAGACCGCATTAGCCTTTTTCATGGCCATATCACATTGGCAGCTCATAGACATCCTGTGGTCAACCAATACTCCAAGATCCTTCTCCTCCTCCATTACTTCTAATTGATGCATCCCCAACTTATAAATAAAATTCTTGTTATTAATCCCTAAATGCATGACCTTACACTTCTCACTATTAAATTTCATCCTATTACTATTACTCCAGTTTTCAAGGTCATCCAGAGCCCTCCTGTATGATATCCCGGTCCTTCTCTGTATTGGCAATACCTCCCAGCTTTGTATCATCTGCAAACTTTATTAGCACACTCCCACTTTTTGTGCCGTGGTCAGTAATAAAAAGATTAAATAAGATTCGTCCCAAAACCGATACCTGAGGAACGCCACTGGTAACCTCCCTCCAGCCTGACAGTTCACCTTTCAGTATGACCCGCTGTAGTCTCCCCTTTAACCAATTCCTTATCCACCTTTCAGTTTTCATATTGATCCCCATCTTTTCCAGTTTAACTAATAACTCCCCATGTGGCACCGTATCAAACGCCTTACTGAGTCAAGGTAAATTAGATCCACTGCGTTTCCTTTGTCTAAAAAATCTGTTACTTTCTCAAAGAAGGCGATCAGGTTGGTTTGGCACGATCTACCTTTTGTAAAACCATGTTGTATTTTGTCCCATTTACCATTGACCTCAATGTCCTTAACTACTTTCTCCTTCAAAAATTTTTCCAAGACCTTGCATACTACAGATGTCAAACTAACAGGCCTTGATCCTACATCTTAAGTGCCAATTTTACTTTCACTTATATATATGCAGTGTGTGTTCTTTCCTTCAACCATGGAGAGACTGCAGTGTTGTCAGTCCTTGTGTCTTTGCTGTTCATGCATTCTTTCCCATCCCTCTCTGATTGCACTGCTGTAATGCACAGGAGATGGCGAGTCAGTTTGTCAAGCTGTTTTAGCCAGTTGGTTGTCACAGGGGAAATTCAAGGAAAAGCATGTGATGTGCTTTGTGTCCCAAGATCTGGAGGTGGAAGCAGTAAGAAAGAAACTCTGCAGAGTCAATCTGTTTGTCTCAGCGCTTTTTGAAATATAAATATGACGTTGGAGAAAAGCTGTTTAAATACCAATCTGCAACTGCCTGTCTGTATGTCCCAGTGAAATGAAGATCTCTAAATAGGCCTGCAGAAATCTATCTGTAAAACATCAGTGGTTAACTAGTGCCATGGGACCAGGCGAAGGTTAATCTGTTTCCATTAAGGATTATTAAGTAGAACTTTTGATGTGTCTGGGGATGTGTGTGTGTGTGTGTATTTGCATTCTATCACTGCATTAGTCAGTGAGCCATGCACACTGTAAGAACGAAGGTGCGGGTGCACACCCAAATATACACACACATTCATTCACACCAATCTTTTGTGCATCAACAGGAAACATCCCATCAGCTTTTCGGTTTTTTTATTTAGTTCTCTTTAACCTCCCACCCTTATATACTACAAAGGTGCAAATTAAGCAGGTTTCCCATTGGCGTTGAGGGAGAAAGGTGTGAGGGATGAACTGGAAGCATAAAGCTTCACCCCTAGTGTCATTAGTATAAATTACATTTGTGCAATTTATATTTTACGACAGGCGTGTCAATTAGTGTGTGAAATTTAATAACCCAATTGAGCATCCCTCGCTCAAAGCTAAATTGAAATCTGTTGCCTGTTTCTGAGGGGGAAGAGGGAATTGTGGACGGGAGGTCAGGGTAGAGGCATTATTCACATTGATTAAAAAACGAATAGGTTTGTCTGCCGTGCTCACTGGCAGGGTGATTGACTCCAGCTTTGCTCGTAGAGTGCAGCTGATGTTTTTCGCATGCTGACAGGTTGAAAGAAAAGGGCTGGGAGGGAGATGCTGGAAAATATTTATTTGATTACATTTGCTTATGTTTCTGGTGGGGGGGTAAATTACAGTCCTAATGACTTCAGTGCTTGAAGGAGTGCGCTGAATGAGCCCAGCTCTGAACACCTGGATCCTTTGCGGCTGTGGAGAAGGAATGCCTATTAACTGCAACCTCCTTCTCAAAGGTGAAAGGCAAAGGAAGCCATTGGGGTCTGAGTGAATTCCAACCACAGCCAAAACACTGGAGCGTAAATACACTGCAATTAACCTAGTCTTGCCAACCCTAAGCTCACAAAAAGCACCAGTCCCCTGAAATTGGCTCAAAAATCATGAGCCTTTGACATTTTTGTTGTTGTTCTTTTTATTTGCTTCCTGTTATTTCAGACATGAGGGTTTGTGTTTTCAAGTTTTTCTCCACAATCATGAGCATAGAAATTAATTATTTTTTTTAATGGAAGCTGATATTTTCACCCAGTCATATGACCCCAGGAGCCAAGGCTTTAAGAGGAAAACACAATATTTTAATGAATCGCATGCAATATATTTTTTGTATAAAAAGCCCAGTTCCTGAACTCTGGTGGACAGTTAGGTGAGATTTCAGCACCAGGGGCCGGAACGGCAAGATTACATGAGGATTCAGCTTTCATTTTTTTGAAAAAGTAATTTTCTAGCACTCGTGGTAGAGAGGAAATATCTAAAATGTGAAGTGAGTGAACTCTGAAGGCTCATAAACCAAAAGGCAAATAAAAATAACCCAAATGTTTAATATATTTTTAAAACATCACATGGATTTTTAAGCCAATCTCATGACTTGTGTATATTTAAGGCTGGGGGTACTGAAGTTACCAACATTTTTAGCCCCAGCTACACAGTTTCTATTTACAGCTAAATCCTATTCTTCTGAACCACAGTTCACTTAAATATTCTTTCCCCCCAGACATGGTAGCATGGGCCACCACCTGTTTACTTGAAACCATGATGTTTTGATACCTTGGCTGCACATTTAAAAATGTTTGGTGAAATGGTTCTGTGAATAAAGCTGGTTGAAATGTTTTGAGCAAAATCTTTTTCAGCAAAAAATGCAAATTCAGGTCAACCAAAACAGTTTGCAAATATGTGTTGAATTCACTGAACTGTTTTGGTTCGATACAAAACAAATGTCCAGAAAAGTCCCAAAAGTTTCAATATTTCTATTCCAAATGGGGGGGGGGGAATCTAGTCACATAGAATGTTGGGGTTCTTAGGGATTGCCTTGTTTTGAAATGGGATTAGCTTGGTTTTTTGCTTATTGTGAAAGTTGGGGTGCTTATTTACCCCGTGAAAGTTGGCAACTGTTGTCTAGTTGTGAGTGTTCTCAGTGATCCACACAGCCAAAGAACCATTTAGTTTATCAACCTCAGCTGTGGAAAATCACAGTGCTGTAGGATCAGAAAAATGCAGGCCTCAGATGCATCTGAAAGTGATACTGAATTCCCCAACATGACAGTTTGGTCACTGCCTCGCTACTTGTTTTTGTGTTTGTTTATGGTGATACGTAAAGCAGGTCAAGCTGATTATCTCTTAGGGGATTTCCTGCATTCCCTATGAGAATAAGGAAACCGTTTGGGAAATTTGGGCACTTTTGCTTATGGTCCGTCCCATCCAGATCATAGGAGTGCAGAGGCTTGAGAAAAAATGAAAAATAATGGGAGGAAGTGTTCCCAATGCCAACATTTTCCAAAAAAAGGACCACTAGTTTAGGGGTGTCATTTTGTGGGTACCTAACTTGAGGCGCTTAGGCCCAGAACCTCAAAGGTGTTTAGGTGCCTAACTCCCATTGGGCGTCTAAAATACCTTTGTGGAGCTGGGTCATAGAATCTGATGTCCAGAAGTGCTGAGGACTCACAACTCGGGCTGAAGTCAATGAGATCTGTAGGTGCTCAAAAACTGAAAAAAGTAGGCCCAGGAGGTCTCAGTTGACATTAAAATGGTGATGCCCCCCAAAACAGTGGCCATTTCTTTCCAAACCTAAATGAGGATGGTGAAAGTTCTGAGTAGGTCTCATTTTAGCTATTTTGATTATTTATTAAAAAAATAATAATTAGCTCCTGATTTTGATCCTTGCCTCAGTTAGGCCTCCCCCTTGGGCCCACAATGATTTTAAGCCATTTAAAATATCTGAGGACATGGTTGCTAGTGCAAAAAGAGAAGCCCTTTATAATTATATTGTCCATTATTACTTAATAGAAATGGGCCTGACCCATAGACTTTGGAATTAGCCCCAGAGGTGTTTAGATATGTGGGTTTGCTTCAGGTCTTGCTCTTTGATAATGTGGGAATCTTATTCTAGTGAAACTGGTTTACTACGGCCTAACTTCTTCCATCAATGGCAGGTAGTAATCTCCAGCCAGACTTTCTGCTTCAGACACCTCATGTGCTACTAGTTCCTGAAGTTCTCTAAGGAAAGTGAGACCCATTACTCAGGACCAAGCTGATCAGTGCTGTCTAGCTAGGTTTTCTTTAATGAAAGCGATACAAAAGGATCTTCTTCAGCAGCATCTTCTCCTCAAACGCTAGTGAAAACATAGGCAGCAAGCGGGAAGCAGTGAAGAGATGTTTATGAAATCACTTTCATGGGCATTGCACATGGGATGATGGGTTTGTAAATTAGGTCATGCAGTTGCCTGAATATATGTGCAGTGTCCTGGATATTTAATGGCATAAGGAAGTAATTGGCGTCAGCTTTTTAATGTTGTGAAAAAAGACATTGCCTGGGTTTGAAGGGAACTGTTAAACAATATTGAGTTACTGTCCTGAGACACCAACTGCACAGATACAATCTGAAGAGGGAACCTGACCCTTCCGGGATTTCCTCTGCATCAAATCTGTATAATTTCAGTTTGCAGTCTGGAGCACACATCTATGTTTCTCTTCAGCCTGCTCAGGCAAATAAAGCAAACCATGTAGCTCCACCAAATGTCAGGAAAGCAGCAGTTTGCTACAGGAAGGAAATTCTAGGAGGGAGGATTGGCTGGGCATGGGCAGGGAGTGCATTTCTAAAGCATCTGAAATGTCAGAGTTCAAGTCCCCAAAATGTGGACATAAAGAGAAAAGGCTGCCTCCAAAGGCTCCCCTGAAGAGGTTTGGCTTGGGAAAATAAAGATTAAAAATAGGATTTGGGACACAAAAGACCCAGATACATTTAAGAATCAACAGCAAGATTCCTTAAGAGCATCAGGCTCTAGCCATGTAATTAGCAAACAGCCTGTATAATAGGAAAGAAAGAAAGCTGCTGATCAATTGACGCTCCAAATGTGTTCTGGACTATTGAATTACCTTGTCTGCTCCTGATTCTATCATGGGCCAGATTTTCAAACCAGTTCAGCTGTAGAGCTGGTCAGAAAATGGATTTTCTGTCACATGACAAAAACTGAGCTTTTGAAAACAAAAAACTCATCCCAGTTTGGGATGAAAGGCCAAAATTTTGCTGACAAGTGAAATTTGTGAAAAGAAATAATTCAGGTCAATTGACAAGTTTCATTTTAATACATTCCAAATGTTTCAGTTTCCATCCTTTTTTATTTTTAAAATGTAAAATTTAAATTTTTTAAAGTTAAAAATAAATTTCAAAACAAAAAATAATTTAAAAGTGAAAAAATGAAACATATTGTGCCAAAAAGGGATAGGTCCATTTTTTGAAACATTTTAATCATGTTTTTCCTAAATAAAATTTTGTCAAAAATCAGTGCAATTGTGCACACACATACACACACACACACACAAATCCGTTTAATCAAAACGGCATTTTCCAGTGGAAACCTGTTTCAACTAAAATTTTCTGATCAGCTCCACTCAGCACGTAGGCAGGCACCCAAAAGTGGATTTTTAAAAAAAAACTCAGTGTGTTGTGTGCACGTTGGGGACTGAGCTCCCTTGAAAATTTGGCCACATGCATCACAATAGAAGTTGCTGGCTGCTGAGCACGTCTGAAAATGAGGCTCCAATTGCAGGCCCTGAGCACTTGCGCACCTATAGCTTTATTTGAAAATGTGGCCCATAACGGGTGCATAATTAGCTCTGTGCTGTCCTCCCGCCCTCCAGATTACTGTACACAGCGTGGCAAATGGACTTGTGAGACAGACACTGGGGAGGTGCACCAGGGTGGAGAAAGGTGTTTCCATGCAGCCAGCAAGGGTAGAACTGTAATGAGGCTCTATGGGCTGAAGACGTATCCCTGGGTGAGCTCCATTCCAGTGCTCAATCAAGGATATTATTTACCACTATACCTATACTAGGCACCCGGGGGGTGGGGGCGGCTGGGCATTTTTTACTGCATAGGCTCAATGAGTGGGAAATAAATAACTTGGTGGCTGCCACAAAGTTAGCTTTTTGCCTTTTGAGGCCCGTCGCCATAAAGCTTTCCACTGCTCACAGACATTTGGGGATATCAGCCTGTCAGAGAAAGAAAGAAAACACGCCAGCCCACCCCTGCAGCAGCTCCCCCGTGTTCCAAGTACTGACTATGGTGCTGCTCCTACGTTTGTGGCATTGTCAGCCTGGCCTCTGAATGTTCAAGCTGAGTTCATATTGCAGCAGGCTGGCAACATTTCCCCCAGGAAGGCCAGGCAGAGAAGGGACATGGTCATTTTCAACATTTACATCACACCGAAGACAGGACAGAAGTTTATGGAAGAAAGAAAAGACACTTCTGTGGCCTGAGGGCATGTCCTATGCTGAATATCAAAGGCCTGCTGCAAACAACGGAAGTGTGAGCACGTCTCAAAGAAAAAGGTCTCGAGGATCTTTTATAATGGAACATGTTAGACAACCTACATATAGAGGTCACTATTGGCTCCCCCTATAATAATGATAACTAGGAATTTATTCATGGCCAAAATCTTTGTTAATCCTGAGTTAAGGTTGTGCAGTGTTGCCTCATGCTCTCTCAGAGTGTAAGGGCTAAAAGTAAACCTCGGACCATCAGGAAATACAAATTTAATTACAAGTGTTTTTTTCCCCTGTACTGTGTTGCCAAAACCCCTTAACCAAGTGACCCCAAATTTGCATAACTCGCTCTACTTGGGACCCCAGTATTTTTACAGAATCCCCATAGGATTTTTACAGATACTCTGAGTATGTGTGTGTATTTTAGAGACTTTTAAGAAACTGCTTGTTAAACAGAACCGTAAAGAATAGTCCAAGGAGCCGTTTTCTTTGACATGTTAGGCTGATGCCTTCAAGCAGTAGGATTGGAGAAGCATCCCCAGACTTGCTGTTACTGAACTG
Organism: Natator depressus; assembly: GCF_965152275.1. Taxonomy (NCBI): domain Eukaryota; kingdom Metazoa; phylum Chordata; order Testudines; family Cheloniidae; genus Natator; species Natator depressus. Next base: position 21,260,096 of record NC_134247.1, on the reverse strand, counting down.
AGAGCTGACCATGTAATCTTCTCCCCAGTGAGCTTTCCTGGGGATGTAGGGAATCATTAAACTTCCCATTCCCTTAGATGACAGGATATAGCGGAAACAGGCCAACTGATCATCCCTGGGACTTCAGGATCTGGACTCCGAAAAGACACCTAACAGTCAAAGAAGGTGCTTGAGCTTGTTGGGAGGAAGAAAGGGGGTGTCCCAGACATGTTGCAAAGGGCGCAAGGGTTATGCTGGGGAGAAGGTAGTGTCCCATGAGCCTCTTGAGGGGATGGAGTCCTGAGCAGAGAGTGTGGGGGATGGGTCTGCATGGCAGAATTGGTCCAAAAAGTTCCATTCGAACATTTTTTCCATACTAAATGGCTTTTCAAGTACAGAGAAATTTTCACCCAAAATATTCCATTTTCAAAACTTTTTCAAGGATTCATTTGAAAAAGATTCCTGGGGAAAAAAAACTGAAAATGTTTTGGGAACCAAGACTATATTTATTTATTGTAGTTTTGTGATGAACCCTTCCAAAATGTCAAAGAAACCTTTTGATGGAAATGAAAAAGGCGTGTGGTGGGTGGGGAATCCTTTCCTGACCAGCTCTTCTGCCAGCGGTAGGGCCATCTCTGGGAAGAAGGAAGCGGCCCAGGTGCCATGCCAGAGGGAAGAGGTGGTGCAACTCAGTAGCTTTGTTACAAAACTGGGGAGTTTCATGGAAATGTCACTTGGAGTTTGACACTGAACTCCAAGCAAATCACAGGCCCTGGACAAACCCAACCCACAAAAATCTACTAAACAAAACCAGTACCATAAGTGCACACTTGCTCTCTTCCTCGTTTTCTGTATCTATCTCAATATCAACGTTCTCAAGTTGCCTGATGTACCATTCATGACAGAACTAACCTGCCTTGGCACTGACACTTGAATTTCACTTAAGGTTCATCATGTTATTAATGACAAGATCAATATTACCAAAGCCGTAATAAGAGCTTTTACCATTCATTCACCTCCCTACCCCCTTCTCTCATGACACGCCACGCTTTTTAATATTCCATTTCTCCTCCAGGGTGTTCGGCTCAGAGCTGGCGAGGCGAAACCTCCACTGCAGTGGATACTTCATTCAATTCTTGACAACCATGTTGACGTATTTCTTCTGCGCCTTGGAACCTGAGTGATAAGGCAGAGGAGAGGAATAACCCAAAGACTTTGTCTAATCAGAGCAACTGCAGTGGCCTTGCTGAACTCTCCCGGTACAATTAGGTAATCATGCTGGCAGACAAGCTTGATTCATATCCTTTTACCATCAGTAAAGTGATATCTATCACCTTTCTGACAAGACCGTTATTGCAGCAAACCACTTCAGCCTCGCTTCGCTACCCGGTTAAAAACCCCTTGTAAAAGCGAAAAAAGGACTTGGACATATTTTATGGCAAATTAACTTTTAACATATTATTTCCCTCCTTATATTAAGATCCCATTCCGAGCTGACACTTGCAATAATCTTAGTGCTACTTCACAAGCCGCGAGAGTGATTATTGGACGGTGGGTTGGCAGCTCTCCCCCAAAGTGCTAGCGAGATTTAAGAGAAGGGGGAAATGTGCGCCGAGGGTTCAAGAGGCTCTTAGAACGGCACGGATGACTACGTTAGAAAGTACGGTATATATCTGTCACTCAGCTAGCTAACTCCCTAGGGCTACGATCGTGGCATAAAGCCATAGACCTCTCTGGAGCTGTAAGAGGTGGTGTGTAGAGGCTTTCCACTGCCCTGGGAGTGCCCAGGAGGAATTCTGGCTGACTCAGCCAGAATCCTGAATGGGAGCTGTCTGCTGCAGTGACAGTTTTGTTACCACAGCCAGAGTGTGCTCCCCTCAGTTCACTGGAAGGGTTCAAAGCCTGACTGAGCTTACCAGTGCAAATTAGTTTAGTAGCTCTTGGCTTTATTGTCATCCTAACTCAGATCGTGAAACTACTGGATGATTGCTAAGGCTAAGATTTAATCATGGGTATTTTTAGTAAAAGTCATGGACAGGTCACAGGCAATAAAAAAAATTTCGCAGCCAGAGACCTGTCTATGACTTTTACTATAAATGCCCCCCGACTAAATCTTAGCTGCTCCTAGGTTACTGCTGCTCTGGGGGGACCCAGGGGCTGATGGTGGGCTCCTGCTCCAGTGGCAGGGGCTGACTACCTCCGGCCACCTGCTGCTCTGAGTCCCCCAGGGACCACTCTCCAACAGCCTCCAGGGCTGCCCCCAGGCCGCTGCTCTGGCCACCCACTGGGCCACCCACTGGCTGATGCTCAGGCCACCCTGGTGGCAGGTCCCGGGACCACTTCTCTGCTTCTCTGGCAGTCCCCACGGCCGCCCCCAGGATTGCTGCTCGGGTGGTCCCCGGAGCCAGCCGCATGGGCCACTGCTCAGGCAGCCCCCGGGGCCAGCTGTCTGGGGCCACCCGAGCAGTGGCTGGTGCAGCTGGCCACGGGGCCATGCAAGCGGCTGGCCCCGTGGCCACTCCAGCAGCAGCTGGTGTGGCTGGCCCCAGGGCTGACTGCAGCTATGGAAGTCACAGAGGTTGTGGAAAGTCACAGAATCAGTGACTTCCACGACCTCCATGACAGACTTGCAGTCTTAATGATTGCACATCTCTGCTCGGCTGAGGCCTAGCCAGGATGGAAGATGTCTCAGACTTGGTATTAAGGCCATTCATCTCACACACACCCCACCACCATATGGGGGGACCTGATCCAAAGGCCAGTGGAGACAATGGGCAGACACCCATTTAGTTCAATAGGAGTCAGTGAAAAGCCTCCCATTGACTTCTGCAGACTTTGGATCAGGTCCACAATGCAGCCTGAAAATAAGGTCACATTCCACCCCTACAGTGCAGGCTCCCAGCCAACATGGAACCAGACAAGGAATTTATCATGCTCTGGGGTCTGTTTCATATACTACTCCCCACTGCCCATCTAATAGGGGCAGACAGCTCTCATCTATATTGGGTAGATTCTCAATGTTCTGCTTTGCTATTGTTCTTCAAAGTGAGGCCCTGATCTTGCAAATGTTTATGTGTGGGCCTAATTTGAACTCTCATGCCTAACGTTACTCCTGGGTTTACATGTGAGAATCTGGGACTAAATCCGCAAGGAGGCAGACAGAGTACCTATAGTGATAGTTACTGCCTAGCAGTGCGGCCAGCAGTTTGGCTGCAGTCCTAGGCAGCTGATTCTCCATTGCCCTGCAGTCGTTCACACGAGTGCAAAGTGTGTGTGTGTGTTTAAAATGTTAGCAAGTAATTTCTTTATCAGCTGTTTAATAATGAGAATATGACTGTTCCTTTATTCATTTTAAAAGGTCCCTCACAATCACCAGTGGATTTATTTGCCAGGCCTATTGTTCAAACAGGTACAATAAAGTAATCATCACCCTGGCTTATTGGTGCAGATGTTTCATCAGCCATTTAACAGTCTGATTCCTTTTTAGTGACTGAGCTTGTCAGTGGGAAATAAATTGGAATGCCAGTTTGGGGCTCAATCAAGGCACACACGCAGCTTGTAACGAGGACGTCCATGTCTGTTCTTCAGGTATTTCTTGGCAAGGGTTTGACTGTGTACGTGTTGTTTTACTGCGGGTTTGGGTGTTGCTGAGGAACAAAAGTCCTAAAAGGAAATGGGTTAAACAGTTCTAGAGAAAATAAAAATGAAAACGACACAAAAATTGTTGGTGCCTGTATAATAGAGGTCTGAGACTGAGTCTCTAGTGCTCTGCCTCCTGCGAGGTCATTTACACCAGTACAAAGTGAGGGCAAACTGGATGTAAACGATAGGTAGATAGATCAGCTAGATAGAAAACCGAGGTATGTTCTTGTCTCAAGGTGCAGGGGATGATGCCTTAGGAGGGGAGTAATGTGAGTCTGTCTTTACTGAAGGGAAGAGATTAAATCTCCAGCCTCTTCTCTCCAATTGACTTGACACTCTTCATTTCCACTTGAATAGCCATTAGAGTGCAGCAGAAGATGTTTCAGTGTAGAAGGTAAAGGCTTGTTTTACACTCTTTTCTTTGTACACCTGGGATGGATGAAAAAATGGACAAAATCAGAAGCTGTGTGGACAGATGCCAACTGGGGCCTGGATCCATAAAAGCACCTACTAAAACTTTCTCCTTTGCCCCCAGTAAAGGCTCTTCCAGGGTCTCGCTCCTCACAACCTGCAATTGTTTCCTCTTCCCCAGACAGTCTCTCAGGGTCCTTCTCCCAGCCTTCCTGTCTCCCACTCCTGGACAGTCTTTCTCTCAGTCCCCAAGGATGGATTTTTTTATGCTTACTACTTCTGAGTTCTTGATCTTCTTGCCATATGAAGCGGCCAGCAGGTACCTGGCTGGCCCCATTTAGTTAGACCTGCTCCTCTATCTCTGACTCAGTACTGCGTCAGGACTCCCTGTGGCCAGGTCTTGAAGACAAACATACAGCTTCATCCAACCACCTCAGAGTTGGCTTGGACCAAATAGAACCCACTGGGTATCTCATAGGAGAGACTGATCTTATGAGAGTTACAGTTTGATCTTCACAAGGAAAAGATTCAGATGACTTTGGATAAACATGGATGCTTGTGGTCTCTGAACCTCCAAACTTTGGAAACTCACACTAGATTTAATGGTCTCTCCAACAGCCCTGTGAACTCAGAGACAACATACCCAAATCTGGGAGAGGAGACACAACACTCAATATATCTAAGAGGATCAACGGACAGGCAGATCTCTGCTCTGTTGTAGATGGCAAGTTTGTCACTGGTTAAGTGTTGCTGACAGGATGTTCCTGGAAACATAGAGAAAGTGGAAAAGGAAGAGCGGAATATGGAAGAAAGTAGAACATAACATAAGAGCAGCTAGTATCCTGTCTTCCAATAGTGACCAATGCCAGGTCCCCCAGAGGGAATGAACAGAACAGGTAATCACCAAGTGATCCATCCCATCGCCCATTCCCAGGTTCTGGCAAACAAAAGCTAGGGACACCATTCCTGCCCATCCTGGCTAATAGCCATTGATGGCTTGAACCTCCATGAACTTATCTAGTTCTTTTTTGAACCCTGTTATAGTCTTCGCCTTCACAACATCCTCTGGCAAGGAGTTCCACAAGTTGACTGTATGTTGTGTGAAAAAAACACTTCCTTTTGTTTGTTTTAAACCTGCTACCTGTTAATTTCATTTCGTGAAGCACTTGAACATCTAGCTGCTACTCTGCAGGTCATCGTGAACTATCTAAACCACTTCGCTTTGCAGAATTGGGCTACAGACCTCAAGGCCCTTATGTACTTGACAAATAAATGGTCTTATTGCTAGACATGGGTTCCAGCTACAAAGATCCAAGCTGGATCTGAACGCTCCCAGAGTTTGGGATGTTCAGGCCGGGGGCACTGACTAGGGACCATCCCTAATTATTGCTGGTGATGAGTGCAATGCTAATAGTTTGGCTTGGAGGATAAACAGCAAACCATGTGAATGTTCCTCTGGTGAGCTTCTAAGGTCAGCAAAATTGGACTGAAAATCTCTTGAGAAAAACTTCTAGCATTCCTTGCTGCCATACAGGTGCAAAGCAAGTGTGGGTGAGTAGGTTATTTCAGTCCTACCTCAAGCACTGGAAGACTAGACCTTACCTCCTTCCATACATACTACTCCATAACTGCCTCCGTGACATTGTGGATACAAGGATTTGTTTATCAATGCCCTAGAGCCCGTTGGTAAGTCTGAACTAGAAGGCAAGCCAAAGACTTTACATGCCAGGCTGGGAGTCATAAAGAAGGAAAGGGAGCCAGGACTTTCTCGGGATAAAGCTGCATGTCGGCAGCTGACAAAGAACAAAAAGGATACAAATGACAGAGTTCTGGGTTGGCTGAGACACTACAAAGAGAACTACTCCAGTAAGGTCCCTGCTATAATACTAAAAGTCACTGCTACCCACATCACTGGCATTATTTCAAAGGTGCATCATTTTGCATATTATCATAATATGCCATTGAGTCAAACATCCATCGTATAATCTGCAAGGCATCATTGAGGTGCTAGCAGACTAATCCAATTTAGTAAGTTTCTGTGTTGACTAGAAGGAGATGCTGATGAGTGATGGAAGATAAGCTTGAAGTAGCAGGATGGCATCTGCCACTGAAGAGGCACAACAAGGATGAGAACATTGAAGGATTCATTCAGGCTGGGGCTGATCTTGCTCCCAATGAAGACAATGGGAGTTCTGCCATTGATTTCAAAGGGGGCGAGATGGAAATCTAAGTTACACACCCCATTTCTTGTGCATGGCTTCTGTTCTCTCAAACAGATCTCTTACCTTTTGACTTTCCATCAGCTAAAAAACTCGCAAACCCTAAACACACAAGTATTTTCGGAAAATGAAAGCTACTCCTAAGAAAATAAGTGAAAGATTATGTTCTAGTCATGTCAACTTCCCTTCTAGCCAAGGGAGGAATGGGCATCATGGAGATTTCAGAGGAGAAAGATCCCTTTGGAATAGCTAACACACTGAACACCTTCAACTTTGATTCAGTTGCAAATGACTATAGATATCTAAGATGCACTGGTTAGAGCACAGCTTGAAGATTGTGGTCTGAACATATCTCAAGGTGTTCTACAACTGTGACTTAAACAGTATCATTAAAATGGCAGTGATTATACATAGCATAATATTTCACTCATCTAAGCATTTTTTGTTTGGTTTTTTCCCAATGGGTCTAATTCTGCAAAGTGCTGAGCACAGATTAACATCTATTATTAGATATTCACTATCTCACAGCTTTGTGCTCTTTGTAGATAAGATGTTTAGTATTTATGTGTATGTATATTTGAATATAAAATGCATAAGATTCACTCATATTTGAGTAGATCTACTGTGCTTAATAATAATCCAATCTGCTTCAGTGAAAGAAAGAAAGAGAAAGAAAGAAAGAAAAAGAAAGCAACTTGATCTCTACATATCTAAGTGGAATATATCAAGGAAGAACACAAAACAGGAAGTAGAGTCAACGTGGGTACAATATACTTTCATTGTGACTTTTATTATTTTTAAATCAAAACAGACGGATCCATCCTGTGTCCAGTTTTTTTTGGACATTGAACAGTCCCACAACTGCTGCAATGATCCCATATAATTTTATGACAAGAGGGGTGGGTTTTTTTAAAGTGCAATTCCCCGTTGGTCTAGTCCTGCGACCTCCAAGAAACCGACATCAGGCTAAATAGACATGACATAACTCAGCAGATTTTTCCTGAGCTCTAATTGAATTATAACCCATTACTTTATGGCTGTGTGATCCAAAGCTTGCACACTCCCTGCGCAGCAGAAAATAATTTACTGTTGTAACAAGACACAATGAGCTCATGGCCAGAGTCAGTGGGTAGTGTGAACCACATACCTTTTGGGGACTATTCCAGGTTACTGATGGAAAAGCAATGTCTGACACATGAGTGTTGGTGCCTCTAAGCATTACAGGCCAGTGTCTCTAGCCAGACTGCAGATCTGTAACCAATTGCCTTTGCATGTTCATTTAAGTGAAACAGAGGGGGAAACTCATGACACACAAATGGCTGCTTTAGTCTCCATCCTAAGATAAATCAGTTATCTGTTTTTTCTCACCATTCGCGGCAACGGCAGTTTATGAAGCAGCTGTCTGAAAGGAAATATACTGGACAATTAAAAGTGCTGACTTCCAAGCAGTGCTCTCAGAAGTGGAGTCTGAAATTATTGGGTGTGAAATGCAAATAGATGTAACAGTTTTACTGCTATTTATATGACGTTCACCCATTCCCAGCTATTTCTCTCCATTTTGCTCTGATTCTACATGGCCCAGCTTTCACAGACTTTAACAATCTCAGACACATGTAAGTAAAATAAGAGCATGCACCAAGCTTGAACTTACCCAAATTAGTGGTGTGCATGTAGTTAGGGTGGCATGGGCAGAAAGTAAGGTGGATCCCAAACCCTTAAAAATAATAATTTATAAATAAACCAGGAATTAAACTCAGTGTTGCGACTCTCCCACAGTCCTCTAAGGCAGATCTTATTCAATAACCCATTGGGCAGCACAATAACAAGCTTCTTGGGTGATCACAGACTGACCAAGCCAGTTGCTGCATCATTTCAAACCCTTTCTCTGAGTAGGGAAAGGGAACCTCAGAAGGATTATGGGCCAAATCATGCAAATACTTACTCATACAAATAGACCCACTGACTTCATACTCACACCTGAGCATGGACAACTTCAGTAGTAAACTTTGTAGGGTTGGGATCCTGCAACACAAGTGTGGAGAAGCACTTGAACATCTGGCTGCTTCTCTGCAGCTCATCTTGAACTATCCAAACCACTTGGCTTTGCAGAATTGGGCTACAGCCCTCAAGAGGCTAATGCCATTAGGCTTCTTGTATTAGCTGTGGTGAGGCCCAATATAGCCCATGACATTCAATGGGACTTTGGCTTCTGAGTTCAGGAGAAGCAGGGTTGTTTCACATAGACGTAGTTGGAGCCCAGAGGAGGGGTCTGGGCATGAAAAATAATGGAAAAAAGAAAGTGAACCGATCATTTCAGAACCCATGGTATTAGGCACAGTTGACGCTCCTGGGTTTCATCTGATTTTTAATCTATGAGTTTGACTCTGGTACGCTTCCTCACACTGAGCAGGACCGTAATCCACAAAAAGTCCCATTGAAAGCTATTTCAAAGAAGAGGGTTTTGCCATGCAATCTGAAAACAGTCAGCCTCTGGGTGAGCCTGATCACACCTGGAACCCTGTAGCACATCTGAAGCCCTTTGACTGGGAATAGTTTGTTTCTGGCTCTCACATGCTTCATATTGTGTTGTAAGCTGCTTTGTCCCAGAGGATTGCATCTGTTCAGGGGAGTCATGAATGGAGATATAATTGGGTCCTGACCCATGGGTGGGTTTCAAAATCAGAACTAAACTTTTGCTTTCCCAACAGAAGAGTATTAGTAGCAAGTGGAAGGATCTGGGCATAGAGCTCTTAGCACCACATCCCACTGAGGAAGCTGGCAGCCACATTCTGTACCATCTGGAGTCCATGCATTGCTTTCATCACCGTCAGGGGTGGGTTACAGTAATCCAGCCTGCAAGTGATGAATGAATGGGTCACTGTGACCAAGTTGTTATCTGAGAAAAAAGGGGTGACATTTCTCAGTAAACTACAGGTGGAAAAAGGCATTTTTAAAATCATTGATGCTACCTGGTTTTCCAAACGATGTGACACATCAAACAGGATCCCCAAGGTTCTGCATCACGTTAATGAACGGGGACAACTACCCGCAATAGACAGAGACCCAGCCAGTTCTTCAAAGCCTTTTCCCCTTCCAACCAGCATCGCTTTGCTCTTGCTCTAAACCACTCCTGATCACAGATGCGCCCAACCTTTAATGACTTTTCTAGACACCATTAATGACTGCTTCTTGGAGCAGCTAGTCCTGGAATCCATAAAGGGAGAGTTGATTCTTGCTTTAATCCTAATTGGCCAAGAGGTGAATAAAGCTGAATCACTCAGTAATAGTGACCATAATATAATTAAATTTAACATCTTTGTCGGGGGAAAATACCAAAGAAACCTACCACAGTAGCATTTAACTTCAAAAAGGGAGACTACACAAAAATGAGGAAGCTAGTTAAGCAGAAATTAAAAAGAACAGTCCCAAAAGTGAAATGCCTGCAAGCTGCATGGAAACTCTTTAAAAACAACATAATGGCAGCTCAAACTAAATGTCTACACCAAATAAAAAAAAGACCAAAAAATGCCACCATAGCTATATAACAGTAAAAGAGGCAGTTAAAGAAAATCCTTTAAAAACTGGAATGCAGATCCAACTGCGGAAAATAGGATCATAAACTCTGGCAGGTCAAGTATCAAAGTATAATTAGGCAGGCCAAAATTTTTTGAAGATCAACTAGCAAAAGACACAAAAACTAACAGCAATTTTTGTTAAGTACATCAGAAGCAGGAAGCCTGCCAAACTACCAGTGGGGCCACTGGGTGATCAGGTGCTAACGTAGCACTCAAGGAGGAAAAGGCTGTTTCAGAGACGTTAACTCTTTTTTTTTTTTTAATCAGTCTTCACTGTAGAGGATGGAAGGGAAATTCTCAGCAAAATGGCAGATGAAATTCAATATTGATAAAGGCAAAGTAATGCGCATTGGGAAATATAATTCCAACTATACATACAAAATAATGGGATCTAAATTAGCTGTTATACTCAAGAAAGAGCTTGGAGTCATCGTGGCTAGGTCTCTGAAAACATCAGCTGAATGTGATATAGCAGTCAAAAAACATAACCCAATGTTAGGAACCTAGGAAAGGGAGAGCTAATAAGACAGAAAATACCATAATACCACTATATAAATCCATGGTACGCCCATACCTTGAATACTGCATGCAATTCTGGTTGCACCATCTCCAAAAAATATATTAGAAATGGAAAACATTCAGAGAAGGTTAACAAAAATGGTTAGGGGTATGGAACAGCTTCCGTATGAGGCGAAATTAAAAAGACTGGGTCTGTTGAGCTAGAAAAAGCTCAAGGGGGGATATGAGGCTACAGAATGGGGTGGAGAAAGTGAATAGGGAAGTGTTATTCACTCCTTCACATAACACAAGAACCAGGGGACACACAATGAAACTATTAGGCCACAGGTTTAAAACAAACATGAGGAAGAGGCAACACCACACACAGGCAACCTGTGGAACTCATTGGTAGGGCACGTTGTGAAGGCCTAAAGTGTAACTGGGTTCAAAAAAGATTTAGATAAATTCATGGAGGACTGGTCCATCAATGGCTATTTGGTCAGGGGTGCAACCCCATGCTCTGGGTGTACCTAAGACTCTGACTGAAGCAGGGACTGGATGACCGGGGATGGATCACTTGATGATTGCCCTGTTCTGTTCATTCTCTCTGAAGCACCTGGCATTGGCCATTGTCGGAAGACAGGATACTGGGCTAGATGGGTTAGATGGACCATTGGTCTGACCCAGTGTGGCCATTTTTATAGTTTTAACTTAATCCTAATCCTTGAATCCTAATCTTCTTCGCTTTCAAAACCTTCAGACACTCTCGGTCTAGTTCAGATTTAGCCAGTATAAGTTGTACTATCTTTTCTCACGCGAATGACCAAGTGCATGAAGACAGGTTTCAGAGTAACAGCCGTGTTATTCTGTATTCGCAAAAAGAAAAGGAGTACTTGTGGCACCTTAGAGACTAACCAATTTATTTGAGCATAAGCTTTCGTGAGCTACAGCTCACTTCATCAGATGCATAATGTGGAAAGTGCAGAAGATCTTTTTATACACACAAAGCATGAAAAAATACCTCCCCCCACCCCACTCTCCCGTTGGTAATAGCTTGTCTAAAGTGATCACTCTCCTTACAATGTGTATGATAATCAAGTTGGGCCATTTCTAGCACAAATCCAGGGTTTAACAAGAACGTCTGAGGAGGGGGTGGGGGGTAGGAAAAAACAAGGGGAAATAGGTTACTTTGCATAATGACTTAGCTACTCCCAGTCTCTATTCAAGCCTAAGTTAATTGTGTCCAATTTGCAAATGAATTCCAATTCAGCAGTCTCTCGCTGGAGTCTGGATTTGAAGTTTTTTTGTTGTAATATCGCAACTTTCATGTCTGTAATCACGTGACCAGAGAGATTGAAGTGTTCTCCGACTGGTTTATGAATGTTATAATTCTTGACATCTGATTTGTGTCCATTTATTCTTTTACGTAGAGACTGTCCAGTTTGACCAATGTACATAGCAGAGGGGCATTGCTGGCACATGATGGCATATATCACATTGGTGGATGTGCAGGTGAACGAGCCTCTGATAGTGTGGCTGATGTTATTAGGCCCTGTGATGGTGTCCCCTGAATAGATATGTGGGCACAGTTGGCAATGGGCTTTGTTGCAAGGATAGGTTCCTGGGTTAGTGATTCTGTTATGTGGTATGTGGTTGCTGGTGAGTATTTGCTTCAGGTTGGGGCTGTCTGTAGGCAAGGACTGACCTGTCTCCCAAGATTTGTGAGAGTGTTGGGTCATCCTTCAGGATAGGTTGTAGATCCTTAATAATGCGTTGGAGGGGTTTTAGTTGGGGGGTGAAGGTGACGGCTAGTGGAGTTCTGTTATTTTCTTTGTTAGGCCTGTCCTGTAGTAGGTGACTTCTGGGAACTCTTCTGGCTCTATCAATCTGTTTCTTCACTTCCGCAGGTGGGTATTCTAGTTGTAAGAATGCTTGATAGAGATCTTGTAGGTGTTTGTCTCTGTCTGAGGGGTTGGAGCAAATGCGGTTGTATCGCAGAGCTTGGCTGTAGACGATGGATCGTGTGGTGTGGTCAGGGTGAAAGATGGAGGCATGTAGGTAGGAATAGTGGTCAGTAGGTTTCCGGTATAGGGTGGTGTTTATGTGACCATCATTTATTAGCACTGTAGTGTCCAGGAAGTGGATCTCTTGTGTGGACTGGACCAGGCTGAGGTTGATGGTGGGATGGAAATTGTTGAAATCATGGTGGAATTCCTCAAGGGCTTCTTTTCCATGGGTCCAGATGATGAAGATGTCATCAATATAGCGCAAGTAGAGTAGGGGCGTTAGGGGACGAGAGCTGAGGAAGCGTTGTTCTAAGTCAGCCATAAAAATGTTGGCATACTGTGGGGCCATGCGGGTACCCATAGCATGCATGAAACGTACACTGTTCCAGATGGTGGAAGTTTTATGGAAACAGCTGGTTTTGGAGATTTTTTGCCTTTTCAGGACTGAAACCTTTAGAGAACAGCACATGACATTTCTTGTACTGCTAAGTGTCCGCCTTGATCCTTGCTCTGATTAGACCTTGATCATGAGTCCCAAACCTACTCTAAACCTAGTTTGAATCCAGAGCCACACACTTACTCCTCTGCTTAGTTCTATACTTAATAGAGGGGCAATAAATGTAGCTTTGAACCTCGTCAGTAAAAGGGCTTCTACAACTTCCCTTGCCAGAGCCTTTCTTTCTCTGCACTGTCTATATCATTAAAAGGTAAAATTCAAAAACAGGTACCAAAGTAAGAAAGAGAGAGACAGAGAGAAATTGTGTGTGTGCGTGCGTGCGTGCACACGCACACATGGACATATCAATCTATTTTATCTATCATACCATGACTGTGATGTAAGTGCTTATACTGGTAAATACGAATGGAGATGTCCACAGTGGACTTCACAATGAGTTTTCTCTTCACCTTGCCAGGTTTGGGGAATCTCTGATTTGCTATATGTCTTTATGATTCTGCCTCTGGGCCTGGACTGCAGTTGTGATGGGAAAGCTTTGGCAAACAGTTTGGCCTTGCAAAGCCCTTACGTGTGGTCACAATGGGGCTTGCTTCTTCTGGGACTCACTTCACAGGCAAGCCTCCTGGTGGGGTCTGGGTGCAGAGGTGGAACACTTGTGCCTGCACATAGTTGGTTCTCTGACATCTAAGCATTTTGCACACACAGAAGCAGAGTCTTTCCCCCACTCCGCACCCTTTCCTCTAATCAGGTGGCTTAAAGGGACAAGAGGCTGCTCACATGCCTCGGCCAAAGATTTGCACTGTGGCCAGAGTCCTACACCATCTCCCTGCAAGTGTGGCATATGGGCCGGGTGCTTGTCTGGTATGGGAAGGAGGAGTGGTTGGAGCCCACTGAGCTCTAACTGTCATCCTTTGGTGTGTGGTCACTTGGAGACAGTTGCCAAATGGCACAGGTCAGAGCAGTCGTTAGGTGGCTTTAACCTGTGCTGCCAGGTAGGGCCAAGCAGAGAATCACGGAACCAGAACCACTCCCTGCAAGTCTCCCCCCCACACACACACACACAAACACACCTTGCTACGCCAAGCATAAACTCAGCCAACCAGAGAATCTGACTCTACTTGCACCTGTGTGTGACTATTTTGTGGGTGCCACTTGCACTAACCCATAAAGCTTTTCCTAACTTTTCCTCGCTATGAAAACTAAATCTGAGACTGCAGAAAAGCAGCGTCTTGTGCTCTTAGACTGTATGCATTTTTGCCCACATTAGGGCACTTGCATTCCTGCAACTTGACCCATCAAGGCAACCCACCCAAGCTTCCTCTCCTCTATATAATAAATGATAATAACCATTCTGCCAGCTCGCATTTCCATGCAATGGCCTGGAGGTATTTTTTGGCTCCTGTGACTGAAGAGACAAACTATTCAGTGGGATAATGAAAATCTCACTTTTGATTCTGAACTGAAGTTTGCCAATCTGGAAAGATTTTAATGCCTTTCTGATGAACTTGTCCTCACTGAGCTGTCCAACTGGCAGCTGTATTTTGAGGCTATAGATCTAGCTCTATAGTTGTGTGTAGATCATACATGCACATATAATTATTATTAGCAGAAAAAATGAACAGCACAAGTTTGGAGACCCAGTGCTTGAGCAGATCGTGACTAAAATGAGATTGTGCTTCCAATGCGAATAAAAAGCATAGCTCAGTGTAGTGGTCTTTGAGTACAAAAAAAACCATGCTAGTGCCAAGGGCATTTTGCTATTGATGCAGAACAGATGCAGTGCATGACTCTGGAGGCAGTTGCATTTCAGTCAGGGCAAGAGAGCAGGGAATGACTTCTGAATAATTTAGATTACACAGAGGCTTGATACTTTGCATGGAGTGCTCAATACAGGTCTGATCTAGCTACTTCTGAAGTCAGAGAGAGTCTTTCCATTCACTTCACTGAGAGCTGGATTAGGCCATAAGCTATAAATGGCCATTTTTTGCCCTTCAGTGCGCTCTTGGCTCCCATCAACCCTACATAGCAAATAGCTTCTGATTATTATTTATGTAGTAGAAAAAGAATAATACCGAACTCTCATATATGGCTTTACAAAGGAGGTCAGTAGAATAATCCCCATTTTACAGATGGAGAAACTGAGGCACAGAAAGGTTGAAGTCATTTTCCCATGGTCTCCCAGCAGGCCAGCAGCAAAGCAGGTAATAGAATCCAGGTTTCCTGAACCCCTATCCAGTGTTCTAGACACTAGGCCAGTTTGGAACGTCTTATTTAAATTGCTTTTGACATATCTGTTTTTTAATATTATTATTACAACAGTACTGGAAGCCACCAGTCAGGGATCAGGGCCCCACTGTGCTAGGCACTGTATAAACATCTAATAAAGAGCCTCCCCTCCAAGCACTTACAATCATGGTTAACAACAACATGCAAAATATAGCTGAACTAAATAAATGGGTACAAGTCATGGGGAAAGGGCAGGCTAGGTAACAATAACACAATATGTAGACTAGCTGCGAGTGCATCATTTCTCACCATCTGCCTATCCACATCCTCCAGTCCACTTCCTGGGGTGGAGGGTGGGTGGGTCTGATGCTCGTCATACTTACACCTTTGTAAATAAGGAGCGATTCCATTGAAGGCCATGAAATTAATGGCTTCTGTTATAGAGCTGGATTGGAGACAGATTTCCAATTTCACAGGAAGTTCTGCAGTTTCAAAAGAATGTTCCATTCCGGAGCACAAAGAAAACACTGCATTTAAAAGGTTACCACAAAATAACATTCTGGAAAATAAATTGTTTGGGGTCAATTGAAACATTTCATTCTGATTTTTGTCCTTTTATAACTTTTTAAATTTTTTAATATTAAAAACAATGAATTTTGGTTTGAAAAGTCATTTCTAAATGGAAAAAAATAAAAAATGTCCATTCCAAAAATGTCAAAATAAAATTTTTCAATGCTACTGAAATGCTTTATTTCACTTTTTAATATAAACTTTCATCGGAGTTGACACATTTTTCTCAATGTGGCAATTTTGCCAAAATCAGCATTTGTCATGGAAAAAACAGTTTGACAAAAAAAAGTCCAACCAGCATGTGTTGCAAAGCTACTGTAAGTGAGAGTGAGGAACCAGGCTTTTGGGAATTTTGCCTCTTTTGCTTTGAAATAGTGGTGTGTAGTTCCCCAGCTTCTTTCCTCACCCTTTTCTCCAGCAAGACCAGAGTGTAATATATTTATTTATTTGTAGTTGCTTTATAATTTCCTGTTTTCATCATCCAGGAAGGGGAATTTGAAAAATAATAAAATCAAATTTGGGCTGCATGCAACTTATATTAACCAGAACAAATGACTATAAACTTCAGGTCATGGTCTGAATGAGGAGGAAAAGAAGACAGAGAGAGGCTGGAAAGGTTATAAAGTTTGCCTAGGCCATGTAGTTTGTCAAAAGAATATCAGGCTATGGCACTGAGTGGGAAGACTCGGGTCTTGTGATGATTATGCAGGCCCAGCTGTGAGCTCCAGCCTGAACTTTGTGACGAATGTGAGATGCAGCCAAACTGCAAAAGAGGAAAAATGTAGGCCAAAAAAGCAACATTTTTTAGGCACTTTCAGGGCAAAAGGACAGGCAGGAGATTAGCAGATTTGTAGCTGTTGGAAGGGTTTTGCATTTGATCTTTCTGAGTGAGTCTTTAATAGGGAAAATCCCACATGGTGCCTGCTTTCCAGCTCTCTGTGCATGAGGTCTCCAGGCTCTCCAAAAGAGGATATATACCGAAAGAGGGACTCATCAGATTTCTCAGCTGCAGCCAGATCTTCATTCCCAGTTGTTTTGGTTAGTTGTTCAGGGTGAAATTCAACAGCCAGATCCACTATGTTCATCGAAGGGCTGTTTGTGGGCTGAGATTCTTAACCCAGCGGTTCTGAAATTGTAGTCCATGGACCAGCACTGAGCCACAGAGCCCTTCCAGGGGCACCACAGATTGAAAGATTTTAAGAACCAAACTGTAGGCGAACAGGGAGTAGAGCTGGTAGAAAAAAAAATGACAACACAATTTTCCATTGAAAAATGCAGTTTTGTTGAAATCAGAATGTTCCATGGGAACATGTTGATTGTGATTTAAAAAATTTCCACCGGAAAACGTCAAAGCATTTTTGATGATGTCAGAATGTTTCATTTTGATAGTGTTGTTTCATTATTTTACTTTTATAGTATATTAAAATATTATTTTTAATATTGTATTCATGTAGCTATATTTGACATAGTTATATAACCTATAGTATATTTAATATGCTATAAAAGACAAAAAAATTATTTCAAAATGAGATTTTGACATTTTTCATTATGAATTAGAAAAATGTATCAAAAATGACATTAAAAATTTTAAAATGCTTTTCCGTTATCTGAATGAAATGCTTCGAAATTTCAGAATTTTCTTTTTGTGGTAAATTTCAGCCTTTCATTCCAGTTCATAATGAAAAATAATTTTGAAATCTTGAGATCTCCTGTGCAACAGAAATTCCAGTTTCTGACCAGCATTGTGGGAGCTTGGGATGGGACATTTCTCTAGGAAGGGATCTCTCTACCAATGTCATCCTGAATGAAAAATATGGAGGCCTACCAGCTTAGCTGATGTTCTTGGGAGTTCTCCCGTACCCAAATAGAATTCCATTGCTATATAAATATACATTTCCTCAATTGGGCACTGTGGTTACTTTGAAGAGTTGAAACACGTCATAGCATCAGCCTCCAGCTTGGCACTGAAAAGAAGCCACCAAAATTAAATCGAGGTGCTTCTGGCTGGCAGGATCAGTGTAGTGAAAATTAAAGACTCGATCCTCCACTAATGGTAGGCAGCAAAGCGACTGTATGTCTTCTGCTTCCAAACTGACGCCCTGGTACTTGCCCAGGATGCCAACTGCCAGAGCTTCAAAATGAATCTTAGAGCCACAGCAAACCAAAGCATCTGTTTTATTAAGACATTCCTATTACTTTCCTCCCACCCCACCATCCAGCATACTCAGTGTTACTGGGAACAACAAAGAGAGGATGAACATTAGTGCGGTGGCTTCAGAATTCCAAGAGGCTGCTGAGATCCGGCCTATGGCTACCAGAGCCAGCCCTTGCTTTGGATTCTGAGCTAGAAGACCCTCATGCTTTCTGATTTCATGGTACAAGAGCATTCTAGTTATGGAAAAAATAAGGTAAAGGGCAGGCTGGAGTGCTCTTTGTACAAGAGCAGAAAAGATGCTTAGTTCATTGAATAGAAATGACGTGGTATTCCCTAATGTAATCAGCTGGAATAGGGAGAGTGAATTTGGAGGGCATTCTTCTCCATTGGCTTGGTGCATTAAATAGCCGCCTCTGTATGTTTGAAGATCACAGAGTGATAAATAAATATAATATAATATATGAGAATAAGAAGTGAAACCATCTTTCCTCAGTGTGATAGAGACTTAAAGGAGTTCTCAAGCACTGATACTTGATATGCGTACTGTTACTGGTGCTACAGCTTTTGTGGCTGGTGAACTGAGAGTTGATGAAGTGGGTTTTAGCCCACAAAAGCTTATGCCCAAATAAATATGTTAGTCTCTAAGGTGCCACAAGGACTTACTAATGAGTCTCTCATATCTCCAGCCTCCTCTCAACCCTACCGTAATGACCAATTGCAGCATGTTTCCTACTGAGCGGGGAGTGCTCCACATACAGAGAACCATGGATGGCGCCAAATCCCACTTTGCAATCATGAGCAGCCCAACCCTGATTTCAGGATGGTGTGACTTAATGGGAGCTGCCAGTGGTGATAGCAGCTGCCATTGCTGGGGGTCAGATTCTGCTCTCGTGTACATCCAAAGAAGCTCTGTTGATATCAGTGGAGTCCCTCCTCATTTATGCAAATGTAGCTGATGGTAAAACTTGCTCCAAGATCTGGTGAAGTGTCCCCAAAAGTTCGGAAGCCATCTGCCTATTGGATGTCTAGTGTGGGGTTGTAAAAAGTGCTCAGCATTGGCCTAAGTCTGCTCACCTGGATGTCAGTGGTAAAACTCCCAGGGACTTCAGCATGACCAGCATTAGATCAACACCAAGTGCTTTTGGAAATGCCCTCCCCCCACCCCACCGCCTCCCCAAAAAAATGGTTAGACTTTCAAACGTCTGAAAAAAAGGAACTTTGGTATTTTTTTTATTCCCAAGTTATAGAAAGAAAAGATTGCGTCCTGATTAGTAGCTGTTGCCCTTGAAAAAAAAGTACCAGCGGCTGACAGTCTTTATCTATATGTTTCTTTCAAGAAATGTGGCCATTTAATCATTAATGTGTATAAGTGCCTAGCTATGAAAATTCAGAATGAAATATTAAATACGGTTAGTGCCAAATGGAAGGGCACCGAAAGGAAAATGGAACGGGAGGAACGTTGTTCTCTATTCCCATCAAATAGCTGTAACGATCTAGAGCAGAATGAATACTGCTGGGTGAATACAAGGTGTCTGGTAAAAATAGGTGAGGCTATGATATTGACATTAAGGGACCTGGCCATTCACAAAAATGAACTAAAAAAGACACAAGCAGCAAAATATCTCCAAGCAGAGATAAACAGTGGCTTCCCACGACTTTGAACATAAAGAGGGCGTGTTGGTGTTTTAGAACCTCTTGGGATTGAGTAACAAGTATACATGCGATGGCTGCTGTCTCGGTTGCAAAGGGGTATTGAAACAGGCATCTTCAGACCTAAAGCCATGAGCTAGAGGTTTGCTCTTACTGAGGGTACGCATAACAGCTTCATAGCCTCTGTGGACTGGGCAGTGAAGACCGAAAGATGTAATATGAATGTTGGTGCCTGGTCTTTGTAAAGCTCAACCATCGGCTTGTTCTAAAGAAGTGCATGTCATGGGGGAGAGCTTATAACAGCTTTTAGTGATGATGGCCTTGTAGCCAACTTGCCTTGAAAGACAGCCGAGTGAGAGAGCACTCTATGGCTACATGCTTTGCATTGCCGTCAGTCAGATACATGCTTACTCGCCTGCCTACCAACTGGCTCAAAACTGCCTAAGAGTTGGATGTGGAAATCAAGAATTTTCAAAGTTATAAGTAATGATAACAAAAACATTGGAAGGGATATTAAACCTGATGCTTTGCAGATTAAGCTAATCTCGAATAGAGACCAGGACGAGACCTAATGTGGTGGGCAGATAACCACACATCTGTCTGTTGTGGGGCTCTTATACCTTCCCCTAAAGCATCTGGTATTGGCCACAGTCAGAGACAAGATACTGGATTAGCTGGATCTTGGGTCTGATCCACCCGGGCAATTCCTGTGTTCCAATGTTCCCACAGCAATACCTTCTCTATGGTGCTTCCAGGAGAGCTGCCACAACACACTGCTCTGTAGTGCAGAGGGTCAGCAGAATCCCCGTTGCATGGCTGCCGTGTGGCGTGACCCCTTGCCTCCCCACCATCACAGAGCAAAAGCAGTGTGGTCCTGCCCTGTTACGTTCCTGCTTTGGTGGAAGCGAGGGACCCTAAGCAAGTAGCAGCTGTTGATGAATGTTCAAGGAACAAAGCCGCCATGTGCATATCTGGGGGTGATTTCAATAATAAAGGACAAGAGAAGAGAAGCCTGTAGTACGGAAGCAGTAATGTTTTCCAGTGAAAAGGATTTCAGCCTTTTCCAGTAGGTGTCAGTGGTTGAATAAGCCTGAGAGGTTTTGGTTTGTTTGTTTGAGGGATGTGTTTAGACTAAAATAAAGATGCAATACATTGATGAGCAGCAGCAGGATTAAAGTATTGGTCCAATTCCTCTCTCTCTCTCACTCTGGCTTTACATCAGTGTAATTCCACTGACTCCAATGGAGCTATGACGATTTACACCAGTTGAGGATCTGGCCCATTCAGTCTGCAAATGAGATCACTGTCCGTATTTCCCCCTGCCCCACTCTTTGAAACTCAGGAAAGCATGGAGACACTGAATCATCCCCGACTGATTGTGCATTCATTATTGTCGGTTCTTCTTTCCAGTTCCAGGATTAGGGGACTGACTCCAGTGCCTCTGACATCCATACAATTAAATGTATCGTCTTTCCATAATTTGCATGGCTGTGCAGAGGCTGGGCAAGACTGGCTCTGATTGCCATATGGAACGCATCTCTAGCTGCACCAGACTCAAAAGCACCAATTAGAAAAGTGTTTTTTTTCCCCCCGCTAGGAACAAAGCACTTGGAAAGTATTAGTGGGGCTCAGAGGACTCGATTGCATTAGCATCATTAATTGTGTTTGTCAGGCCTTTTTCAGAAACCAAATTTAATGTTAAGCGTTAAATGGTTGCTTTGAAGGCCACAGTAGGGGGCAAGGTGGCAGTGCACAACCTCAGTAGCAGCCCCCTGAAGCTCTCTGCCCAAGGTCCCTGACAGTTCCACAGCAACTCCTGCTATGCCCTGTAAAGAGGCACAGCCCTCACCCCAAAATCTGCCTCCAAGCCCCCACTCCTTAACAACAGCCAGCATCAAGGGCCTCAGAGAAAGGTGCAGGGCCCTCCCAAAGTGGGCAGTTTTGGAATAGTCTGTCCATATGGGAAGTTTGGCTGGAATTTTCAAAGAACCCTACAGAGACAGAGTGAAATCCTTTACCCCATTGAAACTTCCACTGAAAGCCAATGAGAGTTGGGTGGCTACCAAATAATTCCCATAAGACTCCTTGAAAATCCCAGCCTTGATTCCTCAGCTAGTATAGTGGATGGTCTTAGTTAATTATTATTTTGTATTGTGGTAGCACCTAGGAGCACTCGTCATGGACCAAGACCCCATTGTGCTAGGTGCTGCACAAACCGAACAAAAAGACGGTCTGCCCAATGAGCTATTGTATATTCTGTCTTCTTTGTGCCTGTTGTTTAGACAGTAAACTTTCCTGGGAAGGGACTTTGTGCTGGGCAAGCCAAAGCATGGTACCAGTGCTCAATAATAGTAATATAATAAATCATTGTTTTGACAAACAGCTGAAAGTGAAAGAAGAAATAAATGGAACTAATGTGTCCTCACTGAACCAGAGCTGACTTTCTCTGTTGTAACCACCTTAGGTGACCTTTGAGCGTATTCCTGTTCCCACTGCCCATGCGAGTGGGTTCTGCAGTTGGACTCTGTTTTAAATCTCTCATGAATAACATTGTCAGATTCGTATTTAGCTATCTCAGGAATGTAACCAGGCTGATCGCCGTGCTTACTCAAGACATTGATTCATTCTCTCTCTCAATGACCAGATTAGATTATTGGAATGCACATTCCCCAGGTCTCCCATCAGCCATTCAGATTTCCCACCCCACCAATGCAGCTGCCCACGCTCCCATAGCAGGTCCACCCCATCATTCTGCCTCAAAGTCTCCCCTTCAGAGATTCGGGACTTCCCAGCAAATAGAGCAGACACAGCTGGTGATAGGGGACCCACCACAGGTTGAGAGAAGTTGAGGTTTGCATTCAAACCTTACCTGCAGTCTCTTGAGTCTCCTCCTTTTACTTGCACTGGGATAAATTAGGAGTAACTCCAGGGAAGGCAATGGTTAAATTGGTGTAAAAGTAATATAGGTGAGAGAAGGATCAGGCCCCAAGAGCCTTCCAGAGTGTGATTTCCAGCCCACAAGAGCAAACGTTCAGGTGGTGTTTCTGCTCCTCTTGTGATGTCAGACAGTGGGCCAGATTCTCAGCCTGGGCGAACTGGCAAATCTCCAATGGAGCTACACTGATTTACATGAGCTGAGGGTCTGGCCCAGACCCCTGCAGTAGAGAGGTGCATGAAATGAAAAACCATGTGGGGAGAAAACAGAAATTAGAGGAACTTTTTCAAAACTCAGCAACGATTTGGACTGGATTCAAGCTCACATAAAGTTCTTTTTACATCTGAACTTGTCCATCAATACTTAACCATAAAAGGTCAAGCAGTGGTTTTAGCAAGAAGCCCATAATAAGGGCCTCTGGTCCAGCATCTTGTAGTGGCCAATATCAAGTATTTCAGAGGCAGGTTATCTTAATTCTCGCACAATGCACCTGATTAATTGTGCAAGAGAGATTCCTTCCTGACCCCACCGGTGATCAGTTTACAACTGGAAGCATGAGCGTTATGTGTGGCTAGATGATGGACTGGGATTGTGGAAGCACGTTGGGGCTTATTCTTGCCTTGCTTTTAAGGGAGCCCAAACACAAGAGATGGGCAAACGCAAAAGCAACAAAGATGTAATTAAAAGGGGGCAAGGAGAAGAGTAAAGGGCTGTGGAGATCAACACGGGGTGATCCAATTAAAGGCAAGGAACTGGCAGCCCAGCTAAATTCAGCCTTGGTGTTAACAAACTCAGTGCTCATTGACTTTAATAAGAGTTGTACCTGCTTATGCCAGAGCTTAATTTGATCATAGGCCCCTAAACTACGCATGTGCTGTCCATCCTCCAATAGCCAGCAATGGACAAGCCTGACGCTCTGGATCTAGTGATTCTGCTTAGACAATGCCAGAGCAGCACAGCTGTGGCATCTTCCTGCAGCCTGGTGGGTGATTTATATTTCCGATAACAAGAGCAGCACCCACACAGTTCACTGGGGACAATTCCCCCAGGCCCGACCCCAGGGCTTCACCTTAGGTTCCTGTGTATGAGCAATAGAAGGACAAGCAGCAGCAGGGGGCTTGTAAATCTAAAGCCAGCACTTCTACCAAAGAAACCATAGGAACTGCTGTACCTCCCAGCACTGCCCATGGCCTTAGAGCAGCAGGGTACTGTATCATTGTCATGCCCTTATGCAGCCTCTGGGCTTGGGTCAGGGATGCAAGGATAGCACTGTGCTCCATCTCCTACAACATGTCCAGTTATTACTGTGGCTTAACAACAGTGGAGGCTTTGCCTAAAAACTCCTATCAGTGGCCCCTTGCTTGCAGCATAAAGTTGAATAGTGGAAATTAGTGTGATACTGGCAGCATTAAGGGGCTGCTGCTGTCAATTTGTTTAGCAGGCGGAAGTGGTTGTCAGGCCTAGAGCTGTGAAAAACCAGTGAGCGGTTGGCTTTGAAATTTTGTGCGACACTGTTCCCATATGGGGAATTCCTTGCCCCCGCCATTTTCACTTTGCCCTAAAATTCAGCAAAACTGCTTTTTTTGCATCAGTGTGGCGAAAATACTGCAAAACTTAGAAATAAACGGAACCCCTTATGTACATGATAGCTGACCATTTGCATTCAGAAACGGACTCATTTAAACTGGTGAAACATGGCAATTTTTTTTTGCAAACTGATCCCATTTTGAAGTTGGAAATAAAATGCCAAAAATAGACAGCTTAAAAATGGAACATACTGTTTCTTTTTGTCCTACTTATGCCACTCAGGTTAAGATCCATCCATTCATTAGTGACTCCCTTCATGCTGTCTGCCCCTAAACAGTTTGGGACAAAGTACAGACGTTATATGGCATTACCAAAATCAACTACTGAGAGGTTTTTTGATTTTGTAGCTCCAGATTTGGGTCAGACCAAAGGTCCACCGAGCCCAGCACCTTGTCTACCGACCGAGGCCAATGCCAGGTGCCCCAGAGGGAGTGAACTTAACAGGTAATGATCTAGTGATCTCTCTCCTGCCATCCATCTTCACCCTCTGACAAACAGAGGCGAGGGACACCATTCCTTACCCATCCTGGCTAATAGCCATTAATGGACTTAACCTGCATGAATTTATCCAGTTCTCTTTTAAACGCTGTTATAGTCCTAGACTTCACAACCTCCTCAGGCAAGGAGTTCCACAGGTTGACTGTGCGCTGAGTGAAGAAGAACTTCCTTTTATTTGTTTTAAACCTGCTACCCGTTAATTTCATTTGGTGGCCCCTAGTTCTTATATTATGGCACCAAGTAAATAACTTTTCCTTATTCACTTTCTCAACACCACTCATGATTTTATATACCTCTATCATATCCCCCCTTAGTCTCCTCTTTTCCAAGCTGAAAAGTCCTAGCCTCTTTAATCTCTCCTCATATGGGACCCGTTCCAAACCCCTAATCATTTTAGTTGCCCTTTTCTGAACCTTTTCTAATGCCAATATATCGTTTTTGAGATGAGGGGACCATCTTTATGCAGTATCCAAGATGTAGGCATACCATGGATTTATATAAAGGCAATAAGATATTCTCCGTCTTATTCTCTATCCCTTTTTTAATGATTCCTAACATCCTGTTTGCTTTTTTGACTGCCCCTGCATACTGCGTGGACGTCTTCAGAGAACTATCCACGATGACTCCAAGATCTTTCTCCTGATTAGTTGTAGCTAAATTAACCCCCATCATATTGTATGTATAGTTGGGGTTATTTTTTCCAATGTGCATTACTTTACATTTATCCACATTGAATTTCATTTGCCATTTTGTTGTCCAATCACTTAGTTTTGTGAGATCTTTTTGAAGTTCTTCACAGTCTGCTTTGGTCTTAACTATTTTGAGCAGTTTAGTATTGTCTGCAAACTTTGCCACCTCACTGTTTACCCCTTTTTCCAGATCATTTATGAATAAGTTGAATAGGATTGGCCCTAGGACTGACCTTTGAGGAACACCACTAGTTACCCCTCTCCATTCTGAAAATGTACCGTTTATTCCTACTCTTTGTTCCCTGTCTTTTAACCAGTTCTCAATCCATGAAAGGATCTTCCCTCTTATCCCATGACAACTTAATTTACATAAGAGCCTTTGGTGAGAGACCTTGTCAAAGGCTTTCTGGAAATCTAAGTACATTATGTCCACTGGATCCCCCTTGTCCACATGTTTGTTGACCCCCTCAAAGAACTCTAATAGTAAGACATGATCTCCCTTTACAGAAACCATGTTGACTTTTGTGCAACAATTTATGCTCTTCTATGTGTCTGACAATTTTATTCTTTACTATTGTTTCAACTAATTTGCCCGGTACTGACGTTAGACTTACGGGTCTGTAATTGCCAGGATCACCTCTAGAGCTCTTCTTAAATATTGGTGTTACATTAGCTATCTTCCAGTCATTGGGTACAGCAGCTGATTTAAAGGACAGGTTCCAAACCATAGTCAATAGGTCTGCAATTTCACATTTGAGTTCTTTCAGAACTCTTGGGTGAATGCCATCTGGTCCTGGTGACTTGTTACTGTTAAGTTTCTCAATTAATCCCAAAACCTCCTCTAGTGATACTTCAATCTGTGACAATTCCTCAGATTTGTCACCTACAAAAGACGGCTTAGGTTTGGGAATCTCCCTAACATCCTCAGCCTGAAGCAAAGAATTAATTTAGTTTCTCCATGATGACTTTATCATCGTTAAGTGCTCCTTTTGTATCTTGATTGTCCAGGAGCCCCACTGGTTGTTTAGCAGGCTTCCTGCTTCTGATGTACCTAAAAAACATTTTGTTATGACCTTTTGAGTTATTGGCTAGCTGTTCTTCAAACTCCTTTTTGGCTTTTCTTATTACATTTTTACATTTAATTTGGCAGTGTTTATGCTCCTTTCTATTTACCTCACCAGGATTTGACTTCCACTTTTTAAAAGATGCCTTTTTATCTCTCACTGCTTCTTTTACATGGTTGTTAAGCCACGGTGGCTCTTTTTTAGTTCTTTTACTGTGTTTTTTAATTTGGGGTATACATTTAAGTTGAGCCTCTATTACGGTGTCTTTGAAAAGTGTCCATGCAGCTTGCAGGGATTTCACTCTAGTCACTGTACCTTTTAATTTCTGTTTAACTAACCTCCTCAGTTTTGCATAGTTCCCCTTTCTGAAATTAAATGCCACAGTGTTGGGCTGTTGAGGTGTTCTTTCCACCACAGGAATGTTAAATGTTATTATATTATGGTCACTATTTCCAAGCGGTCCTGTTATAGTTACCTCTTGGACCAGATCCTGCGCTCCACTCAGGACTGGATCGAGAGTTGCCTCTCCCCTTGTGGGTTCCTGTACCAGCTGCTCCAAGAAGCAGTCATTTAAAGTATTGGGAAATTTTGTCTCTGCATTTCGTCCTGAGGTGACATGTACCCAGTCAATATGGGGATAATTGAAATCCCCCACTATTATTGAGTTTTTTATTTTGATAGCCTCTCTAATCTCCCTTAGCATTTCATCATCACTATCACTGTCCTGGTCAGGTGGTCGATAATAGATTCCTAATGTTATAGTCTTGTTAGGCATGGAATTCCTATCCATAGAGATTCTATGGAACATGTGGATTCATTTAAGATTTTTATTTCATTTGATTCTACATTTTCTTTCACATATAGTGCCACTCCTCTCCCACCCATCCCCCCCCCCATGACCTGTTCTGTCCTTCCGATTTATTTTGTACCCCAGAATGATTGTGTCCCATTGATTGTCCTCACTCCACCAGGTTTCTGTGATGCCTATTATATCAATATTCTCCTTTAACATGAGGCACTCTAGTTCACCCATCTTATTATTTAGACTTCTACCATTTTAAATCATTTTAATAAATCATTAAATCAAATAAATCATTTCAAAACCATTTTGTTTTGCAGGAAATAAAATCAGACCGATAGTCTCATGTGATCTGGCATTTGTTCCCTTGAAATCTCTGGGACTCTCACCTCTCAGTGGGCAGGAAATTTCACTGTAAAGCAACAGGCCTTTCTCGAGGTATGTTGTTACTAAAACTTCTAGTCCTGGATGTCAGGATAAAGCTGATAATTCAGTGGCAGGGTTAAAAATAAAAAAAATGGAACTTTTACAACCCTGGGAAATATGTGGCGTTAAATTAGAACTTCCAGTTTGGTTCTGGCTCAGTTCTTAACTTATCTGAATGGATTTACCCATCTCGACTCAGTACCGATCTGGGAACCTCAGCCTCCAAAAACAAAGGAACTAGGAATGAATTCCCAGCCTCAAAATTGGTAGAAGTCAAGGAGGAGGAGGAGGAGGTGGCCTCATGATAAAGCCACCGGACTCTTGGGGTGTGTCTAAAAGGGGCAAGAAAGAAAGTTGCAGTCACAGGGAAAATGAGTAGCAGCTCTCTGTAATGCTCAGCAGGGCTGCATTGTGGGTCAACCCCCTTCAGTTCATGACCCACTTTGTACTTGTGGTTTTGACGCAGGATGCACTCTGGACTGAAGAAAAAGTCCAGCTTCTGGTGTAACAACACCCGACTCCTGATAAGAGCTGCCCTTGGGACTGCCCAGTCAGACCTATAAACAATCTGAACTTTCTGTTAGTCTTCATGGGTATCCTGATAAGCTATTGATTTCCTATTGGGAGACAGTTCAAAAGCCCCACTCCAACCATATTGCCAGGCCCTCGCACTTGGATGTTACTGACAAAAAAAAGTGTTGCCCCATTTCTGTTGGTAACCTTCCCCCTAAATATCTGCTGTGCCCTTTTCATTGTTAGCACAGTAAATTTAGGAGCTCAGGAGGTGATAGCCTACTGTCTTCAACGGGGCCCAGGAGTTCACACAGCAGCTTTTAGGCTCACATTTTCAACGCAGCTTAAGAGATGCTCATTAAAACTACCGGGAATTGGGCAGTTTTCATTTTTTTAAGCAACTTCATTTTTATTCTTCAGCGTTTCAGACAATGCAAAGCTTTACACTGCAAACACAGAGTGGCACAACCACACACCGAGCTAATTCCTTTATACGTTTGAGCATATCGATGGAACTCAGCCCTCAGGCAGCAGGACCTGACTGGGCCCAGCAGCACAGGAGGTGGTATTCCCTCTTTGGGACGCCCTGTTTCTTGGGGCTGCAGGGGGCCAGTTCAGTCCCCAGTATAAGTCAGAGCAGCTCTGAGACTGCAGGGCCCCTGTACAGATAGTCACAACATTCTGAGACGACAGTGACAGTAGACACAGCAGCCCCTGTCTACATTGTGCTCTTCACTAGAGCTGATCAGGAAATAATTTCTCTCTCTTCACCATCCCTCCCCAATATTTTTTTAACCCCAAAACGAAAATTTTTAAAAGAAATACTGCAACTGATCCAAAATGGAAAAACAAAAACCTGACTCTTTCTGAGAGTTTTGACTTTTCGTCCCGATCCAAGATGGGGAAAAAATGTCAAACGCCTGAAAAGATTCACAGGACATTCCACTGTGGATAATGCTTCTATAGTCATTGGGCCAGAAAGAGAGAATGACTGTGCAGCCCAGTGGTTAGCGCCCACCTGGGAGGTGGGAGACCCTGGTGAGGGCACCCACTTGGGGCCAAGCCCCCTGTTCCAATCACTCTTTCTTTATTCAGCCACAGGGGAACAGCTTCAACAGGAGAGATGGAGGGAGACCCACATCGGAATAGCCCCTAGCTTAGTGGTTAGACCACTCTCCTGAGAGGTGCGGGAAACCCCATTCAAATCAAGCATAATGGCTTCAAGTAGGGTAGCCAGGTGCCTGGTTTTTTACTGGAAAATCTGGTCGAAAAGGGGACCTGATGGTATCCAGTCAAATCTACTGACCGAACACCCAAAGTCTGGTTACTGCGGGCAGGGGTGGCGGGGAGGCGCCGAGTCATCACCCGCACCAGTCCCTACTCAGCTGGGGCCGCCTCCTACCTGCATCAGGTAGCTGCAGCTCCCAGCCCTGACTCTGCAGGCAAGTCCCTCTTGACCCACGCAGGAAGGGAGGGAAAGAGGAAAAGCAGTGAGCAACGGAGGGAAGGGGAAAGAGGAGTGAATGGGAGGCGGGGCCTCAGGGGGAAGGGGCAAGGCAGGGCCTCGGAGGAAGGGGCAGGGCAGAAGTGGGACCTCGGGGAAAGGGGCAGGGCAAGAGCAGGTCCTTGGGGGAAGGGGTGGGGCAGGGGCGGGTCCTTGGGAAAGGGTGGGGCAGGGGTGGGTCCTTGGGGAAAGAGGCGGGGAGGAGAGGTTCTGGCACTCCTGCTGGAGTGTCCAGTTTTTTAATATTTCAAACTTGGCAACCCTAGCTTCAAGTCCAGCAGTCACTCAGAGGATTTAGTAGAATAACAGACAGCTTACAGCAATGCTCGTCTTAGGTGGCGGGGTTGGGGAGGGCAAGTTGCCTTTTCTATGGAAAAAATATTCTTGTTTCTCAATGGTGAACTGACTGTTTATCCACGATCAGTACAGATTATCCACTCTGCTGCCCCTGCCCCCGGCCGCTATCTTTGTCTGGACATCACAGTCTCATATTGCATTCGCATGTTTACCTCTAAAAGGAGAAATGGTACAGTCAGTCTGAAACCTAATAAGAGTATGGTGCCATCCAAACAAAGATAATGCCAAGGGTGCAGGGTCAGGAGAGGCTGTAATTATAGTCCAATGCAAACTGCCTCAAAAACCAAGCCAGACTTGTCACAGGTTAAATAGGAATTCTCAGAAGAGGTAGGAAAAGGCTCTTTTGACATCCTAAAAGCATTTGCCAAAGTAGACTAGGTACAAGTCCGAGTTCCACCATTATAAGCCCAGCAATGAGTAACAAGAGGCTATGGTGCTGATTGCATTTTAGCAGGAAGAGTGTCCACTGTAAAGTTCAGGCTTGACTCATGAGTGGAGAAATTCTCTGATGGAATAGAAACCAGTGACTCATGGAGTCACAGATTTTAAGGCCATTCATCCTTTAAAACTTTTCCAAGCCAACTAGAGCTGGCTCCTAAGGGAGTTAGACACTTACCTCCCTTCAAAGCTTCCAGCCCAGATGGATTAGCTTGTATTGCTAGAAGGGGGTGGGGAGGCGATTCCATTTGTATGGGGGAGGGGGGCTACATGGAGCAGCTTGGAATCTGGGCAAAAGCCTCTTCACTTTTGAAACATGTCATGGGTTCTTTAACCACCATACATGGTCAGTACCACAGTTTTATATCTCATCCGGCAGACCACACCAGCAAGAGGGCAGTGGGCTCGAGTGCCATCCTGGAGCATTGGATCAGCGTTGACTGAAGGGAAATCATAAGACGGAGATGGAAAGAGCAGCTAGTTCATCCAGTGCATCCCTCTGTGACCAATACAGGCTTATACAGAGATAACTGGTTGGGAATTTTCTGTCTGAATGATTTTCTGATGGAAAATTAAGTTGCCACAAAATCAAAATTTGCCACGGGAAAAAACTTGATTCCACCGCCCTCCCGCCAACATTTTTACTATTATTTTCCACCAGGAAAACTGACATGAAATACTTCATTTTGACTCAGTTCGGTCTGAATTGGAACAGTTCATTTAGGTGAACTGACCCAAAACATTTCAATAAAATATTAAATTGCATTTCCCTAACAGCCTTTTGAGAGTTGTAGTTTGAGCCCTCCCTGGAAAACTTCATCTCCCATAATGCAATACAGATTTCCCTCTGAGCAAGCGCTGCATGGTGCATCATGGGAGTCCCATGACCCTGGGTGCATCGAGGGAGATGTACACTGGCTAGGGAGTCTGGCCATATGAAAGAATGGGGATATCAAGCTCCTGAACTACAATTCCCATGGGGCAAGTGCCACAACGGGAGAATGCAGTTAATATGGAAATGATTTGGAATTAAGCATATCGAAAACACCAAAATGAAACATATTAGTTTGGGGAATATTGAAATGATTCATTTGGATCAAAAATGTCAAAACAAAACATTTTGACATTTCCTAATAGAAAGTTTTCAGAATTTCTGTTCTGTAAAAAAATTTGAAATTTCAACTTTTGAAAAAAAAATGTTGAAATGTCAGAATTTCTCACAGGCCAGACATTCCAAATTTTGCTCGGCTCTAATTGTATAATTTTCTAGTGTCTCCTTCAGTACGTAAGTTTTAGGCCTGATAACCTTAACAGATACCCCCGGTGTAGTTTACAGCACTACTGGACAGCCCAGTCAAGCTTGGACATGGGCAAGAATTTCAGCCAACATTTCATCAGTGTGATCAAGCAAACAAAAAAGACTCATGTTCACCAAAGGCCATATGCTCCCACTGATTCCTAGTGCAGCTCTCAGTCGAATAGATGGAGCACGGGTGTAAGGCAGTATTTAACCCTAACAAATAATGGCTGAGCTGTGGAACACCTAGCCCTTCAGCTTTAACCAACAAGAATTTCATAGATATGTACACTCATTTCAGGTCCCATCCACGATACAGTTTAAACAAGTTTCCAAAATGTTTCCCAATTCCTACTGCTTCCAGCGGGGGTGGGGGGTTATAAGAGTTTCCAGAAGTTTCAACTATGTCATGTGTGTGTCACACAAACATATACTGCAGGAAATAACTGATTTTCAACACCTACAATTTAAAAAATTTCCAAGGTAGCATTCCCCTCAGCAGCCTGAAGGAAAATATCCTACCATTTCACTCCTAGAGGTTAGGTCTAGGTGAGAGATCCTACCAGAGACTATACGGTCCCTTTATGGTACAGCTTTCAGATGCTATTAGGGGTTCTCATCACTCACAAGCACACATACATACACACTCTATCCATAAAGAATACTATTTGAACATTGGATAAATCCACCTTATTAATCAAATAGCATGATTTATCATATAATAATAAGAAGAAGTGCATATGGTGCTTTAATGATAACTAGAGCGGGTCAAAAATCAGAATTTGGATTCAGAAAGGATTCAGAAAGGAGTTTGAGGCGCAAGTGGTGTTCTCGTCCATCCTCCCCGTGGAAGGAAAAGGCCAGGGCAGGGACCGTCGAATCGTGGAAGTCAACGAATGGCTACGCAGGTGGTGTCGGAGAGAAGGCTTTGGATTCTTTGACCATGGGATGGTGTTCCATGAAGGAGGAGTGCTGGGCAGAGACGGGCTCCATCTTACGAAGAGAGGGAAGAGCATCTTTGCGAGCAGGCTGGCTAACCTAGTAAGGAGGGCTTTAAACTAGGTTCACCGGGGGAAGGAGACCAAAGCCCTGAGGTAAGTGGGAAAACGGGATACCGGGAGGAAGGACAGGCAGGAACATCTGTGAGGGGAGGGCTCCTGCCTCATACTGAGAATGAGGGGCGATAAGCAGGTTCTCTCAAGTGCTTATATACGAATGCACAAAGCCTTGGAAACAAGCAGGGAGAACTGGAGGTCCTGGTGATGTCAGGGAATTATGACGTGATTGGAATAACAGAGACTTGGTGGGATAACTCACATGACTGGAGTACTGTCATGGATGGTTATAAGCTGTTCAGGAAGGACAGGCAGGGCAGAAAAGGTGGGGGAGTAGCACTGTATGTAAGGGAGCAGTATGACTGCTCAGAGCTCCAGTACGAAACTGCAGAAAAACCTGAGTGTCTCTGGATTAAGTTTAGAAGTGTGAGCAACAAGAGTGATGTAGTGGTGGGAGTCTGCTATAGACCACCGGATCAGGGGGATGAGGTGGATGAGGCTTTCTTCCGGCAACTCGCAGAAGCTACTAGATCGCATGCTCTGGTTCTCATGGTTGACTTTAATTTTCCTGATATTTGCTGGGAGAGCAATACAGCGGTGCACAGACAATCCAGGAAGTTTTTGGAAAGCGTAAGGGACAATTTCCTGGAGCAAGTGCTAGACGAGCCAACTAGGGGGGGAGCTTTTCTTGACCTCCTGCTCACAAACAGGGAAGAATTAGTGGGGGAAGCAAAAGTGGATGGGAATCTGGGAGGCAGTGACCATGAGATGGTCGAGTTCAGGATCCTGACACAGGGAAGAAAGGTAAACAGCAGGATACGGACCCTGGACTTCAGGAAAGCAGACTTTGACTCCCTCAGGGAGCAGATGGGTAAGATCCTCTGGGGGACTAACATGAAGGGGAAAGGAGTCCAGGAGAGCTGGCTGTATTTCAAGGAATCCCTGTTGAGGTTACAAGGACAAACCATCCCAATGAGTCGAAAGAATAGTAAATATGGCAGGCGACCAGCTTGGCTTAATGGTGAAATCCTAGCGGATCTTAAACATAAAAAAGAAGCTTACAAGAAGTGGAAGGTTGGACATATGACCAGGGAAGAGTATAAAAATATTGCTCGGGCATGTAGGAATGAAATCAGGAGGGCCAAATCGCACCTGGAGCTGCAGCTAGCAAGAGATGTCAAGAGTAACAAGAAGGGTTTCTTCAGGTATGTTGGCAACAAGAAGAAAGCCAAGGAAAGTGTGGGCCCCTTACTGAATGAGGGAGGCAACCTAGTGACAGAGGATGTGGAAAAAGCTAATGTGCTCAATGCTTTTTTTGCCTCTGTCTTCACTAACAAGGACAGCTCCCAGACTGCTGCGCTGGGCATCGCAACATGGGGAGTAGATGGCCAGCCCTCTGTGGAGGAAGAGGTGGTTAGGGACTATTTAGAAAAGCTGGACGTGCACAAGTCCATGGGGCCGGACGAGTTGCATCCGAGAGTGCTAAAGGAATTGGCGGATGTGATTGCAGAGCCATTGGCCATTATCTTTGAAAACTCGTGGCGAACGGGGGAAGTCCCAGATGACTGGAAAAAGGCTAATGTAGTGCCAATCTTTAAAAAAGGGAAGGAGGAGGATCCTGGGAACTACAGGCCGGTCAGCCTCACCTCAGTCCCCGGAAAAATCATGGAGCAGGTCCTCAAGGAATCAATCCTGAAGCACTTAGACGAGAGTAAAGTGATCAGGAACAGTCAGCATGGATTCACCAAGGGAAGGTCATGCCTGACTAATCTAATCGCCTTCTATGACGAGATTACTGATTCTGTGGATGAAGGGAAAGCAGTGGATGTATTGTTTCTTGACTTTAGCAAAGCTTTTGACACTGTCTCCCACAGTATTCTTGTCAGCAAGTTAAAGAAGTATGGGCTGGATGAATGTACTATAAGGTGGGTAGAAAGTTGGCTAGATTGTCAGGCTCAACGGGTAGTGATCAATGGCTCCATGTCTAGTTGGCAGCCGGTGTCAAGTGGAGTGCCCCAGGGGTCGGTCCTGGGGCCGGTTTTGTTCAATATCTTCATAAATGATCTGGAGGATGGTGTGGATTGCACTCTTAGCAAATTTGCGGATGATACTAAACTGGGAGGAGTGGTAGATACGTTGGAGGGCAGAGATAGGATACAGAGGGACCTGGACAAATTGGAGGATTGGGCCAAAAGAAACCTGATGAGGTTCAATAAGGATAAATGCAGGGTCCTGCACTTAGGACGGAAGAATCCAATGCACAGCTACAGACTAGGGACCGAATGGCTAGGCAGCAGTTCTGCGGAAAAGGACCTAGGGGTTACAGTGGACGAGAAGCTGGATATGAGTCAGCAGTGTGCCCTTGTTGCCAAGAAGGCCAATTGCATTTTGGGATGTATAAGTAGGGGCATAGCGAGCAGATCGAGGGACGTGATCGTTCCCCTCTATTCGACATTGGTGAGGCCTCATCTGGAGTACTGTGTCCAGTTTTGGGCCCCACACTACAAGAAGGATGTGGATAAATTGGAGAGAGTCCAGTGAAGGGCAACAAAAATGATTAGGGGTCTGGAACACATGACTTATGAGGAGAGGCTGAGGGAACTGGGATTGTTTAGTCTGCAGAAGAGAAGAATGAGGGGGGATTTGATAGCTGCTTTCAACTACCTGAGAGGTGGTTCCAAAGAGGATGGTTCTAGACTATTCTCAGTGGTAGAAGATGACAGGACAAGGAGTAATGGTCTCAAGTTGCAGTGGGGGAGGTTTAGGTTGGATATTAGGAAAAACTTTTTCACTAGGAGGGTGGTGAAACACTGGAATGCGTTACCTAGGGAGGTGGTAGAATCTCCTTCCTTAGAAGTTTTTAAGGTCAGGCTTGACAAAGCCCTGGCTGGGATGATTTAATTGGGGATTGGTCCTGCTTTGAGCAGGGGGTTGGACTAGATGACCTCCTGAGGTCCCTTCCAACCCTGATATTCTATGATTCTATGATTCTATGATTTTGGTTTAGTTTTCCTGATGAAAAAAAATCAAAACATTTACACAAAATCAAAAATTTCTTGCAGAAAATATTGATTTTGCAGAAACAACATTTTGCATAAAAAAAATAAAAAACACTGTCACAGAAAATTCCTGGCCGAAGCTACTAATCACTAAAATATCAATGCCATGTCCCAAGGGTTTTAACAAAACAAAGGAGGACAACATGCTTGGAAAAAAATCATTGCACCATCTTTAGTTCCCCATGCATTCAGACACTATATAATATTTAGCAAGCACTCATGAGTCGGGTTTGTCAGAAGAAAAGAAACAGCACTAATTAAATGAAAGGGTGCAGATCATACCAAGTCCAATCAGTCTTCTGCGTATATCCAGTCGACACTAGGCACTGTGTGGGGCTCACAAATATTAGCACAACCACTCCTATCAGAGTAAGACAAAACCATCGTCTCATTAGCATGGCAACTTCTGTGCTAGTAAAATGATAGTTGTTCTGACAGGCACCTTCTCTCCCGTGCTTGGCTGCAAACAAAGGAGATGCTAAGGAGGTGGTTCTTTCTTAGACAACGCCGAGACTAGAGTTGGTTTAAAAAAGAAATGTGGATGTAAAAAAAAATCCTTTTCTGAACAAAATTAAATTTGAAAAATTTCAACTCAGTCTACAGTCAATTAAAACAAAAGGGTAAAAGAATGTGTAACATTTCATCTTTTTCAGGGGGAAGGGAAAAGAAACGAAAGTGCACAGCACTTGTATTCATTTGTGCCATATTAACCAAAGGTTCACGTTTGGTAGGTAGCAATCATGTCAGACAGAGGGTGGGTGCTTCTGGGAGAAGTGGGCGTTGAGGGGGCGTTGAGAGGGGGCGTATATTTACTAGACCAAGATGCATTTTTTTCATCAAAACATTTGTTCACGCCCGGTGGCTTGTCGCCCAATATTAAAATCCTCACTGCAGATTTTAATGTTGTTTGACATTTTTTAATTAAAAAAAATAAATGAGAAATTTAGAAAAAAATGTACAAAAAATAAATTAAAAACTGCATTTTTCAACCAGCTTTAATACTGGCACATGGGTGCAACTCCCTTTCATTGTGGCTGGGTTGGGACAGCCTTCGTGGCGATAGAGCAGCATCTCTTCTTTATTCTGACATTCAGTTCAGATGCTCTCCTGAACCGCATCTCACTCAGTCTCTTGGGGTGCAAGCCATGCCAACACAAGCTTTCTGCTACTTCCTGCCTCCCACTGGGCTATAAATATGGCCAGGAAGGCTGTGCTAAGAGCATTTTGACATGTTCACTTCTGGTCCCAGTCAGAATCAGGAAGCAGAGAGCTGCACAGCTACAAAAGCGATTGTTGTTCATAACATTCTCCAGTCCTTTCTAAACCTCCAGTTACAGTATTTTTTGCAAAAGTCTTCACACCCTACCCCCACCCTCGGCCTATGAGCCACCTACCTCTCTGTCTGAAGTGGAGCCAGCTTTAATTTTGGGAACAAAGACTCCATTCCAGAGCATCCCAGCCTTGCAATGAAACTCAGTGTTTTGCACAAGTTTTCCAATGGGGCAGCTCTTTGAGGGGTTTAGGCCCCCCTTCTCTCATGCAAACGTCTCTGGTCTTTTAACACCTGGTGATGCTGCAGATTTTAAGTGTCTTTTATATGCAACATTAACCAGGCAGGACAGCATGAAAAGAGACAGATGTTTTGGTTAAAAAACAAATCAGTGACCTATCTAGGGATTTGGCTTGGCCTTGCGGCATTACCAGTCCGTCCAGGTGCTTCAGCAGTACCAGCTTTGTGCTGCTGGGTCAGCTGACTGATCCAGACTAAAGAGAAATGTAAATGGGGCGCTTGTTACTGTACAAAGGAGTCATCATTAAATTCACAGTCAAGGTGATCCTTCCTGCTCTGAATGGGCTTGACCCTTTTCTATGTGAGCGTGTGGACTCCTTGGCTTATTCCTATAGCCATTCTACATGTTATTTAGCCATGCTTTCATTCCAACGGAGCCCCAAGAGCAATTAAAGACTAAACAGGGTTGACAGATGCTAGTAATGTGCAACCCAGCCATGGAAACACTAATGTAACCAGATGTGTGGGTGAGGAAGAAAGATTCCTGCGTCTGTACAATTGAAAAGATTATATTCTGCAACTAAGGGCAAGAGTGAGGCTCTAGTTCATTGTGATGGCTGCTGTGCATTCAGGTCAATGCACAGCAGACCGTGTGCAGATTGCAAAGTTGGTGCGACACTTGTGACAAGCTGAGAAAGAGCTCGTACTGGAGATACGTGTGTCAAAACCCCACAAGCTCATTTGGGGAGGAGACAAATCCAGTCCCCTTTGTTGTCCCACCACAAAACATGAATAACTCTTATTGAAGTCAAATGGATTTGCTTATATTTTGAGGAGAGAGAAAGAACCAAGGTTCAGAATGCTTGCAAAATAATTTCCAGGGATGCCAGGCAGCCATGTTGCATCATCGGATTCAATTTTTTTGGTCTAGATTCTGATCTCACTAGAACACCAGTGCAAATCAGGAGTCGTACCATCAAAGTCAATGGCATTAGACTGGTGGAAAACAAATGTAGATCAGAATAGATTAAAAGCAAATTTGCCCTGATTGCAGCAATTGGCAGCCAACTGCTGAACTGCAAACCCAAAGTACAGACATAATTTGGACTGGTGGAATTTACCCTGGTTTCAAGCAGGGGTAAGCTCCACCAGTGCAGTCCTGCCTCCCCTTTCCCTCTCTACACGTGAGGCATTCAGGGTTTCACACACGCTGATGGCTAGTGTGAGGACAAATTACCAATGTATTCAAAAGCTAAAGATTGTCAGTAACTACCCCAGCAGTTGGTTGTATATTCATCTGTAATTCTTGTGTTGAATTTTGCTCAAAATGTGTTTAATATGTACCAATTCGATGGCGGTTTTAGTAACTACGGGGACGGTGTAAATACGG
This sequence comes from Natator depressus, assembly GCF_965152275.1. Taxonomy (NCBI): domain Eukaryota; kingdom Metazoa; phylum Chordata; order Testudines; family Cheloniidae; genus Natator; species Natator depressus. The sequence continues at coordinate 21,221,587 of NC_134247.1, read as the reverse complement.
CCTGAGAACTAGATTTGTGCAACAACGATGGTATTTCACATCAACGTATTCACCATTTCATTCAAAGCCATTTGGAAGCCCTGCAGTGTCATTTCTTTGCACTAATTTCCACTTCACTGCCAAGCACCCCCACATTTCCCCAAAAAGACATGCATCCTGGGAGCGTGGAAAGGGGGAACTAAGTGGAAACCAGTGGCCCTACTAGCCAAAAGACAAATGAGGACTATTTAGGATAGGGGAGGAATGCTTGATTAGTTGCTAGCTGAACAGACCCTTAGGCGGGGGCCAGTGTTCAGTGGGGCACCAAGAAATGACCTAGCGATTATACCAGTTCCTTTTGTAATTTTTAATAATGGTTTTGCACCATGGGTATTTCATTCTGAAGTCTTTTTCTTGCATAAAGCTGTTGTGTTTTATTATATCAGTGGTTGCTGTACATTGTGGACCAGGTTCTCCTGACTATCTCGGTGCTTTGATGGCCCTCAACATGTAACAGCTTCCGAAGGGTTAACAAGTCTACCCTCATAACCCCCAGGGAGGCAGAGAGTTTTTTCCATCTCCATTTTGCAGATGGGGGCCTGAGGCACAGAGGGAAGAAGGGCCAAATTTTTAAAGGTAATTGGACACCTAAAGATGCAGATAGGTATCAAGTGGGATTTTCAAAAGTGCCTAAGCAGGTTAGTGCCTAACGCTATTGAAAATCCCCGTAGCTGTCTGTCTGCATCTTTAGGCGCATGAATACCTTTGTGAATCTAGCCTTAAGTGACTTGCCTAAGGTCACCCAGGGAGTCTCTTGCAGAGCTAGGAATTTGACCCAAATCTACTGACTCCCAATCCAGAGCCTTAAACAGAAGGCCACCTTTCCTCTGCTAGTTCCAGTATAAATCAGAAGTAACCCGGCTGAAGCCACTGGCAGAATCAGGCCCATAGATTTTACTCAGCTAAATCCTCAGCTGCTGTAAATTGGTGAACAGTAAAATCTCAATTTTATGAACACCAGTCTTGCAAACCAGTGGTTATATAAACTATTTTTCTCAATGGGGCGGAAAAATAATTACATAACGAAAGTGATGTTGCTGAAGAACAGGTTGACATCCGTTCACATTCCAATGCCTTCAGTGCATCAGACGTCGCTTCATAGTGGTTTGAAGGACAAGAAAAAAGGTAATGTAGTGCACCTTACTGCAATGTATACACCATCCCTGCTGTAATCTTGAGATGTTCAATTTTGCGAACTTTTAGATTTTATGAACTCCTCAATCCCCAATTATTTGTGAAATAGGGGTTCTACCAGGCCATAGACTTCCATGGAACTGTGCCAAGGATACGAGGATATGGCCCCTTGTATGCTTTGTGTTATGATTTCATTAGGCACACAGTGGCATGTGCTGTAGTTGAAAATTGGTTCTAGATTATATTTGCATATTGACATTCACTATTGGCTTAGGAATGACATTGATATTTTTGGTAGGGTGGTCACTGCCTGGCAAAACCAAAAATCTTCGAGAGAACTGGGATAAGCGAGCAAACTGAATTTGGAGAGGGTATTCATCACATCCAGAGCCCACAAAAGCTGCCCACATCTCACACTCCAGGGTTTCACAAGACTGCAGAATGTCCTCTACAGAAATGATGAGACACGTTACTGCTGACGCTCCAACAGGGTCATTTCACTGAAGTGCTAACTCCCATCTTCACTGTCCCCCCTCTCATGCATAGGGCAGATTTAACAGCCACCTAGGGCTCCTTATAAGTCCTGCCACTAAGATTGCTGCAAGCATGTGCTGCACCAATGGCCCACCATCCTTCCTACCCATGCCCTCTCCCTGGCCAGCTCCCCCTACAATTTGGGCTGTGTTGATCACATGGGTGCTGATCACCTTCTACTGTCCTAACCTCTGGATGTTCTTCCCTTACTAGGGTCTGTGTCCATAACATAGATTGGCCCATAGCTTAAGCTGTATGTTCTTTGGGGCAAGGACTTTGTACATATTTGTATAGTGTCCAGCACAATGGAGCCTCTGGGTACTTCTGCAATATAAATGCTATATAATAACAACATTGGTAGTAAGGCATATGGCCTTAGGGCAATACATTGCAGAATGATCTGATTACATGACTACACTGTGCACTATGCTATTGATTTCCATCAGCACGAACATTTCCAAAAGCTAATTTTTGCTTTTAAAATTTCAGTTGTGGCAGGAAAGCAAAAACCATTTTATTTTATTTATTTATTTATTTTGCAATTCAGCAGGAATTCAGGGGCTCTGCTCCCCTACTACTGCTTAGCAGCCCTCATTAATGTCTAACTAATTAACTAATGAGTTATATTCATACACTGGGGGAGAAAGAAACCCTTTTCAGTCCTGTGTGATCCCCAGATAAAACGTCAAACAGCACAAAGAGTTGCCACATTAGGCAGTGTTGCTGCCAAGATTTTCTCATTTGGGATTATGGGGCTGATAAAATTAACAGTTAATAGAGTAAAGAGACCGGTAACAGCAGGTACCGTTGGTACTTCTGGCTTCTGTCTGTCTCTAGTGACTGCCTAGCTATAAGTTAAAGCCCCAGAAGTGCTTTCTGAAATAGTAGGGCATGACTCCAAAATCATTCCTGGCCAATATTCTTTCTCCCAGTTACACTGGTTCTAGCATCCAAGCTTGCATGTGAGCTACTAAATGACACCCAGTCCCTCTGTTTTCCTAGGGCATGGGACAATGTGGAATCATTTACATTTATGTTAGGTAGTTGTAAAATGCGACCAGATTCTAACTCTCCATTCACTTCCACCGGTGTTACCATGTTACATTCAGGCCGCATTCACTCACAGGTGTAAATGACTCCACAGGGTGCAAGGCAGAAGCAAATCAGGCCACCAGACCTAACTGACCTGTTTGTCAAGCACTTCCGGAAACCTTGAGTATGAATGGCACTGGATAAAGTAAAATCCCATGATACACTTTCTAACCAAGCTGATCAAACTGATTTTCATCGCAAGTACCATCAGCTAGAATTTCTGTAATAAACAGTATCAAGGAGAATACAAATACAAGCAAATATTATGAGAGTGTGCATTTATTTTCAATTGTAAAATGACCATTGAGTAGGGCTGAGCAAAAGTGTTTCATGAACAAGTTTTCCCAGTGAAAAACGGCATTTTGAACAAAACAATTTTGGCCAAAAAAAGGTTTTGGTTTGTTACATTTTTTTCATTTTTGTTTCAAACGGATTGTTTACATTCCAGTTAAAAAAAACAATTTTCAGTTTATGGGGTTTTCTGGGGAGGGGGGAATCCGCCCTTTCCCCCCTTTTTTGCCCTGTGCAAAAAGGGGTAAAGGAAGGGAAAAGGTGTGTGGGTGGAGGGAATCAAAATGAAACAAAGTTCTTATTTGAAAAGAAACAAAATGAAAATAATCATTTAACTGAAACCTTCCATGAACATATTTCAAACTTAATTTGTTTAATTTTTTTCCCAAATTTTCCACAGAAAATACTTATCCTTTTTGACCAGCTCTACTTACAAGGCTGTGGTGCCACAAAGATTTGATATCCTAAAAGTGAATGCAGAATTTGGATTCCAATCGGAAAACATGGCATACAGAAATATCTTTGTGCTGTCTGAAACATGAGCACACCACAACAGACAGTGTTGCTCTCATCATCTTAATATGAATAAATTGTAAGAAGAAGAAATATGAACAGACAATACTTCTTCCTTAACTAGTACCTCTTTTCATCTGAAGGTCTCAAAGCACAATAAAAAAATTAATAAGCTAAACCTCACAACACGCCTGTGAGGTTGGTCGGTAAGTCCATACCCTTTTCACAGATGCAGAAAACGAAGCACAGAGTTGTTATGCCCAAATATCATAATTTTCGCCTTTTCAGAGGACACCACCTCTTTCAGAGGTTTCAGAGGTTTCAGAGTAGCAGCCGTGTTAGTCTGTATCCGCAAAAAGAAGAGTACTTGTGGCACCTTAGAGACTAACAGATTTATTTGAGCATAAGCTTTCGTGAGCTCACAAAAGCTTATGCTCAAACAAATTTGTTAGTCTCTAAGGTGCCACAAGTACTCCTGTTCTTTTTACCACCTGTTTAGTTCACCTAGAATTACAGGGCAACAACGAATCTGAAAATCAGGCCCTTTAAGGTGCTCAAAGTTGGGAAGCCAACAATAGAGTCATCCAAAATTAGTGGACAATTTTGAAAATATGGGTCTTAAGTGATTTACCCCCTTAGTGAGTCCATGGTAGAGCCAGAAATAGAACCCAGGAGTCCCATCTCCCTGTTCCCTGTAATAAACAGTATAACAGGATAACACCCCATTGCAATACTAGGGTTGTTAGTTCAACACTTTCACTTAGGCTAAGAATGTCAATGGTTATATTTCTTGTTATTGTTATGCTTGGAGATAATGAAAATTACAAACGTATTTTGTTAGTGGTCACCATCATCTCCCCCTAGTGGTTATTCTAACCCTACCAATGAGATCTGTACAGTAAAATATCTATAGTATGTTTAAAGAGGAACTGCGGGTAGAAAGGGATACAGTGAGCAGAATATGGAGCAAGACACTTTGCAGAGGGTTCTTTTTGGATAGTAAGTTTCTCTCTTTAGAATCTATCTTCACACACCAGGGATTGGCTCAGAGACGAAGCAAATTCACAGCATTTGAAAAATCTGTCTAAGCATTTATACTGTGGTGCTCATCGCTGTGAAGTCTGAGCACCTACAGATTACAATGCACTGCTGATCAAAATGTCTTCTGGAAAGTTCATTTTTTAGGTCAGCTCAGTTTAGGGACAGAGCTGTCAGAAATGTGTCTAGACTTCTGCTGGGATCAGATCTCTCATATTCCTTGGAATCTACAGTGAAAACAGAGTGATTCCAAAACACTGTTTATTTTGCTATCGGTCACACCTGTTACTGCTGGATGGTTTTTTGTTCCACCCTCCAGAAAGAAAGGTTTCGGGGAGGGAGAAATGAAATCTACCCAAAAGTTTAAAAGAAAAACCAACACAAGGGGCAGGTGGGAAGACCTTGTAGCTGACATTGCAAAAGCAGTTCCCGGAGACAAGTGGAGTCTAGTTACCTTTGCATACAAAAGCAATGAACAAATGCACACACCCAGTAATAGGAAAAGTTTGCAAGAGAGCAGCAAGAGAAAGAGAGAGACAGGACATAATCTTGAAGTTTGGAACCATATCGTATATAGGTGCTCAGATTGCACACTTTGGCTGGGTTTGCAGAGAGAATGCCAAGTTGCAGTTTAGATCTCAATCTCAATTCCTGCCAACATCTGGGGGAGAACTGGACCCTGCATTCTGATATCCTGCCCGCTACACAAAGGTCTGATCTGGACCCAAAGTTCAGGAGGCCAGTCTGTTCAGATCCAGTGGTTCTTATTCAGGTTAATCTCTGCAGAACAATTTTTGGGTTTTCAGATTTTGCATTGTGAAAAGGGGAGATTGGGGGGAAAGCCAAAAGCAATCTGTAAATACATTTCAATTATAAAAGGAACCAGCAGCACAGCCCCATGAAGAGGGAAGGATCTGGCAAGTTCCCAAGTGGCTGCTTTGAAACCCACAGTGTTGTATTTTGAAATGGACACAAACATTAGTGGAAAGTGGGGGAGCAGACAGGAATGGTTTAATAGACTGTGGAATGGCTATTAAAAAAATAGAAAGGGTAAAAAAGAAAAAGCAGATGGCAGCCCCTTCGCAGGAGCCATAAAATTTCATGGTGTATTTTCTATCCATGGTTTCACTGTAATTCAAGCCTTGGGGGCCAACTTTCTCTCTCAGTGGTGAGCGAGAGGCCTTGGAGGGCAGAGCTGCAGACAAGCCTTAACAAAGGATGGACACTTCATGGGCAAACTGATCAAATACTCTAGTCTCATTTCTCTGCTTGGGACTGGAAATAAAACTCACTTTGTGGAAATACTTAGGAGCCTCCTAAATGCGTCCACTCTGCAACCAAGGCAAAGGGTCCTATAACAAAAAAAAATTAAAGGGTCCTATAACTGCAAAGGGAAACCTCTTTGCATTGGCTTTGTATATCTGGGAATAGGATTACAGGGACACAGCATGACAAACTGACAAATAAAGGTTAGAAATAGATCGACTGTCTATAGCTATACGGCCTGATCATGCACGCAGAACCCCTTTAATTTCTATAGGAGTATAGTGCCTGGAAGATCAGGCTCCTGGGAAAGATATACAATAAGGACCAAGGTTGCATCTCTGTTTTAACCAGAAAACCTCCTTACCTACAACTTCAATCCCTTTGATTACAATGAGCATGGTAAGCTGAATGTCTACTTGTGACATCATTGACTTGGATGTCAATGGAAGTTTGCCTAAGTAAAGACTGAATCAAATCTCAGTAAGAACTTTTGGATTTGTCCTTATTTATTATTAGACTTAGATTGGAACCAAAACCCCAGATCCGAATGCAGCTGAAATGTAATATAAGCTCAGTGGGTGAACTTTGTGGCTTGGGCTGGTTTAATTGTCCTTTCAGTATAAGACATTTGTAGCATTATCTGTTATGTGCACCTGCAAAATCCATCAGTGGCTCCATCATTTCTGAGTAGGTGACATCATGTAACATAGCATTATACATACTGTGCATGCAATATCATGTGTGAAACAAGTACACATCCATTTTACTCATGTATCAGTCCCCTGCAGGTTTCATACGCCACCATTCTATGCTAAGACTCCCAAAGCATCGCTGAAATCACAGATGGAAGAGACCTATTAGGTTATTTTGTTCTCTCCCTTTGGCCAGTGCAAGACTGTTCAAACCATATTTTTCAGTGCTATACTGAGTTCACTTTTAAAATGCATCAAATTGAATGACTCAAGGACAAATATAAATAAAGACAAAGGTGTGCAGTGTTGTTGCAGCCATGTTGGTCCCAGGATATTAGAGACAACTGATCATTTACAGTAAGGACTGGTTGAAAAATGGGAATTATTTTCTGCAAAAACAAAAAATTCATTTCATTTGAAATATTTTTCAGTGTTCTTGAGAAAATGATTGTAAAAAATGATTTTGAAACAATTTGAAACAAAAAATTGTTTTGATAGGAATGAATAAAATAGAAATTAAACATTTTCAGTTTGGGGTTTTTTCCCCTCCTTTTTCCACCCAGGAAAAAAAAATGGCCAAGAAAGGAAAGGAAAGAAAGGAGGGGAAAAACCACCTCCATTTTTTTAATTCAATTCCATTTAAAACAAAAACAGTGTTTCTACTAGATTTGCAATTTTTTTGTTTCCAATTGTTGTGCCAAAAAATAGCAGAAGAAAATGTTTCACAAACATTTTCAAATAATTCAAAAAGCCATTTTCATCACAAAAAAACCTTTTTTAACAAAAAATATTCAAATATTGTTTAAAAACTATTTTTAAAAGTACACATACTCTTTAGTGAGTCTTCATTTTTAATGTACTATATTTATTTATTTAGCATTGTAGCGATCCAGTTAGACTCTTGGCCCCATTGTGCCTGGTGCTGTACAAACCCAGAGTAAAACACAGTCCCTGCCTCAGTAAAATCTTACAATCTAAGGCCCTGATTATGCACTTGTTCAAGTTTGTGCATGTGAGTATTTCTGCTGGCGTCAACCGGACCACTCAGCTGGGTAAAGTGAAGTTCATATGCTAGTGATGGAGGATCAGGGTGTAATTTAAGACAAACTGTAACACTGGGTGTAACAAACATTAGGAAGGAACAGTGGAAGGATGTTGACAGTAACAGCATTTTAAACCATAAGCATAAGTATGTAAGTATAAATAGTTTTTGTGTTTGAGCATAACTCCATCTTCTTACTGAACAGATCTCTGACCTGGTGCTTTATCTGAAAGCACCATATATGTCTCATCACATCTTGTTGCCATGGCCTCTAGTTATTGACGGGATCAAGAGCTGAAAGAAATTTATGGGAGACGAACTTTTCTTTTACTCTTTCATTTTGTATATTTTGTCCAGAATGTAATAGAAGCCAAATAATAATTGTGCTAATGCAGCTATAATGAGAGACAGAGAGAGACAGAGATGTGATGATTTCACGCCTGCAGAGAGCCAGTAGTGAAGCAGCTGCAAAGGTGGTGAGTAAAAAGGAAGCAGTTCTGTACATTAGGGGTCTGCGTTTCAGAAGTGCTGAGTTCCTGAAGCTCCCACTGAAATCAATGGCAGGAGCAGGGCCCAGCACTTCTGGAAATCAGGGCCCAACGTTCCACCTGGTGGCAAGCCAGGCATGAGATGAAATGATCTATTTTCTCACTGATGCACCATGGGGATTTCCCCTGAGGACTTTCCCTGGTGTCAGTGAGTGAACCCTCCATTGCTAAACTACCAGAGACATTAAACAGGCTTAAAGCTCAGTGCATTAACGGGCCATTTTTTCAGTTTCTTTACAAAGCTCCCCCAGGTAAACATCATGTGAATTGGCCGGGCGAATGGCCTTGAAAGCTCTAATACAGCTGTTTGTAAATTACCAGTGTTAGTAACAAACACGTGACCTGGATTCCGATTTCCATGGAGGGAGCTTTGCACGGTCTGACACTAGGCAATCAGGAACTCACTGTTTACAGTGGCTTCTCCGGATGTACAGGAGCCAGCAGCACAGGCTTTACTAATGAGCATTTTTATGGCAAGGTTAAAAAAGGGTCAAGGTTTTAATTATGGACGCTAGCCCTTTGACTGGTCTGTTTTGACAAACGGCATAATATTTGCAGAAAGTCAAGGCAGATAATGGAAAAAGTAAATAATACCAGCAATGTCTGTGTGAAACAAACCCTTTAACATGGGGTCTGGAAAATTCCATCTCCAGGAATTGGATATCGCATCCTACTCCAGTCTCGGTGGTTTGGACTTTTTGAGTAAACACCTACCCCTGTCAAAGAATGTTTAGAGATGAGCTGGCTTGTTCTGAATTAATCCAAGACTGTCCAACCAAAGATCGTTAGCCACACTAAACATTAGTCATGTTTCACACATGATGCCTGCTTGCCAGGCAAAACTCAGCCAGGCTATGCAAACTGGTTCTGTACAGAAACTAGAAGTAGGGCTAGTTGAAAAACTTCCATCAGAATATTTTTTGGTGGAAAATTGGGGTTTGGACAAAATGAAAATTTTCTTGCAAAATGAGTCTCCTTTCCTATACAATTTCCAATTTTTCATGGAATAATGAATATTTTTTTCCATTTTTTGGAAGTTTTCAGCCAAACATTTCAGGTTTGCTGTTTTTCAACAAAAAGCTGAAAGTCTCTGTTGACAAAAATGAAACAATTTTTTATTAGAAATTACCAGCATAATAAATAAATAGATAATTTTTGGCCACTTGTAGTTGGAGACTTCATGGCAACTTTCCCCTATTGTAGCCCACAGAATTACTGTAATAATCTTTCAGTGTAAACGTAGCCTATTCTTTAAAGCATTCCACACAAAGCTGGGTAACATGCCGGAGCTCTCTATTTCCAACCCTCTCTCTTTTTAAATCTGGGACTCTGCTCCAAGGTCAGCACAGCTCTGGCTGCAGTAATACTTCTGTAGTGAGCCGCATCTCCATTCAAATTGAAGATGTGCAAATAAAGACGCCTGGTTAGAGAACAGCCTGGTCCGTGAGTTCAACTATACTGCAACGTTGAACCTCGTTTGTAACTGGCTAGTGGTTTGGCTGTGTCTAAACATGTTGTGTGTCCATCCACGGCACGGTTAATGCTCCGCTAGTAGCCATGGAAACTAATTGTGTGTCACCCTTCCCAACGGCCAATGATTGTCTTTCTGTACTCATTCATAACGTTGTCATGTTGCAGGGTGGACCTGGCCTCCAAAGTGTGCCCGTTCAGCCATTCCTCCTTCCTCACAGGTCTCTATGCAGTAGGACCTCCCAGAATTCATTGCTCCCAAGTGCTGCTGGTTCCTTTTGGTGTGCATTTCCTCCTGACACGCTGTTCGCTACCGCATGTACTGCATGGTAGAGCTGCTAAGATTTTTCTCTGAAATGCACCAATACGCACATGGTTGTCACACAGACGCTTTGTCTCAACTCAACTCAAGCGTGTTGTAACCAGCTGGGCTGGGTGAAATTTTACAGACAAAACTTTTTTTTTTCCAATGAAAAAATGCAGATTTGGGTTGACAAACATTTCCTGAATGTGTGTTGAATTCAACAAATTGTTTGGGTCAAAAACTCTGAAAAAAATCAAATGTTTTGTTTTCACTTTTCACGTTTTAGCTTTTGGGACCTGAGCTTGCACACAGATCAACGCATGTGGACCCTCAGGGCAACCCAGAGTCCCACAGACTTCAATGCATCTGCATCCAAGTGAAAAGGACATTAATATATTATGGAGAATATATAATTCAAACATCACACCCATGACTAACCCTCCTTTGTAGAACAAGATCAATCACATTCAGGATAAACTCTCCCAGATCCACTTGACAGTGGACCACAGCACCACCATCTCCCACAGAGTTTGATCCCAAGTTACATGATGAAGATCTAGAAACCATGAGAAATATTTGAACCATCACCTGGGAAGCATGTCCATGCAACATTCCTCTCCACCCCCATTCCCCAGCCCCCCTGCTGGTAAAGACCAATGAAGAACTGAGTCCACTGCTAATGAAAATGATTGTCTCCTCCAGAGACATGAACCTGGCAACATCCCTGAGAAATGCAATAGTCCACCTGCCACTGCATAAACCCAGAGCACTCAGTGAAATTAAAATTCAGGACAAATGAAATGGAAGAAGGGAAATGCTTTTTGGTGCAAGTATTTCACCTGTGAAACTCCCTTCTATGCTATATGACTGAAGCAAATAATGTAGCATAATTCTAAAAAGAATTGCACATTTAGATGAATAACTGTGGCATCTGCAGTTTCATTAGCTAGAACTAAAATCATAAGGGCTATCAGTCCTCTTACTTCAGGGCATAAAGTGATCACCAGATGGGATTAGAAACAGTCATTCACTAGCGTTTAGAGTCACAACACTAAGTGGAATCCAGCATCAGTTATTGTGGGAGCATAGCTGATGAGTTAGACCATTGGTCTGTTCCAATGAGTCCACCCTTATGTCCCCACTTAACAGTGGTTGTACACCAGGTTTCTTTAGATACAGGTGAGGACGGTGTATCTTCAGATCTCCTACTCACTTAACAATGAAGCAAACTGGATCCAGGTGGACCAAATCATTTTCAACCCCCATCGCTACCTACAAACTGATACATGTTTATGAGAATTATTTCACCTAGATTACAAGTGACCATTCCCATTAGTGTTAATGTGCAGATAGGACTAGGGCTAGTTTTATGAGGCTCCAGATCACAGGCTTTTTTTGTGCTGTTCTACTACACTACAGCACTGCGTAGAGAATATTTTCTATGCCCCGAACCCACCTCACATTCACAAACGCAGGGAACAATTTAGGCTTTGTTCTGACTGAGCTCAGATGAGCCAAAGCTTTCATGCTCAGGTGGGCATACGCATCTCTTCTTTCCTGAACAGGTGGCCCTGTGCTTTGGTCTGCGGTATCATTAAGATGCAGCTATTTCATGTAGTTATATGGACTTACACGATAACCTCGATGCTGTTACATGAGTAAACTATGCAGTTACACATTAGGTCGTAACATTTCAGCACCTATTAGGAACAAAAGTGCTATTGTGAACACACAGGTTACTGAATAACTGCAGTCATCCCCATAAAGAGCAGAAAACGGTTTTAAGCTGTATTTTTTTTTTTTTTTAGTTCTGATTTATACAAGAGGCAGGATCCCAGTTTGTTTTTTCTTCCCTCTGTGCCTCCTCTCTCCTTTCCCCATCAGCAATCCTCCTCCTGCTCCTTTCCTGGCAGCGTTTCAGGGGGAACGTGCCGCAGAGGGCTCAAAATGGGGGTAACTGGGTGAAATTCTCTGGTTTGTGTTATCTGAGAGGTCAGGCAAGATGATCTAACAGTCGCTTTGGGCCTTAGAATCTGAGAGTCTCTGGAACTGCAGATCTAACTGGATTGACCACGGGCCTGATTTTCAGATGTGCTGAGCACCGTCAGTTCCAATTGGAGTCAACAGGAGCTACAGGCGCAAAGGTCCTCTGAAAATCAGGGCTGTGTACGCTGTGTATGCGTCACCCTGTTGAATGTCTGATTACAACCAGTGCTCATTCATCCTGCTTCGGTTCCAGTGCAGCAGGGCCACTGCATGGAGTATGTTTTGCTGATTACCCTGTGCTCACTTATGATTACATTGCATCCCACCTAGTGGCTTGTGCTGGCAATGCCACTTCTGCTGGGTAACCTTGAGCAAGTCACTTCACCTCTCTTTGCCTCCCGTTTCCCCATCTGTAAAATGGCTGTGATGATACGGACCTCCTTTCTAAAGTGCTTTGAGATCTACTGATGAAAAGTCCTATATAAAAGCTTGGTATTAATTAATTAGTATTATTATTTGCCAGCATCACAGTTTTTCTGGTCAGTGACCTTGAGGTCTAACCTGGGCCTTACCTCAGGCCTCTTATTCTACATATACCTCATGAGAGCACCTGGCAAGTTGCTTGTTCCAGTAAGAAGGTGGGAGGGGGCACAACTCTTTTGCCCTGTTTTTCTGAGCTCAGCCAGCTGTTATGCTCTGCATACCAGTGTTCCAGGCAGCTCAAGGTGGCTTCTCTATTTGTCATAAGATCATTTCTCAATTGCCTGCAAAGCCACTGGACAGGAAGCTATGTTGATGTGAGAGCCAGACCTCGGACTCTACCTTAGGCTGCCCAACTAGCCCCCTCAGAGGGGCGAGGGCATTACACAGCCACAATCTGTGAGGCCCTCGTATTCCTCTGCACTGCTCCTTTCCACTCTGGGGGGCTGACTAGCCCCCCAACACCCTGGCTTTGTCTGCACTAAAAGTTTCGTCTTAAAATTTCCCATCACTGCTCTCACTGGTTCAGCTCCACCAGTGTTAGCAATGGTGGAAGGGCTAGCATGGGCAGGCCCCTGGTGGCCACCTGCATTGTAGCCACTTGGCTGTGCTGATCTGCCCTGAGCAGGGCCAGATGCCTCACCAGTTTAAATGCCACAGGCGGTCTGTCCCAGCACCGCCACCGCTGCTAGTCCCAGGGAAGCGGCCACAGTGGTAGCAAAGGTGGGATATTTTCAATACAAATTCTAGTGCAGATGCAGCCATCATGTCTTGGGCGGAGGAGTGTGGTAGTGTTCACAGTGGACCCTCAGAACGTGGGTCGGTGTGTGGTATTGTCTGTGCTTGAATTGCCACAGCCTGGAGGAACTTTATATTAATGCCGACATTAGACGCTGTTCCTTCATCTGTCGCCAACACAGATTGCTATATCTCACTCTGCCACGGCCCTTTGATTTAGGCTACACCCCTTTCTCCCTTCCTTCCTGCCCTGACACTTTCCTCCAGTCCTCAGCTACCTCTACACTGTAAGCTCGGGGTGTGATTCCCCTGCTGGCGTGCGCATACCACAACGTTGCCATCGCAGCACGGCTACCAGCAGCGGAGGCATGGCTGAGCAGTGCCAAGGACAAGCCCACCAGTTTCAAGCGGGTTTGTACTCAGCATAGCTCAGCTATGTCTCCGCTGCCCCTAACAAGGCCACTGCCACTATACTGCTATTCATACTCACCCCTCGCTTGGTGAGAGCTAGCCAGAGCGTGTGTACACCCCCCTAGCTCCTCGTCTACACGCAGCTCTATCTGACACATTCCCCATGTTTATTCCCCTATCCCCCCGCACCGGACCGTTCCTCAGACATTCTTGTCAACTGCTGGAAATGGCCCACCTTGATTATCACTACAAAAGGTTTTTTCCCCCCCACTCTCCTGCTGGTAATAGCTCACCTTAAGTGATCACTCTCATTACAGTGTGTATGGTAACACCCATTGTTTCATGTTCTCTATGTATATAAATCTCCCCACTGTATTTTCCACTGCATGCATCCGATGAAGTGAGCTGTCGCCCATGAATGCTTATGCTCAAATAAATTTGTTAGTCTCTAAGGTGCCACAAGTCCTCCTTTTCTTTTTGCGAATACAGACTAACACGGCTGCTACTCTGAAACCTGAATTCCCCATCATGTGGCACTGGGAACTCAAGAGCTTCCCTCTTCTGCAGAGAAACAGAACAAGAAACGTACAGGGCTAGTTTCCTAGTCCAAGCTGAGGAAAGTGCCAACATCGACAGTGAAAAGAAAGTTAGATGCTGATGCTGATCTCAGCTGTAATCGCCTGAGATGTTAGGAGTGATTCATATCTGAGATTTTTATTTTATAAACTGCTCTTGAATGAATGTTCATGGTTCCCCAGGACTTCTACTTATCTCACATGTATTGAATTTGATGGTCCCGACTGAGATAGGAGCCCTGTCGTGCCAGGCACTGTACAAACACACAGTAAGAGACAGTCCTTGCACCAAATAGGGTAAAGTCCAAATAGACAAGACAGACAAATGGTGGGAGGGAAAACAGAGGCACAGAGAGCAAAAGTGGCTTGTCCCCCGCATCACACAGCTGGTCAGTGGTAGAGCCAGAAATAGAACCCAGGCCTTCTGAGTCTCAGAAAGCCCACTCTCCTTGAGCCGCCTATAGGCCCAGTTAGAATACACTGACTCAATGAGGCCGACAGACCCACACACGTACTTTGCTTCAGGTGTATCACTCTAAATCAGCATCAGGACAGTGTGGGTTGACGTTACAGAATAGCTATTGGGACTTTTTGTGTTGCACTGCACTTAGTCTACAAGAAAAACACCACCACTTTGGTCCATGGCGATAACCTCCCAGATTAGGTCCCTAGAATAAATTAGTGAAACATTCCATTCTCCTGCTCTGCAATCTCAAACCTCTAAACCATCAACAAAAACTCCACGGGTTTGATGGAAACAATGGTGTTAAGTCTCACGGTGTTTGAGGAATTTCCCAATATGCACTGAATCAATTTACTGGCCACACTGAACCAAGTGGTAAAAAACAGCCCCATCTGAGACAGATGAAAGGCTGAAGTTCCAAGCATTTAGTTTGCACATAAAAACAGACTGAGATTATCATTTACCTTGGAGTTCTTGCTCCAGGACTGAGATCATTTTTTTTATTTGAACGTCCACAAGCGAAGTTTAGGGGTACCTCTGTTAAAAGTTACTATGTTTCCTTTGTTGGAATATGATGAAATAGGAATACTGGAGTTGATGGGAACATCACACGGGAAGGGTATTTAAAATAAAAGAGGAATTTATTATCTACCCCCCCAAAAAACAACCAACATTGAACCATATCTTCATCTTTCTTGTCTGCACACTGTAGCTTTCATTTTACTTTCTTTGGGTCAAACCCTAAAAGCCTTCTTCAAGCAAAACAATCATTGAAATCAAACAGAAAAAAAAATCCATTACTGTGTTTTCTTATTTACATACCTTAGAAATATTAACAGCTAGACATATAGTGTTACATGTCTCTCTAATATCCAACAGATGCATAGAACTGTATGGGGATAGATAGATGTGTGTGAGAGAGAGATAGAGAGATCCTGAAGTTGCTTAGCCTAAGTCAGGAGTGATTAAAAACTGAGTTAGAATGCCAGGAGTTAGCCCTTTTTAATTTCCTAGCTAATGGGTGTCTAAACATTTAGCTAGATAGCCAGCGAATTCCCTTAAACCCACGAAGCACTCTGCAGAAGAAGTCAGCTCATTAAAACCACTCAGCAGATAACTTGAGTTTGTTTTCAAAAAGGCAAAGCCATCTGTCCATAAGGATTTCTCACGCTTCGCATGCCAGCCTTGGCCAGGGAAATACAACATTAAGTACACCAAAAGAAATTGTTGAATGAATAAATTATAAAGGCCTTCAGGGTATCTGTCTGGGGTATTATTTTACACACTCGTGCAGAGTAGGTTAAGGGGGCATGTTCTGTCATTATTCCACTCTGTTCTGTCTGGAAAGTCTCAGCATCTATATGAAAGTGAGACTATGGACATAAACTGTCATCCAACAAGGCAAGACAAGACTCAACTTTGTTAAAGTCACCTCATTTCATTTTTAACTGGAACTCTCTTTAGAAACCCAATGCTGAGTACATTCAGTGCAGTGAGTGATTAATAGCAGTGGCAAGAACAAGGCAAAATACTGCCAAGGTACTATGCAAGCTTTCAATACGGACTTCAATCTGGACTTGCAACATCCCCTGCTATTGCAGTTGTGTACCCGCAGCACAGTCCTATCACTGCACATTAATCCTCTCCTGCTATTCCAATTCAGGACCTCACACAGCTCTGCTAATGTACCTCAATCCTGAGCTATGGCATTCCTTTATTGTTCCATTTCCTGCCCTCCATGGAGCTCTGCCAATACACCTCAGTACTAATGTCTTACACCCCAGCTATCCCAACCCTGAAAGGCACAGCACTCTGCCAACACTTACGTAGCAATTTACACACAAAGATTTCAAAAAGGTTTGCAAATATTAAACAATTAATCACCTCAATTCTCACCCCAATTTTTCACATGTGGAGATGGAGACACAGAGTTGGTAGGTGATGTGTCTAAGATCCTACAGAAAACCTGTAGCAGAACTGGGAATACAACCCAAACCACCTGATTACCAGTCCTTCATACAATTCATTCCTGATCAAAAACATCCCAGTTCAATCCAGTTTGGAGGTTTGCTTAACCAGTTTTCCAATCATGCTGAACTGTCGTGTTTTTATGATGTTTAAAAGGGGAGATACCAGGTGAGTCACCAAGCATGAGCAGGATTTGAACACTTTCCTTAGAGCTAGCTATCGATGGACCTTACGTTACAAGTTTACAAAATCGCAAATGTTTAGATGCTTATCCACACTTTATTTATTGAGGAGAGGCCTAAATTCTACCATTGAGAGGACATTTAAAATCTTGCCTCCATAAAAGTCAAACGGACTGTTGCCATGGATTTCAGTAGGGTCAGGATTTCATTTAAGGTACTTAGTGATTAGTATTGCCTTTGAGAAAACAAATCACTCTTGGTAGCAGTAAATCCCCAAAGTGATATCAGTTTTGGCCCTTCTCTTAAAAAAAAGAACTGAAAGCCCACATGGGCCAAGCTCTACCCTCAGATATACATGCCCTGGAATTTCAAGCATAGGAAAGAAAAGCTGGCTCTATGCTTCAAGTACAAAGGTAGAAAGCTGAATATCAGAACTTCGGGCTAATTTAGCGTCAGTGTAATCAGGCGCAGCTCCACGGACTTCAAAGGGGTTGCACCCTGTTGCACCATGTTTGATGGTGGCCCTTACTGTGAGACATAGGGCATGTCACTTGCCTTCATGGAGATAATACCTCCCCTCCCTCCCAGGATGAATTCACAAGCTCATCGGGGACAAGGCCTGGATCTCACTATGAGTGGGAATTTCAAACTGGGCTGGGAATTGGGCAACCAGATCCCAGCCTATGTGCACACCCAGTGCCTTGTATAATGGGGATAGACAGATGTGTGTGAGAGAGAGATGGAGAGATCCTGAAGTAGCTTAGCCTCAATCAGGAGTGATTAAAAACCTGAGGTAGAATGTCAGGAGTTCGCCCTCATTCTTGGTCAGTAAATAGTAGGAATAATGAATGTTTGTACATTGGGTGCAATCCGGTAAGAGTGCAAAGTGTCATTAAGGATCTGAGGGCTGAATGTGGCAGCAAATGTCATGTTTTGAGAAGTTAGTTGCTGAGGAAACAGAACATGGCATAACGATAGGCCCCCCACCCCTGCCCTGCCCCGGCTCATTGCTATCCGATATAATCCTCCTGCCAAGGTTCACGGCTATTCATTGTTCTTGCCAACTGTGTGATGGTCTCTGCTGTTCCTCCAAACAGCTCATCTGGCCCATTAGCGCTCTGAGCTCGAACCCTTGGCCTTACGTTTCCTGCCTGAGCACTGAGAGTTCGTTTCAGCCGGGAGGAATATGTCTTTCTCCACCCACCTTTGTGTCACGTCATCAGAACCCCTGCCCTATTTTATAGCCCAAAGAATGAGCTCCATGTGAAGCCTGCAGCTATGCTAGCATCTCTCAGCCTCCTCAAGGAGCCTCCCCCAAGCTGCAGGGTGAAAACAAAACCCTTGTTCCACAGCCAGCAGCTCTAGCCCAACTGGTAACATCTCTCCCCTCAGGCACTGAGCCATTCCCCGTGACTGCAGAGGCGGTGTTCAAGGACTGTGTGAACAGAGGTGACTGAATTTAGTGCGTATTGCAACAAGGGATAAGAACCACTGGGGCTTTATTTTAATTTTGTAAACACAATGAAATCATTTTGATGCCGTACTCTTTACAGCTGTCACATCTGAAAAAGATTTCACTGCTTTGGTATCAGCAGACTGGATTTAAAAATAAAAAGAGAGAGAGAGAGCGAGAGAGAGACATTAAAAAAATTCCCTAACAATCAGGAGGCAAATAGTTTGTAAATTGAGCCACGGTGTCTTTCATTCCTTCTCCACCATCTCAATTTAATTCTGTTGCACCCTTGCCCAGGCAGAAACGCACGCTACCTAACCAAAGATCATAGAAGGAAGGTAATAGGCATACAACAAGGAGTCCCAGAAACAAATAATGCCAGGCGGCATTTGGAATATTTGTGTTTCAATAGAGCAGAAAGCATCATTTTGCAGTTGTGTTTTGCCAGACTCTTTGCAACACCCTATTGTTCCTGTTTGATTAATCGCTTCATGCTTAAAGTCTTTTGAAATACTACTACTTTTAGCAAGCAGAGATAAATGTGCTGCTCTACAGACAGAGGCTAAGCCTTCAGGGTCTGTTTTATTTTGTTCTTCTCTTCCTCTCTTACAGAGCCAGAAAACGTTTAAAACTGGGGTTTGCTGGCTGTAAAATAAGGAGTTGTGCTCTGAAGAACAAAGTAATGCTACACCCCACCAACACCCCCAACTCCCCAAGCAGAACAGGGATTACAAAATTACAAAAGCTGATGTAATACAAAAGTGAATTTTTCCAAATGTGCAGCATGATTACATATTGGCAAATTAAAGATCTGATCCAATATAAAACTGTTTCCAAATATATAAACCACTTGACACGACCATTATTACATCTGTCCTTTCCCTTCTGGCAGAATTTCTCAGTTCTTTATGTGAAGGAAAAAAAAAAAAAACAAATGATCTATTTGCCCTCTATGTGTTGCAGTGTGAGGAACTTGGTTTGGATTAAACGAGAATCCACTCTCTCCCCAAAGCTTTTGCCCCAAACTCAAATCAGAAACCCAAACCTGTTATGTTTCTCCATACACCACAAAGGCTGTTTAAATGAAGATGGTTTTGCTGCAGGACCCAGGGTAGAGCCATGCGTGAAAATGTCTGGGCTGGAAGAGGTTTTCTTATTAAATTTTGGAACTTCTGAGCTCCCCAAAAAGAGTAAGTAAAAAGATGCATGCATATGAATAACAATCTTTTATTGAAACAGTAAACTGAAGTTTCTTAAACCTCAAGAGACTTTGTTTGGTTCAAGTTTCATCTAAAAATGGCTCCCCCATTCCTAATGCAGACATGCATCAGTGTCCTGATTGGACTCGGTGTACTTTTTCCTGTTTGAGTGACTGGATACAGAGGTATGAAATGGCTTCTGAATCCCACTAAGGTACATTTAATCTACTACTTATAAGCAAACTTCAAAAGAGTTGAATGAGAATTCTGCAAATTAGTCAAACCTCTTTGGTCTGGAGCTGGTCTTGAAATCAGGGATGAGAAAATCAATTTTTTTTGTGGTGGGGGGGGAGGGAAGAGAGACACGACAGAGGAACAAGTGACCTGAACTTCAAATGAACCCTCCTCCCCCCAGTAAATTTGGGCAGTTCAGCCCTGCACCCAAATTACTTTTCATTTTCATGTGGTTCTGTACTTGCCGCTTGTGAAGAGTACCATTAGAAAGGCTATTTTAACACGATTACTAGTCAAATTTTGCAAACTCAAGAATTCAAACCATCCACTCTTTTAGGGGTGTATTGAAACCTCTGGACCTTCAGAGGCCTTATCTGTCACTTCTAGAAATCCCCTAGAATCTGGATTTCTCATGGGGTTTGGATTTTATCATGAGAATAGCCTTAAAAAAATCAATGGAAGTTACTTGACTGCAGAGCAGATGAGATCTCTCAATTTTTCTCCTCATGTGCAACACCAAATATTTTAACCCTCCTCTCCTTATGGGGCTGTGGAACTACTGTAACTGCTTTAATTACAATGGGCCTGATTATTCCCTTGGAGCTGCCCAGAGAAAGATCTTCCGTAGCCAAAGGGGCAGCATGGAGGAAGTAGGGCAGGGGAGGGCCAGAAGGACAAATGCATTAACACTGCCTAGGGAATCCATGCAATAAGTAATACTGCTCCAGTATCCTAATGAATTAGGGAATCTTCTCCCCACACTAAAAAAAAGTAGGGGGAAGTTCCAGAGCGTGGGCTGTCCATGCAGGATCCCTGGAAAAACTGGCTTTACTGGGATCTTTTTGCTTTGGAAGAATTAAGAGGAAAGTCCATGTGAGTTTTCCTCCAACCAGAACCTCTCCCCAAGAGCTCTTCCACAGGAAGGGGCATGTCCCCACCCTGCTTAGAGAAAAGACTTACCTCTTGCTACAGATCCTAAGAGCTTTCATTAGGGCATCTGGGAATGTGGGAAGTTAGTGTGCCAGCCTTTGACCTCAGACCACCGAGGCTCAAATCCTGGCTCAAGTCACAACTGAAAATGAGCTTGGTGGCCTCTCATTCTTGTTCCTCTCTCTCCACATACGTCCCAAAGCCACACCACATACAGGTCAGCTTGACTAGTTATCTGTCTTGCAGAGACGCCCAGGAGTGAAAAGTCAGGGAGGTGAAAGTGAAAGCCAGGTTTGAAGTGCATGAGGAAGAGCTTGCACAACACCTGGGTCCTTGCTCAAACCAGCTCTATTCTTCCCTCATTTTCATGAGGGCATCAGATTCAACTGCTAAAGCTTGTAAAATTAACTTCATTTTCAAACAGTAAGGAGGGGCGCCCCCTTGGCTTGAATCAGTTGTTGCTTTGATCCTGACTGAGAACACCACATCAGAAAAACATCCAATTCCTAATTGCTCTCCGGTGCTTGGCAAAGCCAAAATCAAGGAGAGGTCCTCTCTCTTACAGCTGTGGTTTTCAACCTTTTTTCATTTGCAGACTTCTAAAACATTTCAAATGGAGGTGCAGACACTTTTGGAAATCTTCGTCTGCAGACCCGCAACAGTCCACAGACGATAGGTTGAAGACCCCCACTGTCTTACAGATACACATGGTTCATCAGGCACCAAAGCAATCATGTTCCCCTGGCAGAGCCGGGGAGGGCTCTCTGCTCATCTGAAAACTTACTTCTGACACCAAGAAAGGTAGGTGGCTGAGAGGGAAACTTTGAATAAAGCAGAGCTAATTTTCCAGAACAATGCAACATTTTAACAACCATAAAACGGCTATAATCTACGCACGAAGGTATGTGTAATCACAACTACATTGCCGCCTGGTATTATTTTCATAATAAGCCTGTTTTATTGCAGTTTACATCCGGGTAAGCTGTAATGAGCTATTTCCCACAGTGTAGCCATGGCCCGCTCTCAGTGAAATCTCTTCTGTTTAACATCCATGCTAGAGGTTAATAAATGCCACAGTGTCATTTCCTTGATTTGCTGGTTTCAGTGAATGCCAAAGGGCAACGTACTTAGCAGACGCTGAGCACTGAATAGGGAAACAACGGCTTTAACATCCATCTGAAAGGGTTTTTCCATCTTCTGCCAAAATTCTTTTAGGGCCACTTTGGTCTTGTGTTTCATTTTCAAGAGGCCCTGTGATTTCCCCCCCCCACCCCACCCCCCGCACTTCAACTTTCCATTGGATAGGACCAGCAAATTGCCAGTGTGGGAGTTCAACTTTTGGGGGATGCTCTAAAGAATGAAAACTCGGCATTGGTAAAAAGGTGTGCCATAGTGCAAAACAAACAAACCAAACCAAACGTTTGATGCAGAGGTTACATTCCATGGCCTGTGCTAAGCAGTTTCAGATGAGGTGTTCATAATAGTCACTTCTGGCCTTTAAAAAAAAAAAAAACAAAAAAAACAAAAAAAACCACACATGAATATTTTCAAGTGCAATATCTCTAAAGTCACAGTCATTCCTAGTTTTGCTGAGACAGTCCTAGCTTTTCATCTGAACTATTTTGGGGACACTTGCAATGTCCCATTTTTTCATTTAATTCACCAGTTGTTTTAATTAACTACACAACGGTTGTTTACAATGTACGGCTGAACAAATAATCCAGTGGACCAAGGGTTCAGTGTGATGAACGGCTTTTGGAGTGAAAAGTTAAATGAGCATAGATGCTATTAAAGCTCTGCTTTGACTCGAAGTAAACGTTAACTACACTTGTTCAAGTATTTCATGATACGCTGATGGTCAGTTAGTGGAAACCATCTTCCACTGAGATGTGCCGTCTTGCTGTTGGCAGCAACGATAGAAGCCAACATTAAAAACAAAAGCAGATTTTATCTTTTGCAGGAGTAAAAACATTGCCATAAAAATACCCTCCCTCCTTTTTTTTTTATTTTAAAATGGAAATTTGAAAAGATTCAATTAGAATAATTCAACTGGTCTCTACTGCTTTCCACAGATGAACTAGCTGCCCAGAGCAACAACCGACCTCACTATTGCATATAAAAACCTATTTATCAACTAGCACCAGCTGAAAATTTTCAACTGGAGTTTCCAGTAGGGTATGGTTGTTGGTTGATCAGCTGCTAATCAATCTTAGTATGTAGTGGAAAAAAATAAGGCTCCACAATGATGAATTGGACCTGCAGTCAGAAGAGAAATAGGGCCTTATTAGATTTCAATCTATCTAGGCAGTTTCTTGACTGGCCTCTCCACCAATCAGAAAGGGAAGCCAGGACAAATGGGCATGATAGAATCTCTTGTGAAGAATGTTTTTTTGTCAAGCCAGCTCAACCTTCCATTGTGTCTCCATTGTCCCGGGCTGCAGCCAGGCCCCTGTTTACAGAAGAGCACTGTGATGGATGCTGCCCTGACCTAACAGCAGTGAGGCCTCCAGGCCTTGACCCATGCAGGTTGCAATTAGCCAAAATTAGTCAGCTGGATCCAGGGTTTGTCTTCCTTTAAACACCTAACTGTGTGAAAGCAACAGTCCTTTTCACCAAGTCCCCCACTCAACCTTTTGTGTCCTTATCCCTCTCCTCCAGGGAGCCTCCTTCAGTTTTGTTTCTTCCCTTTAGGAACTATACCAATCATTAAAGAAACTTAGCAGTCCCATTAACACCCTGGGCAATTCTTAACTCATTAGCCTTTAAAGTTGTTAGACTGAAGAAAAAATTAAACCAAGCAAATGCTTAAACCCACAAAAGGATGTTAATGTTTTACCCCAATGACAATGACCGAAGCAGGAGGACAATTATTACGTATATTTAAATGGATTTAGTGTTACTTTTCCTTGACATGAGGTCCTCCATGAAGGAGCTAATTAAAAATGGAGGAGTTTAATCTGGAGCTAACTTCAGAGGTTGATTTGAACTCCCCAACTGTGAACTTTCAAACACAGAAGTAAGATTGTTTATATTGACGGGATCCAATATCCTGCCTTCACAGTGCACTTTTTACATCTTGGCATGCCTGCGTGGCTGTGATTATGCCAGATGGTGACATTAATTATACACGATCTGATCTGATCTTTCAGCAGAAAGCTCAAGAAAAGGCGCCACTAAGAGCAACTTGGATCCCTCTGCTTTGACGTTGTCCCCTTGTGTCTAAAAATAGCATCAAATTAAAACTAAATTCCCACTGGATTAAGGGAAATTGCATTCAAAAGCTCAAAACCACATCCACTTCTTTAGAAAAATCCAGAAAATGGATTTTTTAATATTAAGCAGTTGCTCTCTACCTTTAACACAATACGCTATTTTTATTCCTATGGATTGGATTGCTTACTGCATCAGACCGGAGATAAAAAATGTCCAGATTAGGAAATGGGGCTGAGGTACAGTCAAGACACCTGGGCTAACCTTGAACTGTTTCCTTGCTTAGCTGCAGGGTAACTGGTCTCAGGAGAGGCAGGGCTAGCATACAACCAGCTAAATCACATTGCAGCTGGACTAGCTAAACAGAGATGTATCTCTGCTGGGAGCAAGGGGTGACATCTCCAGGAGCGCCTGCGAGACAGAGGAGCAGAGCTGTTTGGAAGAGGACAATGCCGGTACATGGTAGCTTTCGAGGCTTTGAAATAGGTTTTCATTCCGCACGGGAACAAAAACCAAAACCTTTCCCTGACTATGCAGTTGTGTCACCATGTGGATTTCTGAGCTTTTCGATTCAGGCTGGTTTGGAGAGCAACACCCACATTCTACAGCCCCGTGGTAGGCATTGGCCGGGGATAGCCAAGTTCAAGTGCCTTTACTGCCCGCATCAGAGGAGCTTTTCCTCCCCAAATCATTCCATGTCAGGCAGAGCAAGGACATGAACCTGGGTTCCCCTCCACCCTTATCCCAGGCTAGGGTACCAACTACCAGGCTATACCAAAACATTCTGGATTTGATGGAACAGCATATTTCAGCAAATATGATCTGACCAGCTCTACTTAGAACCGTAAGTCCCACAACAGAAAGGACTTAGGCCAGATTTTCAAAGGTATTTAGGCAGCTAAAGATGCAGCTAGGCTCTTAAGGGGCAGATTTTTAAAGGTATTTTGGTATAGGCAGTGCCTAAATGCCATTCATGTTCAATGGGATTTAAGGCTTGTCTAGCGCATGGCAAGCTGGGATGTAAATCAACAGCACACTAGCCTGTTATGCACCAGCTAGGGTTGCCAACCCTCCCGGTTTGGCTGGGGGTCTCCCAGAATCAGGCTCTATCTCCCGGAGGCTACTGAAGCCAATCCGGGAGATTTTAGGCCGCTAAAAGTCCAGCAGCGCAGAGGGGCTAAGGTAGGCTCCCTGCCTGCCCTGGCTGGGCTCCAGTCCACTCCACTCCCGGAAGTGGCTGGCATGTCCCTGCGGCCCCTGGGGAGGGGGCAGGTAGTCTCCCCGCGCTGCCCCCACCCTGAGCACCAGTTCCACAGCTCCCATTGGCCGGGAACTGTGGCCAATGGGAGCTGTGGGAGCGGGGTGTGTGCCTGCAGGCAGGGGCAGCACGGAGCCCTCTGCCCCGACCCCCCAGGGGCTGCAGGGACATGCCAGCTGCTTCTGGGAATGGCGCGGGGCCAGGGCAAGCAGGGAGCCTGCCTTAGCCCTGCTGCACCTCCAACTGGAGCCGCTCAAGGTAAGCACTGCCCGGTTGGAGCCTGCACTCCTCACCCCCACCTTCTGCCCCAGCCCTGAGCCCCCTCCCAGAGCCAGTAACCCAACCCCGTCCTGCACCCCAACCTCCTGTCGCAGCCCTGAGCCCCCTCCTGTACCCAAACTCCCTCCCAGAGTTCACAACCCACACCCCCAACCCCCTGTCCCAGGCTCAGCCCAGAGCCCTCTCCAGCACCCCAACCCCCTTCCCCAGCCTGGTGAGAGTGAGTGAAGGTGGGGGAGAGCAAGTGACAGGGGCAGGAGGGAAATGGAGTGAGCGGGGCAGGGCCTTTGAGAAGGGGTGGGGCAGGGGCAGGGCCAGGGTGTTTGGGTTTGTGTTTAGACAGTTGGCAGCCCTAGCACCAGCTTCCCGTGCAGACCCTGCTCCTGTGCACTAGCAGTTCCTTAATGCACATTGTCCAACGCCAGCTGCAAAGCAGAATAGCTCAAAGGGCACTAGAGAACTTCTAGTGCCTGGCAGCAGGGTCCACATGGACAGTTAGTTTGTGGCATGCTACTGAGGGTGTAGATTTACACCCCCGCATGCCACAAGCTAAGTGTTCATCTAGGCCGGCACTGAAGAGCCGATGCGCCCTACATTTCTTTTGAAAATGGGACTTAAGAGCTTTTAAAAATTTTATCGTGTGATCAAATTTAGCTAACACACTAGCTCGCCCCAATTAAATCTCACCACTTTTTCCAATCTAGACAAACCTTTAGGGTAAATCTGCACTTCACATTGGTCTGGAATTCCCAGCTTGAGGAAACATACCCACGCCAGAATCATAGAATATCCAGGTTGGAAGGGACCTCAGGTGGTCATCTAGTCCACCCCCCTGCTCAAAGCAGGGCCAATCCCCAATTTTTGCCCCACACCCCTAAATGGCCCCCTCAAGGATTGAACTCCCAACCCCTGGGTTTGGCAGGCCAATGCTCAAACCACTGAGCTATCCCTCCCCGCTTCTGATTGAGCTAGCATACTAAAAATAGAGTGTAGCCATGGCCATGCGAGCAGCAGGAGAGGATCGCCGCCCTATGTACGATTCCATCGGCGGGGCTAGATATGTACTCGGGGCAGCCAGTCCCTGCTGATGCTTGCACCGCCCCAGCTACACCATTTTTAAGGCGCTAGCTCAAGTGGGTAGGTCACCTCCCAGCTCAAAATGTAGGCATATCATTAGGCTACATCTATACTACACACCACTGGCAACAGTACGTAGGGTACATGTGCTACATGTGACAGTGAAAAGCAAAGGGTGTGCAGCTACCTGTGTCAGAACAAGGACTGGCAGGAGGGACAGCCTTTCCCCGCTGCCTCCCCCCTGTATTTGGGGGTGGGGAACTACCCGTGTATGTACTTTATATGCCCCCGAAAGAAGAACGCAGCGTAAACCTATGCATAGATGCTTGCTTTTAGAAGTGGTCAAAAGTCTTTCATCAAAAACTTTTTTTTAAAATGGAAAATGGCTTTTTCAAATTATACAAACATGTTCATAATCAATGTATTTTCACTGAAGTCAATTTTTCACTGAAACAAAATGAAAAAACTCAATTCTAACTGAAATGACAATTTTCCTTTTTAATTTTTGGCTCCTTCCCCGCTCCATCTCCCTTTTTCCTTCCCCCTCCTTTGTACTGGGGGGGGTAAGGGAAGGGTAGGAAGAAAACTAAGAATACTTTGCCTCAGTTAGAATCAAAGCAAATCAAAATGAATGTTTCATTTCAAAGAAAGAATTTTTTAAAGTTGAAAATTCTCTACACAAAAAATGTTCATTGTTCAAAAAGTTTTGTTGTTGGGGTTTTTTTGTTCCCCCTCCCCCCAAGAAATACCATTTTTCAACTAGCCCTAATTGCTTTATTTTGTATTTAAATAATTGTAGTAGAGGGGAAAACCTCTTTAGCTCTGTGTTCAGAAATAATGACACCTAGCTCTTATACAGCATTGTCATCCACAGATCTCAAACACTTGACAGAGGACATCAGAATAATCACACTCATTTTCCAGATGGGGAAACTGAGGCATAGAAAGGTGACAAGACTCACTCATGGTCACCCAATAAGCCAATGGCAGAGCCAAGAATTGAGCCCAGGTCTCCTGAGTCCCAGTGCAGTGCACTACCCACTAACTGGTACTGCTTCTATAAGATCTAGGAAGTTTATAAACAATGCATATTGTTCTTCTGACTTATATATACACACACACACACACATCTCTTTTTATTATTTGCATCACATTAGCATCTAGAGGCCCTAAGTGAGATGGAGGCCCCATTGTGCTGCTGAGCTTTGTGCATGCACAGAGTAAGACACTCTTCGCTCCAAAGTGTTTACAGTCTAGATAGAGAAGACAGACAAAGCATGGAGGAAACGTAACATTTTTATCATTATGTCACAGATGGGAAACACAGAGGGGATTTGCCAAAGTTTACAGCGACAGACCTGGGAAGTGAACACAGATCTTTTGAGTACCAGTCAAGTCCTTAACCACAAGATCATCCTTCCCCCTGAAAGCTGTGCTGGTGTTTGAGACTGGGAGTTTCATTCAAGCCTCTATCTAAACAGATACCCCCAGGAGAAGACAGCGTGGAATTGCAAATACACTTGAGAACTCCTTGAAAAATAAACATTTTTGGAAGGGCTCAGTAAGTGGAAATCTGGCCCTAGTTGATTCCAACAAATAAAACCCAGTCTTTTTGAGGTTAGCCTTGACAGACAGGAAGGATCTCAAAGCCAATTGCAGGGATGCAGCCCACAACCCAGCCCAGCTTCTCACACTATGGACAGAAGGAAGAGGCTGCGTAGGTGTAACAGTGCTTTCTCAGATAGCCCCCAGAAAGAGATAAATGAATGAAAGAGACCAGGAGATGGGTGCTAGAAGCAGAAAGTCAGTGTGGGAGAGATAAGGTATCTAGAACGACTGTGGTCCACTAACCTGTCTGACAGTAACCAGTAACAGCTGCTTCACAAAGAGATCCAGGAAACCATAGCTTCTTTCTGACTCCCATGTTAATGGTTGACTTATGCCCTGAAGCAGGAAGTTTTATATCCCATATCCAATTTTTAATCTACTGTAAATACAAACAATCCTCATATAAAGGTCTAATTCTATTTTTTCCCCCCGATAAGCTCTTGGTCTCAATAATATATAGTGGCAGCGAGTTCCACTGGTTAGCTTGCATTATGTGGCATCTCTGTGCTCTTATCCATAGAAGTGTCATACAAATAACACAAGAGATGCATTGAAACATAGTTTGTGAATTTCTTTGCCTAGTTAGCTTGAGTTAGAGAAGAACAGCAGAGTTTGCCTCCTCTTTGTTCTCCCAAGCACAGAGTGGTTATAGCAACTTTGCGGGGGGGGGGGGGGGTATTTTTAAAGATTCTGTCTGTACAGTAGCAATAATGTTTGACACACATTAAACCAGATTCCTATTTCTGCAGTCTGGAATAAACAGCAGTGCAGAAAATAGCAAGTGTAAAATAGCAGTTATATAGCAAAAAGCTTTCCTAGAACATTACAATCAGGATCGTTGCAGAATGGTGTTGCTGCTGACCCGGTTCATCCACTGCCTTGAAAGAAATTGGGTTTTTTTTTAAAAAAAGGAAACGTCCATGTAGCTGATTCCAGCACCTGGAGTCGACTTCAGAATCAATGGCCTACCCTGTACAGCCTGGAGACATTCAAGATTCAGACCCAGTATGTGCGTTTGAATTTAGCATATGCTTTCTCTTTGTCTACACAGCGCATTGGGATCTGGGTTGGCTCACAGAAAGAGGAGAGAAAGCAAGCTGTATGTTACTTCAGTTGCATCAACCCCCTAATGGTGAAAACCCAACCTTCATTGTCTTGCTGGAGTATAAAATGAACCAACCTCTTTGTATAAGGCAGGAAGGATGGTCTTAGGCTGACCAGATAGCAAGTGTCAAAAATTGGGACAGGAGGTGGGGAATAATAGGTGCCTACGTGAGAAAAAGACCCCAAAATCAGGACTGTCTCTATAAAATTGGGATATCTGGTCACCCTAGATGGTCTTGTGACTAAGGGTTTGTCTATACATCAAATGCTGCAGTGTGAAGACACTCCTTACACTGATGGGAGAGATTCTTCCTCAGGTAATCCACCTCCCCGAGAGGTGGTAGCTCATTCAACAGGAGACTTATTCCCTCCCCCGAGTGCTGTCTACAGGATGATGTCAATTTAACTGGGTCATTCAAGGGGTGTGGACTTTTCACACCACTGAGCAACATAGTTATGCCAACCTAATTTCCTAGGATTAACTAGGCCTGAAACACTACTGCAAGACTCAGGGAGATCTGGATTCAGCTCCTGCCTCAGTTCCCCCATGCCCAGCCCCATCTGTAAAATGGGGACATTACAATCTAAACGGGCAAATGAAGTGTTAAACTTTCAGGAACAGGAACTGTTTCTATGTGCATGTACGGCACCTAGCACAATGGGCTCCCCACTTTTGTTGGGTGGGGCCTTTAGGTGCTAACAGAACACACCTAAGGCTAATTGTAAACACCCAGAATATCAGATGATTATCTCAGCTACCCAATCCTCTGCAGTCCATAGAATCATAGAATATCAGGGTTGGAAGGGACCCCAGAAGGTCATCTAGTCCAACCCCCTGCTCGAAGCAGGACCAATTCCCAGTTAAATCATCCCAGCCAGGGCTTTGTCAAGCCTGACCTTAAAAACCTCTAAGGAAGGAGATTCTACCACCTCCCTAGGTAACGCATTCCAGTGTTTCACCACCCTCCTAGTGAAAAAGTTTTTCCTAATATCCAATCTAAACTTCCCCCATTGCAACTTGAGACCATTACTCCTCGTTCTGTCATCTGCTACCATTGAGAACAGTCTAGAGCCATCCTCTTTGGAACCCCCTTTCAGGTAGTTGAAAGCAGCTATCAAATCCCCCCTCATTCTTCTCTTCTGCAGACTAAACAATCCCAGCTCCCTCAGCCTCTCTTCATAAGTCATGTGCTCTAGACCCCTAATCATTTTTGTTGCCCTTCGCTGGACTCTCTCCAATTTATCCACATCCTTCTTGTAGTGTGGGGCCCAAAACTGGACACAGTACTCCAGATGAGGCCTCACCAGTGTCGAATAGAGGGGAACGATCACATCCCTCGATCTGCTCACTATGCCCCTACTTATACATCCCAAAATGCCATTGGCCTTCTTGGCAACAAGGGCACACTGTTGACTCATATCCAGCTTCTCGTCCACTGTCACCCCTAGGTCCTTTTCCGCAGAACTGCTGCCTAGCCATTCGGTCCCTAGTCTGTAGCGGTGCATTGGATTCTTCCATCCTAAGTGCAGGACCCTGCACTTATCCTTATTGAACCTCATCAGATTTCTTTTGGCCCAATCCTCCAATTTGTCTAGGTCCTTCTGTATCCTATCCCTCCCCTCCAGCGTATCTACCACTCCTCCCAGTTTAGTATCATCTGCAAATTTGCTGAGAGTGCAATCCACACCATCCTCCAGATCATTTATGAAGATATTGAACAAAACCGGCCCCAGGACCGACCCCTGGGGCACTCCACTTGACACCGGCTGCCAACTAGACATGGAGCCATTTATCACTACCCGTTGAGCCCGACAATCTAGCCAGCTTTCTACCCACCTTATAGTGCATTCATCTAGCCCATACTTCCTTAACTTGCTGACAAGAATACTGTGGGAGACCGTGTCAAAAGCTTTGCTAAAGTCAAGAAACAATACATCCACTGCTTTCCCTTCATCCACAGAACCAGTAATCTCATCATAAAAGGCGATTAGATTAGTCAGGCATGACCTTCCCTTGGTGAATCCATGCTGACTGTTCCTGATCACTTTCCTCTCATGTAAGTGCTTCAGGATTGATTCTTTGAGGACCTGCTCCATGATTTTTCCAGGGACTGAGGTGAGGCTGACTGGCCTGTAGTTCCCAGGATCCTCCTTCTTCCCTTTTTTAAAGATTGGCACTACATTAGCCTTTTTCCAGTCATCCGGGACTTCCCCCGTTCGCCACGAGTTTTCAAAGATAATGGCCAAGGGCTCTGCAATCACAGCCGCCAATTCCTTCAGCACTCTCGGATGTAACTCGTCCGGCCCCATGGACTTGTGCACGTCCAGCTTTTCTAAATAGTCCCTAACCACCTCTATCTCCACAGAGGGCTGGCCATCTCTTCCCCATTCTGTGATGCCCAGCGCAGCAGTCTGGGAGCTGACCTTGTTAGTGAAAACAGAGGCAAAAAAAGCATTGAGTACATTAGCTTTTTCCACATCCTCTGTCACTAGGTTGCCTCCCTCATTCAGTAAGGGGCCCACACTTTCCTTGGCTTTCTTCTTGTTGCCAACATACCTGAAGAAACCCTTCTTGTTACTCTTGACATCTCTTGCTAGCTGCAGCTCCAGGTGCGATTTGGCCCTCCTTATATCTTTCCTACATGCCCGAGCAATATTTTTATACTCTTCCCTGGTCATATGTCCAACCTTCCACTTCTTGTAAGCTTCTTTTTTATGTTTAAGATCCGCTAGGATTTCACCATTAAGCCAAGCTGGTCGCTTGCCATGTTTACTATTCTTTCGACTCATCGGGATGGTTTGTCCCTGTAACCTCAACAGGGATTCCTTGAAATACAGCCAGCTCTCCTGGACTCCCTTCCCCTTCATGATAGTCCCCCAGGGGATCCTACCCATCCGTTCCCTGAGGGAGTCGAAGTCTGCTTTCCTGAAGTCCAGGGTCCGTATCCTGCTGCTTACCTTTCTTCCCTGCGTCAGGATCCTGAACTCAACCAACTCATGGTCACTGCCTCCCAGATTCCCATCCACTTTTGCTTCCCCCACTAATTCTACCCGGTTTGTGAGCAGCAGGTCAAGAAAAGCGCCCCCCCTAGTTGGCTCCCCTAGCACTTGCGCCAGGAAATTGTCCCCTACGCTTTCCAAAAACTTCCTGGATTGTCTATGCACCGCTGTATTGCTCTCCCAGCAGATATCAGGAAAATTAAAGTCACCCATGAGAATCACAGCTGGATTTCTCCAACCTGGAACCTAATCCCAGGAGGGTGGGGCGGGGGGTTATTTTATCTTCAGAGAAAACCAAACAGGATGGGCGCTCATCGATCTTAAGAGAGAAACATTAGCCAAGTCATCACCCACTTCTTGTCCTGACCTATCCAATTTCTTGGTCCTGGCCCTTGAAAACAAGGCCTCTATTCCTGAAATGAGCTAGTGCAGTGAAGTGCTACTTCAGCGTCACCCTCCCTGTCAGAAAAGCCAAAGGCAGCTTTTTTTTTTTTTTTTTTGGGGGGGGGGGGGCATCGTTTTAACTAAACATGGCCATTCACTGTGATTGCCACAGTTTAAGGAAAGCTTGAATTACTGACTGATGGGACATTCATGCTCATGGTTGCCTTCGCAGGCACTTGGGGCATAGCTGCAGTTCTGCCAGTTCGGAGTCTTGGTGGTTTTATATTTTACTGTTTTAAGAACATAACAAAAGCTGCAGGGACTTCCTGCTCCCTTCCAGAGGGAGCAAATAGAGATGCCAAGGCCAAACCAAGGGTGGGAAACAGGAGAGTCAAAGGAAAGAAACATGCATGGAGCCAAATCAGGAATGTAGCCTGACTACACAGGACAAAAATATTTGCCCATTTTAATCAAGCTTCTTACTGGAATCCCCATCGCCCCTTCCCCACCCCTCCCCAGGCCTGCTATACCTCCGCCATGCTTCACACGAGCCCACAAAGAATATCGTCACTTATTCCTGCGTTGGGGTTGGTTCCCCCCCACCGCCATATTCTTTCCAACATTCATGGCCTGTCAACCAGCCCTGGTAACAAAAGCCCCACTAATTGGAATGTTCATGGAGATCGTTCGTCTCGCACAAGAACAACACACGCATGCAGGAGCAGTCGGGGCGCCTTTCTTCCTAGCAGTCCGCACCTGTCCTTTTTCACAGCTGGATTTCTCCAACCTGGAACCTAATCCCAGGAGGGTGGGGCAGGGGGTTATTTTATCTTCAGAGAAAA
Organism: Natator depressus; assembly: GCF_965152275.1. NCBI lineage: Eukaryota > Metazoa > Chordata > Testudines > Cheloniidae > Natator > Natator depressus. Next base: position 21,188,243 of record NC_134247.1, on the reverse strand, counting down.
CCAAACAGGATGGGCGCTCATCGATCTTAAGAGAGAAACATTAGCCAAGTCAAACACATGCTGGGGGCTGAAGCAACAGGATGGCCAGGCTGCAATGCCGGGATTCACCTTTGCTGTCTCCTTTTACACTCAGGACATTCTGAAGAGTGGCTCCAGCACGAAACAAAAGGAAACTTTAAAAGTGCCTTACCCAAAGCAGCTGCAAATCAGTGTCAGGATCCCAGCTCCACAACAGAAAATGAGTGCAGACTTGCTGTGGACAATCAATACATGCAAACGTAACAATACATTAGAGTCCACTTCAAAGAGCTTCCCTGATAGATAGCAGGGAGAATCTCTGTCCTCGCTTCCAGGCTTGTGCCATACCACCAGCTGCAAAGCAAACTTTTCAGAAGCAAATAATTGCAAAACGTGGGTGAGAGCATGCAGCTGTCTAGCTACCTGACATCAGGACACTAAAACTGCATTAAAATTATTCTACTGGTCTCTATTGATTTATGTTGATTAAACTGGATTCTGCTGGTCTGTTAGTTTAGACTGGAAAAACCAGTAATTCCGCAAATCACTAAGCCAATAGACCCATTACTCTGTTCCAAAAAAACCTATCTGTGAACTAGGAAGCAGTTAAAAAGTCTCCATGAGGCTCAGGTAATTATATGTCCAGGTACCATCATTTGTGACAGCAAACTAGCCCGAAAAATCAATTTTGCATGAGCCAAATTGGAAGCAAGGTCCTTAAAATTCTACAAAATCAGGCTGGCACCCTTGCAAGAATGTTCTATTGCATGAGATTTCCAGTGCTTCCTGCTTCTAGTATGGGCCCCAGGTGCTGCAGCAAGAGTCTTTGGGGACTTCCACTGGAAGTCCTGGAAAGAACAGAAGGATGAAAATGAAGACTGTTGGGGGTGGGAAGGGAAATGACAGGAACACTTAAATTGGTTCAGGTTTGGTTTAAGCTGAAGGATCAAGTTAATTTTTGTTTGATCTGAACTACTTCATTCAACATTAATTCAGAGTACAAACTGCTGGCATGAACCTCAGTTTATTATTCCCTTGGCCTCTCTCCCATGCTTATGTTGCCTCCGTTAACAAAAACACTATATAATTAATAGACATCCATTATTGCTGAATTCCATGTTAACTCATGAATGGAGAGCAAACAAACCTAATATGATCATCCGTGCATTGATTAAAACAAAATACCCAAGAGAAGGGATTCAACACTGGGGAAGTCTTTAGCATTAAAAACCAGTCATTTTCTAGTGATTTGCCTCATTAACCTCAAGCATTGTGGACTTGCAGTCTCTGCTCAGATACTGAATGACACTTCAAGCAGAGCTGCAGGTGAAATGCCACATCACCTATGGAAGTTTCGTTAACCAGCCTACATTCTGTTTTGATTCTTTAAAAATTCTTAAAACTAATATTTTAATGCCCAATGCAATACTTTTCAGCTGAAGGAGTCTTTGTAAGTTTCCAGTAGGAAACAAGATTAGTATTATAGATGGTCAAAAACCTTTTCACTGGAGAAGTTGTTCAACAAAACATTTTTTGCCTTTTGAAAAGCAAGTTTCCTTTCAAAGGTTTTGATTTGTCAGTGAAATGAAAAATGTCTCTCTCCTATCAAACATTTGTTTCATTTCAGTTCAAATTAAAAAAAAGAAAAAAGTGTCATTTTCATTTTCAGATTCTTCATTTTCTTCCCTGATTGAAGAAAAAAAAATAAGCTGAAAACTAAAACGAAACAAAAATTTTATTCAATTTGTTTTATAAAAAAATTCAATGAAAATTTTAAATGAGTCCAAAAATTCATTTTGTTCATAAAATTTCACAGAAAATATCTACTTTTGGCAACTAGCCTGAGCTAATTTCACACCGAGTACTTCCTTTGTGACCTAACCCATCTATTCTAAATGCAAAAAGAACAGATTCCATGTGCATGAATTAGAAATTAGAGTGTTGCCAGCCATTTAAAGTATGAACAGCTTTTACTTTCTCATGGAACTAGCTGCAGGTTTGAGAGAGTGGGATTTGGTTTTGCAGAACCCTGATTTTGATTTTGGCAGACAAAATGCCAATCAGTAGAATTGGTCAAAATATTTAGAATGAAGTTTGCCAAAAAATATCCTTTAAATACAAACAAACATTTTCTTCATGAAAAAAAGAGTTTGTGGTAGCAATTTTTAAATTGTCATTTTCGTTGAAAGTGATACTAAAATGGTTATCAAAAAATTTCTTTTGCCAAAAAACTATTTTTCAGTCAAAGTTTGATAATCATTTTGATATATGTTTCCATTAAAATCTTGCAATTAAAAGAAACCCGCAAAGAGAAAATGACTAAAATTTCAAAACTGCTTTTCCATTTTTTCCATCTGTTCTAAAAAAATCAGGGAACCATTCAGATCTAGTCTCCAGAAGACTAAGATAAAGTTTCAGATCAAAGTCCTGGTCTACCTTCATACAGCAAAACCTTTCATGATTTCCATTGCATTGAAAGAGTCAGTATCACTATATTTTGGCTTGCAGTAGCATGCAGGGGAGGATGAGGAGGGAGTGTTTTTTTAATTTTGTTTTATGGCAGGCAGCTTAAAACACACACACAGGAACTGAAACCAAAAATAGACTTGACTCACAGACAATCACCTCATACACAAGAAGAAAGTCACATGACTGGGTGGAAGCAGCCCAAATGCAGCCCAAGAAAGAAAGAGCCAGGAGCAGACACTTGTGTTTATTTTCTCTTGATCTGCAAAGTAAGCTGTCAAGCAGAATCACTTACCTCATGAGTCCACAGAATCACTGCAGCCGGACAGGCAAGAGGTGAAAGGGAATGCTCAAAGAAAGTTCAATAAGCTGCCTGAGAATACAAGGAGTATTTTCCCCTTAGGTTTGAATAAGCCAGTTAAAGTTTTCATCTGAACTGAGCCCCAATTTTTCCTTCAAAACTGAACTTTTTTACACTTCCGGGTTCTATCCTGAGGCTTGGTCTTACTGCAAGGAAGGCAGTTCTTCCATTAGGATATTTCTGTCCAGTCCAAAAGCAGGAGGCAGCAGCATCCCACGAGAAGTCCTGTTCTCACAAGCCTTCCGCCCAGTTTTTCAGGCAAAGAGATTTTAGTTCCCATAAATTTGAAGAGGCTTCTGAACTTTGAGGTTCTCTCTATCTTTTGTGGTTAACCACACACTCCCGTCCTCTCAACATCCCTACCGCCTGAGAGACTGTTCCCACCAGATGAACCATCCCACCAGTTCACACAATTAAAAAAAAAAAAATTGAATCATCTCTTAAAGAGAAAACACCCAATGAAAAGAGGTCCAGGGACTGCAATCCACCTCTCTGCCACAACCCCAGACCCAAAATGGCTCATGAACCCTCAGATCCCATGAGGTCCCCTCATCACTAGAATCATAGAATATCAGGGTTGGAAGGGGCCTCAGGAGGTCATCTAGTCCAACCCACTGCTCAAAGCAGGACCAATCCCCAATTTTTTGCCCCAGATCCCTAAATGGCCTCCTCAAGGATTGAACTCACAACCCTAGGTTTAGCAGGCCAATGCTGAAGCCACTGGGCTATCCCTCCCACCCTAGGCTGCAACTGTGTTGCTTGAAATCAGAAGATGTATTCTAATTAGAGTGGTGTGGGAACCAGAATGTCCATTATTGTAGGAGATTCCACAGATCTCTTCTGCATTCCTCAAAACAGCGGGCACCCCTGAAAAATCCAGGCCAGGCTTATCCCAATTCTCTAGAGCCAGTACATGCAAAGGCAGGACACGTGGGGAGTTCCACTTCCAGTACTAGCTGTTTTACTTGAACACTATGCCTTTGCATGTTAAAGGGTCCCAAACGAAACTAAGTCACAAAAATCATCATTGTTCTTGGAAGTTGAGGCCACTGTTAACCCCCTGAAATAACATAACCACCCTGAACACTCCTGGTTGACTAACAATGCTGAGACAGGTCTTGCAAGTACCATGTGAAAAAAAGACGAAGACTACCTCCATGGATCCTTCCAGCAAGGACAGCAAGGTACAGTCCGGAGGGGACCCCACTCCTCTTTAATATGTAGGCACCTGAAATTACTTGGGATGCATCATCCTAAATCATTCTAACAACTAAAACCCCATGTGGTTTTCCTTTATGCTGAACTACATTGTTGACGTTGCTTAACATGTACCTAACCACGCACTTTGCATCTACAAAAGCACTTGACAAAGCTTAACTAATTAATGCTGCAACAACAGTCACGGCAACAGGCAATTCTTGCACCTTCATTCTTTCGGCCAAAGATGAAATTCAGCTAAAAGTCATTTACAAGAGACCAAACGATACATTTGGGCACAAGGTGCCTTTACATTTACAAGATGTTTACTAGTAGGACTCCCACACAAGCGTACTAATAAACCAAGTGTCTCAGCCCCTACAAAAGGCGGGAGAGTTTCAGAACTCAGGTCTGTCATGAGACCTCAGGATTATGATGAGGTTTCCACATCATCTGTGCTAGGGAGTAAAGAACAGCTGAACAATTATAGATCCAGCCTGAAGAACATCATTGTCTTTTGTAGAGTGTTTAGACCAGGATTTTCAAAGAAATTTGCAGGGAGAGCTGGGTGCTTAACTCTCTTAGGCCCTTTTGAGCATTCCATCTTTAATGTATTAGCCTGTTTTTCTAGGCATCCCCATCAAAGCAGCACATGTATTATCCCCATACAGACTGATGTGGTCCAACGTTCTTGCCCTGTTTCATGACTCCTCTCCATTTGTCTGCTTTAAGCATTCTCATACCTAGTGGCCTCTTTCCTCTAGAAGTAGGGTACATCTGCTCTCTCTGGATCACATTCATTATGCTCACCAGCTAGGCACTGCCAGGCATGAGGATTGCAAATCTTTTCTGACACATGGACCCTGTGTGGGACCACATGCATCCAGAAACGAACTGCAGCAGGCCCATGTGGAATGTTCGCATTACTTGGCTACAGGAATGCCCTAGAGACCCTATCATCATACAGGGGGAAGATCTTGGGTCAGTTAGCAACTCCGTGACAGCTGCAAGCTTGAGTTAGAGGCACCATGTTGACATTCTTCCCATTACCTGCTATTAAATGGGAACAGCAAGAAAACAACCGTTGTTTCTCCCTCTGACCACAGCTGGTGACCTTTTTCCCCTCCAAAATATTTCTTTGATGTGAAGTGGCTGGTTTCCAAAAGCAAAAACAAAACCTTTCTGAAAATTCCCAGTTTTTTCTTAAACACAAAACAACCCCAACTGGCAATTTTTCAGTCTGGGGTTCTTCATTGGCCCCCTCCCCCCCATTTTTTCTCCCTTCCCCAAGAGTTTTCCATTTCTCCTCTTTCTTCCCTGTGGAAGCACTGCTCACCACCAGAGCGCCCCCTCATGAGTGGGTGTGGCATAGCCGCTCTTTCATCTAGCGCCCCTTGCTGAGGGTCACCTCAGCCCTGCATGGTCTGCCTCTTCTTGTGGCTCATCCCTCTCCCCAGGTGACTTTAACATCTCTCCCCTCCTGGGATAAACAATAAACTGAACTCAAATAAACATAGTTCTCTGCCCCTACCTGGACTTGCTTCACAGATCTCCCCCTTCCCTTCCCTTCCCAGTGGCTGGCAGGGGACCCCAAGCCCTCCCTCTGGGCTCCAGTCCAGGGACTCTGTGGCAACCAGCTAAGATCTGCTCCTCAGATACCTCACTGCCTCCTTGCACTTCTCCCCTCAGGCCCCTCCCTCGGCTTACTATACATCTGCACCTCTCCAGGCTTTTTCTGCACTCTGTAGCAACCAAAAAGGGCTGCAGAGTCCTTCTTCCTGCAGCTTCTTTACCTCTGGGCTTCCTCCCTTTATACTCACCACACAATTCCTCTCCCAGCTGGGCTTCATCTTCAGTTGGTCTGGCCTACCCTCCAGGTGCAACCAGGCACCTGAATTAAGCTCTGGAGCTCCAGCTCTTAGTTCCAGGGTGGGGTATATGCCCTGTCATACTCTCCTTTTCCCACTTTGCCCCTGAAAAAGGTGACAGGAAGAAAAAAGGCAAAAAAAGATGGAGGGGAGAAGGTTGAAAGCAAACACTGAAGAAAACAAAATTGGAGAGGAGGGTCAATTTTTTGTTTTACTCTTTTTTAAAAATTAAATTTTTGGTGAATTTAACAACAGCAGCAGCATTTTAAGTTCTCTTGCAAGACACACGCACCATTTTTCAACCAGCTGTCCCTGCGACTATTTTTAAGGAGCAGGGTTTGGACTGTTACTGTAGGTTACTATAGAACATCAAGAACGGGCTGCATGAGGAGATGAGGAATTTGTAAGCCAGGGGAGACCAGTTCACCAACAGCCCACTCCAGCAGAGGAAGAAACTCTGACTGTGGAAGGAAGAAAAATCTTGTTCGAAAAATACAGTTTTGGTCCAAATTTAAAAATAAATGGATCCCTCTCTGGTCAGAGATGACTAGCAATGTGTAGTAAAGTGGTCACCAAGGATTTAACTGAGTTACTCAGAGTATTATGGGCTGACGCCATGTTCTGCCTTCTCTCTTTCTTTCTGTTCAGTTAGTGTGTCCCCCCCCGTATATAGTTGAGTAAAACAGCTCATTCCTAGCCTGCGGTACTGTAAGGACAGGATGTTTCTTGTGCACTGAGCACTTGACAAAATAGTCATTTTGCTTCTGGGTTTTCCCAGGTTTCACTGTCAGATCATTGTGACCTGCTCACGCTAGTCATCAACAATCTCCAGCTGGTTTCACTGGTAGAAATCCTAGTCTCTCTCCACCCTTCCGCTGACAGCCTGAAAAATAGCCAGTATCCAAAGGGTTAACATGCATTCTGTCTTCAGCAACAGCAAATGGCTATTGCATCCCCATGGCTTTCCAACAGTTCCTTGGGTTAAATGCAGATGTCATCCTATGCAAATCTACTCCAAGTTCTCAGCCGCTGGGAGAAAGATAAACTAGAAGAATCTCTGAATAAAAGAGAGATACAATTCGAATACTTTGCTAGTCGTTAAACCCACCTTCAGTACCAATCCAAGTCAAGGGGTGTCTGTAAAACACTATTAGATTTTTGTTGGTTAAATTCTGTATCAATAAAGGGCAGCAGAAGGCTCTATAGCAGGACATTTTCAAACCAACCCATGGTGCAGCATGTGTGGACACTCAGACTTCCATGAAGTGCTCACAAGCTGCACTGGGGTCTCCGCCTAGCTCCAGCTTTTGAGCTCTGTGAGTACTCTAATCAGGAGCACTGGGGTATTTGAAATCTCAATTATTTATGTGTTCATGCTGCGGGTTAATGCTGACTGACACTAAAGCACTGCCTAGATTTAGCTTCATAAAATTTTTATCCCCACTATGAACTGCAAGTCTTTCTCCAATTTCATTTAAAGGAAACGGAGTATTGAAAAGCCTACTGAGGAATTCATGAGCATTCAGCTACAGCCCCACTATTCCTCCAAGCCAAATCCTGGGACTCGATTACCATGGCAACATATCATAATTTTAATTCCCTTCCTGGTTGCATTTGCACACAGACAAATAAATTTTGCTTGTTTTCGTAGTAACCAGCCATCTACTCCAAGTATTGTTCATGGCTCTTGCTTCCTACATCATGGCACAAGGAGGACGCAAGGCACATGTTGATGTTAATTCATTCTGCGTGCAAAGCATTTGGAAAATGTAGCAGTGAGTTCAGCAAACTCAATCAAATATATATTTTCAGTTGCACTAATCTTCAGGTGTTGCATTGCACTCCAGTTGAGAGGGCATCTGTATGTGACCATACAATTTATAGTAGAGGTGAGATTTCGTAGGTAATTACACTTAATAGCTGTTGTGTGCCTTTATGAATTATTGCAACAAACAAAAATAACCCTTACTAGACTATAGGCAGAATTAAAAAGGGAAAGGGGCTTTTATGGAGGTATAGTCTCCTCAATGGTGATTTCATTCACCCACCTCAGTGACTTCTCTGGTTTTTCAGAAGAGGCCCACAAAATTATTATACCCAGGTAGTTAAAAATTCTTATTGGATTATAATCCCCTCCCCTTCCACAACATCGGATTACAAACACAATAGATGCCTTTCTGATTTTATCCACTGTATATTCATGACCTATAGTGATACAGTGTCTTTGGACATACAGGTAGGGTTTGAGCAGAACTATTATAAAGCTCCTTTCTTGGGGATTTATGGCTGGGATGTAGATTTGAACTTGACGACAGAACCTGATAACTATAGTGTCAAATCACAATCATTATTTCAATCAAATAAAATAATATGATTTCAGCCCACCATGCCCCCTTTTCACCCCATGCCCCATCAATGAGGCCCCATCATTAAGTTTTAGAAATGTTTTGTGTATTACTTTTAATATGCACTTACAGCAGCTGAAAGTGAATGTTGTGACTGTCTAATATGGGCAACAGTGCCATGTCCTGTTATGGATTCACAATCACCTGAGCTTCATAATATGTGAAGGCCAAGACTATAACAGGATTCAAAAAAGAACTAGATAAATTCAGGGAGGATAGGTCCATCAGGCCAGGATGGGCAGAGATACAAAACCATGCTCTGAAGTGTCCCTAGCCTCTGTTTGCCAGAAGCTGGGAATGGGCGACAGGGAATGGATCACTTGATGATTACCTGTTCTGTTCATTCCCTCTGAAGCACCTAGCATTGGCCACTGTCAGACGACAGGATACTAGGCTAGATGGACCATTGGTCTGAAGCAGTATGGCCATTCTTACTTTCTACTATGTATTGTTGATCATACACATTCATCGGAGGGGGCAATCGTCGTCTAATCTGTGCATGTTTATTTGCATGCACATAAACACATGCTTGTGTGTCCCCCTAGAGCTTTGTGGGAACCAGAATTTCCATTTTGCAAGAAATGCCACAATTTTAAAATTTTTATTCATTGTTACTGTTGTTGGTTTTGTTTGACCCAAAATGATTAAAACATAACAAAGTGTTTTGTTTAGATAAGATTGAAACATGACATTTCGATGTTGACATTATTTAATTTTCCTTTAAGAAATTAAAATATATTATAAAAAAAATTCAGAATGTAAAATTGGAACGTCCCATTCCAAAAATGTCAACATGGAACATTTCAACCTTATCAAGAATGCTTTCTTTCCCCCTGAAATGAAATTTCATTACATAGACATGCTCCTGTAGAAAGTGTTGGTTCTAACAAAATGGCAATTTCCAACAGAAAAACGCTCCATTGTAAAGTTTCCAATCAGCTCCATGTCCCACTATGAGAGAGGTATTTGAGTGTGCACTCTTTGCCCCTAATGTGCTGGGTTCTCCTGGGTATTGCCGATGAGGCATTCCAAGGAGTAGGTCTCCTCTACTTTCCACAGCTTACACTTGTCTACTGTAAGAGGCTCTTGAGGTAACACTAAAATTCAGCCCTCAAACCGAAGGGAGGGTGAAGTTGATTTCCCTTCTTCTGATGGAGTCATTCCTGCTGCCAAGGACTCCTACTAGACCTGATGATCACCAGCAATTATATGGCCTTCAGTATGGGCCAGACTGCACCAAAGGCAGGTATTTTTGGAAGGTGTTCCCATGGGACTCTCCCTCCTCCTGACCCCTCAAGTTGTCCACACCACCTTCCTCCGGGCAAAGCGGCACACTGTGCTGCATCCTCAAAGAGCTCTGGGCAACATCCTCAAACAGCAAAGGATGAAAGGAAGTGCAGCTCCATGTATGGTTGTTGAATCTGTTATGAGAAAGCTTTTTGTGCTTAAATGAAAAAATGAATATCTAGATTCCTTAGCCCTTTACCCAACCCCTTTGTGAAACAAATGCATCCTAATACATGGGATGTAGCATAATCTAAAGGTGGAACATATTTGCAGGAGTTTTCTGATAAAAATATTAGCAGCAAGTCACTGTTCTGGAATCTCCAGTCATTTGCCCCAGTCACAGAGCTGGTACAGAAATGATTTTCCCACCATTAAAAACTTTGATGAAACATATATATTTTTACAATTGAGCATTTTCTTCAAAATGTTTCAGGTTTTTGGTGAAAAATTAATTGTTTTCATTTTTTTGGCAACTGAAAATTTTCTCTTTGCAGCTCTTTAGGTTTTCAATTAAAACCTAATCATTTTTAACAAAAAATGAATTATTTTGCAAACAGTTTTGTTTAGTCCATTTTCCATTGGGAAAAAAAACATTTCAAAGGACAATCTGCAACCAGCTCCACCCTGGAGGTATGTATTCTTCTCCTCTAAGGCTCAGATGTTGCAAACACTTTGGCTCATGCTTAACTTTAAGCAGAGGAATGCTCCATTGAAGAGAATAGATTGGTGCAAGAATATTCTCTACAGAGCCTTACGTGTGTTTTCTATTCCATCTTTAAATGTAAGAATTCTGCCTCCCTCTCTGTTAGGGACAAGAAGATTCCGGATAGAAACCACACTGTATTCTCCCTCTTTCATGGAGGCTTTGTATTTGTTCTTTCTTTGATGTTTTCCTTAATCACAAAAAAAAAATTTCAATCATAATCATAAAACCAGAGTGAATAAGTTCAGTGCTGTGGATGTTGTTAACTATATGATCACTTTTCTGGGAAATGTCATCTCTGTTGTACCTAAACTTTTTAAGGTGTGCCCAGAAATGACAATAGGCACCTCATAAATGCTTATATGTCCTGAATCAGGAAAGCACTGAAGCACATTTGATTTCACCCCCATTCAGAAAAGCACTGAAGAATGTGTGTAAAGTTAAGTGTATGCTTAAAGTTAAACAAGCGCTTAAGCACTTTCCTGAATAGGGATGTTTTCCTTAACTGGGGCTACAATGAATATGGACAAGACGGTCTGATGAGCCTGCCTACGATGGCATTTAGCTGATCTACAACTGCTAGCAGCAAATATCTCCAATGAATGGTGATAGGACACTAGATGGGGAGGGCTCTGAGTTACTACAGAGAATTCTTTCCCAGCTATCTGTCTGGTGGGTCTTGCCCACATGCTCAGGGTCTAATGAATTGCCATTTTGGGGGTTGGGAAGGAATTTTACCCTGTGTCAGATTGGCAGAGACCTGGGGTGGGGGTGGGGGGGGAGGTCACCTTCCTCTGCATCATGGGGCATGGGTCTCTTGCTGGTTTGAACTAGAGTCAATGGTGGAGTCTCTGTAATTTGGAACCTTTAAATCAGGATTTGAGGACTTCAGTAACTCAGCCAGAGGTTCAGGGTCTATTACAGGAGTGGGTAGGTAAGGTTCTGTGGCCTGAAATGTGCCGGAGGTCAGACTAGATGATCATGATGGTCCCTTCTATAGAGTCTATGAATAATAGTATAATATGCTAGCTCAGCAAAACCAAATACCTGGGGCCAGATCCTCAGCTGGTGTGGATCAGCATAGCTCTATTGACTTCAATGGAGTTTTGCCAATTTACACCAGCCAAGGATCTGGCCTTTATTGTGCGTTGCATATTCAGATATAAAACAGCCCTTTTGCTCAGGATTTTGCTGCTTTTACACCCTATTCATTTTTTAAATGGTAAACTGTTCTGGGGGGCGAGGGGATTCTGCCTTAATAAAGGCAAAGAAAAATGAAAAATTGGCTACTGGGCTGAGACTTCCAGTTGACATTGCCTTTAGAAATTAACATTTATTTTTAAATTCATATAAAATCCTCTGAAAATTAGAGTTGTGGACAGAAATGTTGAGAGACCCACAACTCTGGCAGGGCTAGTTGTCATTACTTTAAATGATGGGTATACTGTACATAGACTGTATATGTGAGGAGACTGTTAATGGTTATGGATTTTGCACACACTGTTTCAAGGGTCTACCATCCAGATGAACTCACTGTAAATATAGGCCAGTGTCAACTATAGCGATTACTCAGAGTTTGCAAGGTAAGTATCCAACAGTCATACGTATTCAAAACCCACCATTAGAAACTGTGTACGGCATACTGCGAAAGTGGGCTTTAGTGATCATTCAGGTACATGGCCCAAATCTTATTCTCCAAAACCCATTTCTGATGGATGCCACTGTGTTTCCTGTTACTCTGCTTAGAGCAATCAGCCAGGCAATTTGATTGTAAGGATCTGATTAGAAGTGATTTCTCTGCCCCTCTGATATTTTCAAAGGCAGAAAAGAATTTCTCACCTTTTAAGTACCATCCGGCTCCATTTTAAAAATGTAACAGCTTGTGGGAGAGAGCTAGATAGAGCAATGACAACCTGTCGGACCTGCACTGGCTTTCGCTGTCTCGCAGAAGTGGGGAATGCACCATGTCCTTCTAAGGTAGAGAATTTGTTTCTACACTCGTATCTGATTCAGGAAGTTCACTGTTTCATGCATCGACAGATCCAAATTTGAAGTGTTTCTAACTGGATAACGGACACTTGTACTCGTTGTACCATGCTGACAATGCTTGTGACAGAATTTCCCTGTGCTTGTGTGAGAGTACATCATCAGATGGTATGTGATGAATATTACCCATCCCCAGCATATAAGCGTGCATGCTCACACCCACACAGCCCAGTGTGAATTGTGTTGCACCTTGGAGCCTTGCCAGGATTTTTATTTTATATTTTTTTTGCAGAATTTCACAGGTTTTCCCTCACTTGACCAGGGCTTTGTGGAACAAACTCACACCATTTGCTTATGCTCACGGAACCTTTCAGCTGAGCCCGGAATTCTAAGAAGCATGGCCATGAACCAAAACCTCACATCCGAACCACCCTGAGCTTGAGGAAAGTTTTGATCTAGATCCAGATTGCACAGCTGAACTCTATACTTAGTAACAGGCAAACAAAACCCCTTGAACTGAATCTCTCCAAACTTTAGGTCTGGGTCTCTTTGAGGATGTCTACCCTGCAAAGAAAAACCCACAGCACCACATCTCAGAGCCTGGGTCAATGGACTCGGGCTCGCAGGGTTCAGGCTGTGGGGATAAAAGCAGCAATGGAGACACTCGGGCTCAGGCTGGATGCCGGACTCTGAAACCCAGCGAGGAGAGGTGGGTCTCGGAGCCCAGGCTCCAGCCCGAGTGGGAACATCTGCACTGCTGTTTTTAGCCCCAAAACCCAAGCCCCAGTCAGTTGACCCAGGCTCTGAGACTTGGAGCTGTGGGTTTTTCCTTGTAGTGTAGACCTTCGGGACTGAGGCTCATAGTTACTATCTATCTGAGGCACTTATTACCATAGAATCTAAGCGCCTCACAATCTTTAATAGGTTTATCCTCAGAACCCCCCTATGAGGTAGGGAAATGCTATTATCCCCATTGTTCAGATGGGGACTAAGGCCCAGATCTGCAAAGACATTTTAAACTGATTTAAGTGGAAATTAGGAGCCTAAATACCTTTGGGGTTCTGGCCCCTAAGTGATTTGCCCAAGATAAAGGCTGGGGTAGAGCAGCAAAGTGAATACAGCTCCCTTCAGTCCAAGGTAGCACCCTAAGCATTAGACCGTCTATCCCAGGGGTCGGCAATCTTTCAGAAGTGGTGTGCCGAGTCTTCGTTTATTCACTCTAACTTAAGGTTTCATGTGCCAGGAATACATTTTAATGTTTTTAGAAGGTCTCTTTCTATAAATATATAATATATAACTCAACTATTGTATGTAAAGCAAATAAGGTTTTAAAATGTTTAAGAAGCTTCATTTAAAATTAAATTAAAATGCAGAGCGCCCCCGGACCGGTGGCCAGGACCCGGGCAGTATGAGTGCCACTGAAAATCAGCTCGTGTGCCGCCTTTGGCACGTGTGCCATAGGATAGACCAGGGGTAGGTAACCTATCAAAAGCACTGAACAGCCTAAGGTCCCATCAAGGTCAAAGGTGATCAGCACCTCTGAAATTTTGTCCAGCACTATACAATTAAATTACCTGATTCCCAGAATGCACTGGGGTGATGCTTTTGTTTGGAGCGGTTAATAAGTATGAAGCAAAGGGCCATCCAATCCATCACCAGCTAACTGAGCCATCAGCAGCCATGGTACCCACAGCTCAAACACATGCCAGGGACTTTGGTGAACATCCAGGCAGTCAAAAGCACCAACTAGGGCCCTGAATAATAACATGCATTTTTATGCTAAGTACTTTTTTTTTTAAATGCGCTGATTTTTTGGCAACACGACAGCCAAGTTAATCAGACCTTTCATTTCTCTAACCAGCTTTAAAGGATTTGTAATATTATACTCGTATATTAAAAGGCAGAAGGAAATTGTTTGTCTGATTCAAAATCTGTTATTTATTGTGCATTAACAGTGCAAACTCTTTATGCAGTCAACAGCAGGATACTTTATCAGTGCTTGGGGGGGTGGGGGGTCTCCAATCCTACCAAATGGCATAACCTACTCTGATCCTTAGAAGCCACCTCTCGAATACTAAAGAGCAAGGGCATAAAGAACATACTTTCCAATTAGGTCATTGGCTTCAAACACAGGGTGTACTAAATTAGTAACATTTGGTGGTAAATTTCTTTGAAGTTCTCATTAATCTTGCTGTTGGGTTTGAACTTTTCTTGGCCATGTTCCTCATAGAATCTGGATCCCAGTTATGTCAAAACAACTGATTAGCCCCACAGTTTGAAGGCAGGGGGGATTAGGTAGGGCGGGTGTTAGGTTTCATGAAAGGCCTATTTACCTAGTCATTCAGCATGACCAAATGGGAGGGCAGCCAACAAGGGCGACGCGCTGGAAAAATTCCAGGGTTCCTGGCTCATTAGGGATCTCCATAGCGAATGGTTGAGTTGCAGTTGTGATAATAACTGGCATTAGAATTCAGCTGCCATTAGGACTAGGACAAGGCCACTTTCATTTAGTCTCATTTGCCATCATGACAGAGCTCTTCAGTCTAGCAGAAAAAGGCATCACAAGATCCAATGCCTGGAAGTTTAAACTAGAAACAGCAACCATGGAATCTTCTTAGAAAGACAGATACAGCCAAAAAACTATACTCGGCATCAATAAAATGTTCACAAATTGGGGACAAGCCACTACTGGAATCAATCTCAGACTCAGGCAGATTTCATGTACATTCAAGGTTCAGGTCAAATGTTTCTTGTAGCTTAAGCTACTGCACACTGGCTTGCAATGCTTCAAGTCCATTTTAATCTCTTTCCGTTATAATATCCCACACCTTGGTTGCAACATGCTGAGCTTGGTTGGAACCAGAATTGCAATGAACAACACAACTCTGGTGATAAATGCCTTACATCAGAAGTGGTGTTCTAAGAGAGATTTTGGTCTAACTACATATCAGTTAGACTATGCCAGCAATATCATGTAAAACAGCATTTCTTCTGCTATACGAGCAATTCAACACAGATTCTGGGCAGAACCAGGTCATCCTACACCGAGCCACATCTTAAATCCATCGGCAACCTGCAACCGATACAGAATTTGGTGGTGCGCTTGCTAAGTGGTATTTCTTATCATAAGCATATTAAGCTGATGCTGTGATCTGCACTGGGAGCCTACTGGCCTGTGTTGATTTATAAGATGATGGTGTTGACCTATGAGCCTTTAAAAAGAGTGGGACCTACCTATCCAAGAAACCACCTCTCAGCCTGGGAGATATTGCCACAATTGTGTACAACAGAGGTATCTGAGCTGGAGTCCTATTGGTATAAATGAGAAAAGACTGCTAACAGGGCTTTATCTGTGAGGGGCCTGTGTCTTTACAACTCATTCCGCGCCCTCCTCCCCCTGCCGCTTTGGGAAAAGTCAGACTTTATTAACATTCAGGGTGCATTTGAAAGCCCATTTTTTGCCATTGCCCACAAGGTGGTGAGTGGGGATGGTAATAGTTTAGGGGGATGTTGAGGGGAGGGTCTATATTACATTTTGTTATATCTATGTTGCCGCTGGATTATTTGATCTTGGGATAATTGATGGGTCTGCAAATTTATATGGGTATTTTAAAAAAAGATTGACAAGAGCATCGAGGGCTTTGGATGGGTTTGTAGAATAGTAGAAGTAAAAATAAATTATAGCCCACAGGCAGCAGGGAAGACAACCAAAATCTCAGAAATAAGCAGTAAACTTCACTTCATTTAGGAAAAACACACACGAGTTTAGGGTTCTGTTTGAGTTTGGTGAAAAGGTTTGGTTTGATTCTTATTTTATGAACCTCATCTCTAGGGTGAATTGAATATTCAAAATTTCACCTAAAGCTTCCTCACTTTCTCCAAAATGTGACATGAACGATGATTTAGATCCTGATCCTGCAAACACTTGAGCATGTGCTTAACTCTAAACACACACTGTAGTTTCAGTCACTTCAATGGGGACTACTTCTGTGAATAAACTTAAACCTGTGTCTAGTTGTTGGCAGTATCATGGCCTTACAATTTAAGCAGAATAAATTTTAACAAGCATAATTAGGGTTATTCAGAAATGTGAAAAAAAGTAGCAGCAGAATCTTACTGGCTGGAAAAAAAATATCACATGTATGATTCATCTCTGAGAAGAACCATGTGGTCAGTGACCTCAGGGTAGCACTTCAGAAAACCCTTCCCATAAAACTGGACTTACGGGGAAACCACATTGGCTGCTCTGGGGTAAAGCAGAGGCAAACTTTCCATGGGACATATTTTTTTCCCCAATTTTTTTCTCTTTAATAAATTTTGCTTCAGAATCACTTCTTCCATATTTTGGGGCTATGTCATGTCACACACTCAGAATGATGTCACAGTATGGAAAAAAATTAAAAAGGAAAGAAATAGCACAGAACAGCCCCCTTTCAGAGCAGTTAGAGTTGATCTTTTGAGAGTGGGGGTGGTTATTTTCCAAAATAAAAAAAAAAAAATAAATAAAATCTCTTTATTTTAGTGCGTGTTGTTCTGCAGTCCTCTGAAATGCTGGATAATGAAACTAAGCTTCAGCAAAAGCATTGGGGTTAGAAAGGTTTATTTGGTCAGTTAAGTGCCTAACTTGTGTATCATATACATTATAAAATCTTTGTATTTTAGAAGCAATAGTATTGTTACCTGCCTTGTCCATTCAGTTAATGAAGGTCTTCAAGGCATATTATCTCTTACTGTTGTACAGCACCTAACACGAGGCCCCAGTCTCTGCTGCTGCTATAAGGAAGGAAGAATGATCTAGTGGCTATGGGGCTAATCTGGGATTTAAGAGACCCAGGTTCAGTTCCTCATTTCAGCATGGACTCGATACGTCACCTAGGATAGGCTGCGTATACACAGCCTAAGCCATGCATAGGCTAGCATGCTAGCTGGGTTCAAGCTAGTGTAGGTAACATAAGGAGTGAAGATAGTGTAGTGTGAGCTTCACCGTGGATAGCGAAAGCCAAAGCGGACTCTGGGTACGTGCTTGGCTCGCTGGCTTGCCCGCACCTGTGGCGGCCCACTCTGGCGGAGTTCAAGCTAGATCAGGTAGGCTAGCCTACGCACAGCTTTTGCAGCATAGACACAGCTTCAGACAACTGCCCGGGTCTGTTCATTCCCTTTGAAGCACCTGGCACTGGCCACTGTCAGAAGGCAGGATACTGGGCGAGACAGGCCATTGGTCCGACCCAGTATGGCCGCTCTTAGTCTGTCTATGCCCCACTTCCTCACCTGTAAAACCTCCAGCTGACAGAGGTGTAGGGAGGATGAACGCGTTACCAGTTGTGAGGGATCACAGATGCTATGATGATGGAGGCCAGATAAATACCTAACGGTAGGTGCTACTGTAATACCAACAAGAAACATTAGCTCGACAGTTAGCTGACACTTTACAAATGTGCCTAAGGGTGAAGGGAGGGGAGCACGAGAGACGGTCTTTCCTTGCCCTGCCCCTCCATGCCTCACCTACCCACCCTTGCCAAATGGATTCTGCTAATGGCCTACCCTAGACCGGAGTGTTAAAAAAAGCAGATGAATTAGCATGTTGTGCGGTAGTAAGAAAAGGCAAGACTGTTTTGTGGAGTAAAGTTTTTCCTCTGGTTTGAGACCAATTAAAAATCATTAGGTGGTCTACAAAAAGAAAAGGAGGACTTGTGGCGCCTGAGAGACTAACAAATTTATTTGAGCATAAGCTTTCGTGAGCTACAGCTCACTTCATCGGATGGTCTACAGCTTCTTCGCACCTGGCATAGCATGAATTCACATGCTATTTGCTATTTCAGCACAATTTACAGCCTTTTTGGAGAAAGGGGAAGGTGGTTATTTAGTAACTTCTCTGCTCACCCTTAGCAGGGTCACATCTTTTTGTCCCTTGCCAGAACAGTGCACGCCATAAACTACGGGAGGGAGAGTGTAGCAGGAGGCAGATTATATTCCTCTGCACCTGGGTAGCACAACAAGCAGCAATGTAGCGCAGGAAGGTGGTGTATTAAGAGGCTGAGTATTATGGGATTGATGGGTCAGAGATGGTATGCTGAAGCAGTGTTATAGGACTATGGGCAGTATATTGTAATACAGATTGGGATTAAATATATTCTGATGGAATCTGCTGCAGCCAGTTTAGGATTCAGGGGAAACTGCGAGGGGCAGGAGGGAGAAATCCTGCATCTTTCCCAGCAGAACTTCTCCCATCCGAAAGAAGAAAGTAGCAAGGTACCTTCAGCCTCTCTCTGCCAGAGCTGTTGCCATTCCACAGAAGAATTCTGTGGGTGGCTCCACATTCTACAGTTTAAGCCACGTTCTGTGTGGGGTTACTGCAGTTTACAGAATAGCACAGAGCTATCAGGGAGTGGAAACATAGTAAAACCTGCTGCAAACCCCTACCACAAGGGACTACGTGATGCAAACATCAGGTCAAAAATATTCAGAACAGTTTTCAAAAGTTTTAGCCATTTTTCTGGGAGACTTCTGTATTTTTGAACATTTTTAGCCACGCTGATAAAAAAAAGTGTCACTGAAGTTTTGGACATTTGAACTTCTTTTTTCAAATCAGCTTTAGCGGACATGATCCACCCGATGCCATGCAATGGAACTTCCACCACCTATCTGGAAGGAATGTTGAGCTACACAACCAGAGTTGTCGTGGACCTGGCTCTGAAGTGGATCCTTGTGCACGTTCAACTATAGCATTAAAACAATGGGGTAGGTTTGAAAAGCGTGGAGGCTCACCACAGACATCTAGTGATACAAGGAAATGGCTTCCTCATATTGCTACACCCATTTTTTAGCATTTCATTTTCCATCCCATATCATCAATGGAAACTAACCGTTAAACACAAAAGGACAATGGCCGATGGTCTGAAACTTGCAAGAAGTCTTCACTGCAACTCTCAGAGTATAAAATGAATGGCTTCCTCTGTCGACACCCCCCCACACACACACCCCTACCTTTAGGATTGTATCTTCTGAACAATAATTCTCCTGGCTAAACCTCATTTATCCCCAGGAAGTTTGCAAAGTCTGGGAAATCAGCAACTAAAGAATCATCAAGCAAGGCATTTTTGAATAGTCTGGATAAAGATTGTAATGCAGTCAGATGAACTTCCCCAACAACTTCCTTGCCTTCATTAGCCTGACAATCAACATCTTATTATGCAACCACAACATTCTTCTGCAATTTAAACAGGACACGAGTAATGGTGTGTGATCTTCAAGGTCACGTTATGGAGAGCTGTCTTTAGTTCAGCAGCAGCTGGCTGGTTAGGAATAAAAATAACAATTTCACTAAAGTAAATTAAGTCTTGGATGCATAATAAGATTCAGCAAGTGCAATGGGGATGATCAGATGGCAGATCTAAACTCTGCTTACATTTCTTGTTACCATATAAAACAGCCTTCTGAGATCCACAAGCATTCTAGACTAGTCCTTAATGGTATTTTTCTTTATTCCTTTATGTCCTGCTACACAGGTTTATAACGATAGACAATTGAAAAGGGGCAATTTCTTGCTACTGTATGTGGAAACCCACGTCTGTTTAGAGTAGGTTTCCTTGGATATCCTTTAACTTGCAAAGGGAATTCATCTCACCTCAGACAGCCACTTTCATGCACAGGCAAATATTACATGCTACACATTAAATAACCCCTCGGACCTGTTGTGCAATTTTCTCTCTCTTTCCCCACCTTCCCATCTAAAGAGAAGCTTACTTTTATGCAATAATTGGCTCCCTTTTTCCTATATGATTAGTAATTGCACATGGCTTCAAAATCATTTCCAGGATGATTAATTGTGATGTCACAAATGCCAGATTGTGACATCAGTGAACGATGGAGGTTCCTTATAGAGGAAGATGCATCCATTTGTTCTTATTATTATTATTTTATTTATGGTGGCAATCACTATGTGCTAGACACTCTCTAAGGAAAGACAACTAGACAGATTTGGGGAAGGGAACAGCAACAGGCAACTTGTATACAAGTCAGCTTGATTCACTGTAAACAGCACTGCAAAATAGGGGACTTTGAGAAGGACTTAAATATGCACAGCTTAAGGGCCTTGCAGATAAATTCATGGAGGTAATATCATGCAAAGGAGGCTGTGTGGATTAATGCACCAAGATGATTGTGCAAGAAGCTGACAAAATGGATGAACAAAGATGGCGATATTAGCAGAGCATAGTTAGAGATACATATCTCGGTGATTACCAATGTGTCAAATCATGGTGTCCTTCCTGACGGTAAAAAGATATTACAGAATGACTTGTGGAATAATTTGATTCTCAGTTGCCACCAAAGACCATGCATGTCCTCTCAACTTGGGTTTGTAGACTGGCTTTTCTACAGAACAGTTGAGCCAGATTCTCATCCTTTACTCGAATGGAGCTATGCTAATTTCCAACAGCTGGGCAACAAGCCCAATGCAGAGAGTCAGAAGAGTCTGCTTTGAGCTATCATCTAGAAGCTGGAATTATCTACTGCTGTATTCATTTACAGTGTACCTTGCAAAAGTCAACACCACACCATTCCTTCATGTTGGAAAATATTAAGACTGTTTAGATCAGTTCCACCTTAAATGTAAGCCACCAGAGAAAAACCCCATTCTGAAGTTTGATATTTACAGTTATTCAAATTCTCAGTGCTTGCATTTGTTAACATACCAATTTGTTGTTTAAGAGGAGGGAAAAACTTGCAAATAGGATTTTTTTCCTTGCAAGAATGACATCTTTAATATACTAAGTATATTCCTTTGAGTTACAGTCCACATACAAAGAATTTGAGCAATTTAACACCATATAAGTACAGTTTGCTAGCTTGCAAAATAAAATCTGGGCATTGCTGACTATGGACTCAATCCTGCAAAGACTGACTCACCGCTCAACTTTAGTTCCATTGACTTCAGTGTGCTTACTCACCTGCTTAAAGTTAAGCACACATGTAAATCTCTGCAGGACTGGGGCCTGGAACTTCAAAATGGGAAAATGTATGTAGCTTTGAGTTTATGGAAACAGTGCTCAGTGGGCAAATGTTAGAAGGAACAACTGTGCAGTGCTGTCCTACAGATGCTTACTTCTAAAGTGGCCACTACCATTAGTCAACAGCACAAGTGGGAAACCTCTCTGGATTTTGATGGTTTCCAGTTAGAATCATAGAAG
Source organism: Natator depressus (assembly GCF_965152275.1). NCBI lineage: Eukaryota > Metazoa > Chordata > Testudines > Cheloniidae > Natator > Natator depressus. The sequence continues at coordinate 21,166,764 of NC_134247.1, read as the reverse complement.
ATTAAGGTTGGAAGAGACCTCAGGAGGTCATCTAGTCCAACCCCTTGCTCAAAGCAGGACCAACCCCCAACTAAACCATCCCAGCCAGAGCTTTATCAAGCTGAGCCTTAAAAACCTGTAAGGATGGAGATTCCACCACCTCCAGAGGTAACCCATTCCAGTGCTTCACCATCCTCCTAGTGAAATAGTGTTTCCTAATATCCAACCTAGACCTCCCCCATTGCAACTTGAGACCATGGCTCCTTGTTCTGTTATCTGCCACCACTGAGAACAGCCTAGCACCATCCTCTTTGGAACCCACCCCCCCTTCAGGTAGTTGAAGGCTGCTAACAAATCCCCCCTCACTCTTCTCTTCTACAGACTAAATAAGCCCAATTCCCTCAGCCTTTCCTCATAAACCATGTGCCCCAGCCCCCTAATCATTTTCGTTGCCCTCCGCTGGACTCTTTCCAATTTGTCTACATCCTTTCTGTAGGGGGGGGCCCAAAACTGGACACAATACTTAAGGTGATCTAGTTCAGAAGGTTGCCATGCGCCACCTGCCGCCTTCAGTCATTATGCCAATCAATCTACAACAATACCTCCACTTTCACTCAATGATCCTATTTTCCAGAGAAAACCTCAGCATTTGGAAGTTTCACAAACTATGCTGTCACCAAAATACATTTTTTTCTCCAAAACTTTTTTTAAAAAAATCTGAAACTTTCACAAGCTCCAAGGCAAAAACTTCATAAACTCAGGCAAAATTTTATACTCACTGTTTTTCAGATAGCCCTAATATAAAACTCCCAGAAGGTCCCAAGAGAGGGTTGTGTGCCTGTTGCTGGAGGAAGAGGATATGTCGTAAAAACTATGGCCTTGTCTACCCTGGGGAATTGCCCCAGTTTTACAGTCATAAATGAGTGGCTGACAATGTAACTGCATCAGTGAAAACTCCTATTGTAGCTGCTATAAACCAAGATTTGCACCAATGCAGTTTATATCAGTTTCAAGCTACACCAGAGCTGCATGAAATCTTTCAACTAAAAATCTTCCCATCGCCTCTGGTCAGTGATAAAATTGCAGATTCAGCAACACAAATGCTTTGCAAGTTCATGTCATTTTCACCAGAGTATCTCAGTCAGACTAAAGAGTTCAGAAAAAGAAAACCAGAATGCTTTGTTTTTACAGTTTCAAAATGAAACATTGATTTTTCAGTCTGAAGTGACTTCATTTCAAAATTTCCTTTCATTTATTTTTTTTAAATAAAAAACATTAAAAATGGTCAAAACTGAAGCAAAACATTGTGTGACTTGAAAAATTTGTTTAAAAATCCTTTCAATTTGCCAAAATTAAAAAAACACACACACACACACACACACACACACACACACATTGTTTTCAGTTTGGTCCCAAACAACCTCCCCCCCCCCCCCCATTTTTCAGAATTGCCAGGAATTAAAAAAAATAATAAAATCTATTATTCACCCAGCCGTAGTCAATACCTGCACAGTGCGGTTCTGTGTTTCCCTCTAGTTATTGGCCTGTCTATGGAAGTTTTAGTCTGCTACTGCCTCTAACCGAAGGGATCTGTTCATTTAGCTCAAGCACTAGGGCCATATACTTTAAGATGCAAAGGTTCCAGGTTCAGCCTCCATAGATGACCCATCAAGGACCTGCCATTACAAGTAAAAATTGTGCCTTTGCTTGTCTACACTAACAGCTTGTACTGGTGCAACTATACCACTGGTTGAAATCCCCTGTGAAGCCATGTACCTTTCACTTAATTAACTGCTGAGGCAATTAACATAGATAATGTACATATCATAGGAGATTTACTTAATGGAAAATCTGCTAACCCTCATGAAACTCCAAGCACTACAAAATATTCACCATGTGTTTGCAATAAGAAGATAAACTCAATATCCTTGCTTGCTTGCCATGCTGACCGCAAAATTCAAATGAAGTCCATGCTACTGCCGGCATCTTTTGATCAGTCCTGTTGTCAACAGTGCATCACCAGTTTGTTAAGCATAGTCTGGGTTTCTTTATGAAAGTAAGTTTGAAACTAAGTCACTGCATATGCTCACTGCCAGCCCATCTAAACTGAAGCTCAATGAGAAGGCTGGTGCCACAGCCTGAGGTTTGTGACATTCAAGAGAAGAAACAGTCTGTAAAACAAATTCATTGGACAGAATCAATTGTTCAGTGGCGGTATCAGGTACATGAGTTTTCCCACAGGACTGTAATGGAGGTAAGTGCACACTGATGAGGTGTGTCAAAATTAAATGACCCACAGATTTCCATCCAGCAGAGAAAGTGCACTGGCCTATAAACAAAACATTTCTGGATATTGGGTAGAAGCATCACATTCCATAATGCAGAGCTCAGCAGGAGCGGAAGGGAAATGACCTACATATTCCCTTTTAACCAACTGCAGGAACACACGGTTTGTTTGCAAAAGTAGATCTCCATAGCTTGGCACTAGGCTGGGTTCCGATTCCATGGAAATTGTTTCACCTAAATTAGTTTGCTACTCAAATCAGGAATAGCATCACCAAGCTCAGGCCTTGTCTGCACTAAAGAAATGTTGCAAACAGCCTGTGTGTGTACAGTGCCTGGCACAATGGAGCCCGATTTGTATCTCTAGCATCACCACAATACAAATAAGATTCAGAAACATTTCCCAGTGTTAATAGCGTAACTATTCAGCCAGGTGTTGTCAGCAGCAAAAAGGGTTCCTTCTAAAGTCTTAACATCAGCTTGAGCCCCCACCCAGAAACCTGGTAAACTATATATGCCATCCTGGGTTCCATGGATGAGCAATATTTCCCCACTTGCAAGCACTGACTGTAGGGGTTAAAATACAGAACTTTATAGTGGGGAAAGAAGGACAACAGAATGAAGACCCCTTCCCCCAGGTGTCTTACCAGTAGGCCTGTCATAAATATACAGCTAAGGGTAGCATAAAATCCCTCCTTACCTGTAAAAGGGTTAAGAAGCTCAGATAACATGGTTGGCACCTGACCAGAAGGACCAATGGGGAAAGAAGATACTTTCAAATCGGGGGGGGCAGGGGAAGGCTTTGGTTGGAGCTCTGTGTGTGTTCTTCCCAGAGACGAAGGGAGAGACCAAGCAAGTAATCTAGCTCCCACTGAAATGATACATTTAATATTACAGAAATAGTAAGTAATAGCAAGGAAATGCATTAGAGTATCTTTTGTTTTAATTTGTGAATTGTCCCTATGCTTTATCCCTGTTTTTGTAACTTTAAAGTTTTGCCTGGAGGGGAAATCCTCTGTGTTTTGAATCTTTGTTACCCTGTAAAGTTATCTTCCATCCTGATTTTACAGAGGTGATTCTTATCTTTTTTTTTTTTAAATAAATTCTTCTTTTAAGAAGCTGATTGATTTTTCATTGTTCTTAAGATCCAAGGATGGGTTTGTGTTCACCTGTACCAATTAGTGAGGATATTATTCACAAGCCTTCCCCAGGAAGGGGGTGTAGGGCTTGGGGGAATAGGACTCCAAGTGGTTCTTTCCCTGATTCTTTGTCTAAATCACTTGGAGGTGGCAGCGTACTGTTCAAGGACAAGGTGGAATGTGTGCCTTGGGAAAGTTTTTAACCTAAGCTGGTAAAAATAAGCTTAGGGGGTCTTGCATGCCGGTCCCCACATCTGTACCCCAGAGTTCAGAGTGGGGAAGGAACCCTGACAAGGCCCAATCTCAAATCTCCTGGTAACTGTCAGTAGCTGATGGGCTCTGGCCACTTCCCTGCTCCCCACTTACCATTAGCTGTCCTGGGCTGGAGAAGTCCAAGAACTCTAGCAGGTCAGTGCTGCCTGGGCAGCTCCAGGGTCTGTACTACCTGACCCAGCTGACATAATTTCAGCTTCAGTTGCTTGGTATAAAGACCCACACCAGAGCACTTTATACAGGTTGCTTTTTCTGCCTAGAGCTGCACCCACTACTGCCCTGAACTATTCCTCATCTTAGAATTGCCACCACACTGCACCATCCATTAGCTTAAAGGTGTGGCTGCTCTGCATTCTCCTCAGCTTTGCAACAGTCTCATCTCAATTCATCCAGATCAGTATTATCTCTAGTATAGCCCTTTATAGAGTCCTCAGTGTTACCTATGGTATAGCCCTTTATAGACTCCTCATCACCCAACAGCTGCTCCTAGCAAAAGATACTACCTTCTCTTAGGGCTCGCTCAGCTCCCTTGCCCAACTGTTCCTAACAGCAGTCTCAGTCAGGGTGACCCCAGACACATTTTCTATAGATACCTTGCCCCTTCATCTCCTAACATAAAGGCCTGCACTTTATTGCCCCCAAATGCAAAACTTAACTGCATTGTAACCAAAATGTCACAAATCATCACATAAAACTGAAATGCAAATGAATCTGGGCTTGGCCCGCTCAATCAATTCCCTTTGCTCTCCAGCAGAGGCCAGCAGAGAGTTCCCTTGCCAGTGGAGCCCTTGTCCATCTGGAGTTCTCAAGTGGGTGACAATAGTGAGTTCCTGCTCCCTAAGCCTGCAGGCACAGGGCTCACTCCAGCCTCCATCTAACGCCACCAGTAGTAACGAGGTTGGGAGCCACAGTGTGGACAGACCTCTTGCTTCCACTGGCATTTCAAGCAGCACGTTGATTCAACCTGCTCTGAGCAGGGTTAGAGAACACAGTGTTTCAAATGCTGTCAGCTGCTGGTGGCCCATCAATACGTGGGCTGCCAGTGTTGTCACTACCACTGGCACACAAACAGTGCTAGAAACTGTAGGCAAAGTATGCAAAGTTTCTCTACCTGAACATCTACCTGCACCTTACCTTTGTGACCTCAATGCACATTCACTTCACTCCTCCAGCGTTGGCCCCTCTTCTCTTCCTAAAACATCTCCAGATTTCAAGGGTCACTTGCTCTTGTGCTTTACCTCACTAGAATTCTCTCTGCCTGCTACCTCTAAGCCACTGCATTGTTTTGTCTCTGGGTATCACTCCCCTTTCTCTTTAGCTTCCAGTGCTGACTTTCTTAGTGCTTTGGGAGATTCCATTTGAAATGGGCTTCAGAATTTCAGGATTCTGGAAACTGGATCAATGCCCCAAATATGGGAACTACCCAAATGCTCTGAGTCTGCAAAACTAGGTTAAAATCCCTTACGAATGTGGAATGTTTATAGAATCACCGAATATTAGGGTTGGAAGAGACCTCAGGAGGTCATCTAGTCCAATCCCCTGCTCAAAGCAGGACCAACCCCAACTAAGTCATCCCAGCCAGGGCTTTGTCAAGCTGAGCCTTAAAAATATATGGAGACTTCTGTCACTTCCTGTCACTCCACAACCAGCAACAGGGAAGACTAAAATTAATTTCTTTTTAAAATGTTACTTGAACTTTTTGGAAACTCTCTCATATATATTTGGTTTGCGTTTGAAGCAAAAATTCAAGGGAGTTATTCCTGTACTTTAAAGCAGGTTCAGTCATCATTAGCAACTAAGGGCACTAGATCAGAAGTGAAATATATTGTACCAGTAACATAATCACAGTGGACTTCCATAAAATGTAACCACATGGAGAACTGGGTTGACTGAAATCTGCCATTCAAGCAGGCTTTATAGCATTTATATATAGAATCATTAAAAATAAATTAAGAATGGGGATGACCCATTGTCTATCTAGAGGCCCAAGAAAGATGTTAGCCTGTGATACAGCTTGAAAATTAGCATTTAATAGGACCAGGGATGCTGCCTGACACACAACAATACATTATTTACAGAATTTTAAAGTAAGTAAATTAACAAGAGATAGTGGCTGCCATGAATAAGACATGAGATAAGTACCTTTCCTTTTCCTCCGATGCCTTGAGGAAAAAGTGACTAGATTCAACTCTTTGGAAAAAAATGCAAGTATTCAAAGTAATGATGGGGGAAACAGAGATAAGCCAGAGAAACACCTAGCCTTGATCCAAAGCTCATTGAAGTTAATAGGAGTCCTGAAAGGAAAGATGGTCTGGTGGTTAGGAGATCCAGGTTCAATTCCTTGCTTTGACACAATTAGTGTCAGGGCTGGGCCCTGGGCAGCCTGCATGCACTGGTCAGCTACTTAGTTGCAGTCAGGAGATAAGTAGCAGGGAAGGGGTCAAACTGGGTCAGGATATCAGGAAGTCAGGTTTCAGGCACCACCTTGCAGGAGGCAGGCAAATAGAATCAATGACAAACCAGGCTCAGAACCCAGAGTCCAAGGTCTACAGCAAAGCAAGATCCAGAGCAGAAGCAAGCAGGCAGCTTGTGTTGTTGCTCAGACAGCTCTCCATGATGGTTTCCTGGGTTCTATGCCAGCTTGGGCCAATCAGTGGGCTGTGGGGGGCTGCCATTCAGGCCCTGCTGGGCGGTACTTCCTGCAGTGCCTAGCTTCACAGGATCCTCCAGCGGAAACCTAGCCTAAGCTTCCAGTAGTGGTGCAGAAGCATCAGCTGCCCAGAACCCCCATGGTGGCAAGGTCATCACAATTAGTCTCTCTTTGCCTCATTGACCTATCTGTAAAATGGGGATAATAGCACAATCCTATCTCACAGGGGTGTGTGAAGATAAATACATTAAAGATTGCGAGGTGCTCAGATACCATCGTGATGGCTGCTGTATCAGTATGCAAGTATGTTGATGGACTCCACTGGGCTTTCGGTCAGGACTCAAAACCTTACCCAAATGTCTTTTATCTGCTAAACTAGCCGGGCAGTCTCAGAGGGGCAAGCCTTCTCGGAGATGTTATCTTCATGGGCCGGAAATACAACTGCAGTAGCCTTCCCTGGGATGCTTTGGCTTCAGATCCTGAATCAATACCTATACGTGAAGAGGAGCTTAGAAAGGATTAAATGGGATTGGTCAAACATTCTCAAATACCTAACATGCTTTGGGCTGGATTTGAATCTTGGGCAGAGGTGTTCTATTAATGCTCTCACTTAGCTGTAACATTCTTATTTCCATATTTATTAGTATTCGGTGACCCTGGTGGAGATCAGGTTTGGAAGACATCTCCATATTTCAGGGAGATGTGCACGCATGCAGACACAAGTGGTTGCCCTATACACATTGTTTTATTGCATTACAGTTTTAACATCTCCCTGATCCTTTTTTCAGTCCCAATTATGTTTGAGTGTGTTCAAAATTAGGGCAGGTGAATTTGTACGTAGTATTTAATGACCTCAAGCTCTTTTAATAGATCATACAACATCTTGTGTGGGTGTACTTGGATCCATGAGGGCATCTTTGGCCTTGTGAGATGGTGGGTGCCGCCTGACCTTTTCACTGTGTTCATTTGCCAGATAAGGGTGTTTTCGATGGCACATGAATTGGCTGTGGTAAGTGATACCAAATCAGGTTTAAACCAGTCAAGTTGTACTGGGCTGAGTGAAAGAAGCAATTGGCACAGAGAGGTGAAGTGATATACCCAAGGCCACAGAGCAAGTTAGTGTCAAGAGGTGGAATTAGAACTCAGGATTTCCTGGCAGTCTGCTCAATCTAAGAGGTGTCTCCAAAGAAACAGCACAAATCCAGACTGGGATCAGCACCAGAGAGCATCCAATAGGCCACACTTGTGCACTGACAACAGGGACTAAGTGACTATAAGGCTTTCTTCATGTGGTGTTTCTAGAATTGATGAGTTTTCAGGCTAAGGGAATTTCAGGGGGATGGCATTTGTTGCAGGTGGTGACGTCAGAGCCTCAAGACCCTCGTAAGGAATGGCAGTTTGTTTTCTTACACCTATCTGCAGAGGGTTCACCAAGAATCCAGCTTCTCATCAAACCATCTCCGTGTGGATAGCGCTGAGAGCTTTGGAACAAACTCAGTGCAGCCATTAAACTGCTAATATCAGTTACTGCCTCGAGAAAATGGAAGGATTTTAATTCAGCTACTGTTACTGTCAGATTTGCCTTCATGTTCTTTCTGTGGTACAGCCTTCAGCAGTCACATACATCATTGCATTGAACAGTACTGAGGGAGGACATGTGGGCCTCTTGCTGGAAAAGGAGCTTCTGCATGACTGACAGGAAACACGATCCCTCCCTGACCCATCCATCCCAAGCAAAATATTGCTGTGTCCTCAATTCTATTTCATGCTAATGTGGTGTCGTCCATGGATAGGGTACTGGGCTAGGAATCAGTAGAACTTGGGTTCTGCCCCCAGCTCTGCAACTGATTCAGTGTGAGACCTTGGATGAGTCATTTCACCTGTGAACCTCAGTGTCCCTGTCTATAAAATAAGGGTGATAGAGACCTACCTTTTAAAAGTGCTTTTAGATCCATGGATAAAAAAAAATGCTCAAAAATACATTCAAAATATTAATTATCATAGGCAGTACACCATGCTAGGTAATACATTTCAGGATAATATCTATGGCACTTCCTTGCTGTCTATCTAGGTTTTTATACCATACCCATATCCAGTGCATTTCCCTGTGTTAATAAATACCTTGGTTTGGCCTAGTGGACACAGCATGGGACTGACACTCAGGAGACCTTGGTGGATCTGCCACTGGCCTTCTGGGTGTCCTTGGACAAGTCATGTCCTTCCCTGTGCCTCAGTTTTCCCCGCTATAAAATGGAGGGCATGATACTCATTTGGAGATCTACTGTTGAAAAGAACTATATAAGAAACTGGGGTTATTATTTTGACCTTATAACCCACTGATTAGATCTTTTTCTTTCTGGGGGGCCCCAGGAGCTCAGGAGCGCTCACTATCCCATGTTTGATGAGTGAAGCAACATTCAGCTAAATGCCCCTGCTGCTAAACAGAATGGTGATCTCAGCAGTTCTTGCCTGGCCACCTTTAACTGGCTCTACAGGAGCAGCTGAAACAAGCTGTACACACATGCCCTGGCATCATTCCCACCTGGACCCACAGCGCACAATGCTCGTTGAGCTGAGGCACGTGCAGCCACTCGTGGGCTGAGCCGGACACGCAATCCTGCCTGCTTTTCCTTCACACATCATCTTTCAGGAGAGAGTCAGTGCTCAGAGGAAGTTCTCCACCCTGATTAACAGCCTTTCCAAGGAGGAACGACTCTCCTAGGAATCTCGACAGCTTTAGCATCTAGGGACGTCTTTCTGGGTCAGCGGCTCATGTGAAGCTCTAATTAATGCATTTTATAAGTCAAAAATCAACTCAGGCTGTCCCAACTCAGTATGAACTCTGATAGGAATAGGACTGTGTTGTTTATTTAACTAAAAGAAAAGGAGGACTTGTGGCACCTTAGAGACTAACAAATTTATTTGAGCATAAGCTTTCGTGAGCTACAGCTCACTTCATCGGATGCAACCGATGAAGTGAGCTGTAGCTCACGAAAGCTTATGCTCAATAAATTTGTTAGTCTCTAAGGTGCCACAAGTACTCCTTTTCTTTTTGCAAATACAGGCTAACACGGCTGCTACTCCGAAACCTTTATTAAGCTAATCACACATGAGTGTGTGCTCTAAGGGAACCACAACTAAGCGACAGAGGGAAGGACACATCAGTTGCGATTCTTGTTGTATGGCTGACCTGGTTTAGATTGTAAGCTCCTCCCAGGAAGGAACTTGACTTTGTAGGGGTCTGGGAAGCGCCAGGCACACATATGGTGGTATAGAAATTGCAGGGTCCCAGTCACGTGGTTGGACCCCAGTACGGGTTTGGAGCCTGGAAAAATGACCCCTCATCAGCCTGATCAGTTTACTAGGAAGAAGAATTACTGTTTCCTGGTGAAGGAAATCCATTTGTCCACACAGTGAGAAGTTTGAGAATCCCCTGGCCTAACAGCTTCCTCCTGGGTGAAATTAAAACAGTGGCACGGCTAGAGAGAGGAGCTGATCTTTCCCCTCTATATATGAACAGGTGATATTCTGCCTCATTTACAGGTGTCTCAGTGAATTCACAAACTAAGGTCCCCTCTTGCTTCCAGGCAGAATTAGGATATGCCTATACTGTGTTTTCAAACCCAGGGCAGAGCTCAGGTCTACAGACTCCAGCTCATGCTACGGCGCTAAAACTAGCTATGTTGATGTTCAGGCTCGAGCTGGAGCTCTGGCTCGGAAGCGCACCCCCCTCCCTAGACTTCAGAGCCCAAGGCCAAATGTCTACTCTGCTGTTTTTAGCTCTGTAGTGTGAGCCCAAGTCTGTAGACCCAGGCTTAGACTCACTGCCACGGGTTTTAAAACGCAGTGTAGGTGTATCCATAGTGCCTTGTTCATCCCCTCCATGTTTTGCAACTGACGGGATTAACGGAGTGGAAACTCATCTCTTTTAGGTACAATTCTGTTGCAAGGAAGAAGGATGAGCGAACACACCTGCATCTCCATCCCCACATGGTACCCCTGCCATACACACAGTCTATGCATTTGCAGCCCCACGATTTGCTGCAAGAGGCTGAGCTGGGGGAGAGTCGCTCTCCATGGCATCCTCTCCCAGCAAATCAGCAGGGGTTTCCACAGAGGACAATACCAAGCTTGTTCGCTTTACTTTCTACCAACTCACTCCACCCTGCCAGTCCTCTCTCTTGAGAAGTGAGGGGAAAAGGGCTGGCCAAACAAGGCTACAGATCCCATGAGACTCACAATCGTGAGAGAAAGGATGGTCCAGTGGTGCTAGTGGGGGACTCATGAGACCCGGGTTCAATTCCCTACTCTCCGGTGGCCTTTTCTGGGCTCTTGGGCAAGTCCCTGAGTTCCCACATCTTTCAGACAAGTCTAATAGCACTGCCCCACCTCCTAGTGGTGCTGTGAGGATAAGTGCTTTAACAACTCAGAGGCATTCACTGGCTATGGAAACGGGAGGCATGTCATGACCTTAGATAGGAGGCTGGCAGAGTACTTTTGAGTACTTTGGGTAAATAGGCCACTACATGAGCTCTGGGAGCTTTCTCCATGAATCTCAGGACATTGCCAGGGCACCAGAGCCAGGCACACCCCTTTTCATTATTCAGAGAAGCCAATCCCCACACTTACAATCAGATGCTACAGTGGAAACTCCAGGATGTAGAGTTTCCCATTGAACTTTGGCGTTTCCATGGGCTTTTATCTGGACTTGGATGTCACGTCAGTGACTCTGATCGGTCTGTCTACATACCCTTCTCTCTCACCAGACTTCTAAGGAACCTACCAACTCAGTAGGTAAGATTGCTTCAGAGAAAGAGAAGCAGGGCAGCCACTGTTGCATATTGAACAAATGGAGCTTTCTGCAAGCATCTGCACCTTCGCTAGCATCACACTGTAAGCAAAACAAAAATAAAAGCACAAGCTTTCTCTTTTGCTTTTTTATTACCCTCCTCAAAAAAAAAAAAGCCATAGGATTAGGGTTTTTTTATGAGGCCATCCTGCCATGCTATTGCTCCATAAGGACTTTATTAATGCCATTTACTGCTGAAATAATAACTAAGCTACATTGTTCGCCACAGGCTGGAGCTTTGGAAGAGTCATTACTTTGGTGATCACAGCAAAACCTAATTCCGACTGGCTACATTCTGGTAAGGCCAGAGTAGCAGTCACCCTACATCCTGGCAATAAAATTAAATTAAATTAAAGATCCCACTTCACCAAAGGCCTAATACTAATTTGTGTAAAGTTTCCATTAAACAATGCTGTCTGCAGAAAACCTACACTAAAGCTCTCTGCTGGCAACTTAATGGGAAGAAAATTCCAATAGAAACATTATTAGATTTTCCTATTAATGCTGCTCAGATTACACACTCGCTTAACAGGCGTTAATGACATTAGTGGGACTGCATATCCAGTCCTGTTGGAATCTTGTAAGTCATTCACACACCATCAGTCAGAAATGGAATTTCTGGAGTAACAAAAGGCAAAAATCGAGACAGAAAACTAGATCAAAACCTGCATTTTTTACCAACATGTTTTTAGTAGACCCATGTTAGACACAAAAACACTTTTGCAGAATGTCAGATATTCTACTTTCACATTTCTAGACAGACGTTTTTCCACCAGTTTCTCCGCTGCAAATATTTTGCCAAGCCATGGTCTTACTGGTGGAATGTACCTTTGACGTACGGAGTAGCAAACAGGAAGAGCTGTTTTTTTTAATCTGCTTTATTTGTGAAGCCAGCAAAAAAAATCCCATTTTCTCCACATTCAGCAAAGCACATGTTTAAGTTCCATTGACTCCACTAAGAAATCAGGGCCCATTTGCAAAAAGTATTTGGCAAACAATTTCAGACCACAAATAAATGTAAGACAAATGGCAGTCTGCATGCAGACTGTTTGCACCAGAAAGAGGGAAAACTCAAATATTTACTCTGTCCTACTATTTTGTATATACAATTTCTCTTCAATTATATTGTTTTACTCAGGCACAGGGTAAGCTTCCAACCCATGTTCTGGCCCTTCTTCACTACATAAAAGGACCAGAGCTGTGTAAAGAGGCTCTAAAAACTCTCTATCTGGCCAGGGGATGATTCCCATGGTGTAGGCGCTGCAGAAGACAGCCTTAAAGCTGCCTTCTAAGGATCACTCACAAAGAGCTTACAGTCTAAATATGCAAGGCAGACAAAGGGTGGGAGGCGACCTAGAGGAAGAGACCGGGGGAAGCAACTTGTCTAAAGTCACACATCAAATCAGTGGCAGGACTAGAACTCAGGTCTCCTAAACCACAGTCCAGCCCGTTTTATATGAGTGTGCATGTATCTGTTATATACTTGGAGCTGGTTCACAGTAGTCCTGCATCCTGTATAGTCATTTGCACCAGCGCCAAGTGTAGAAAAAATGTTATCGGACCAGCATGGCAGCATTTCATACCCACTTTTGCAGTCACTTGTAAGTGACCAGTGTAAATGACTGCAAAAGACTCGCAAGGCGAGGGAGGGTCAGGCCCATGAGTTTTGTGTTTATATGTGTGTGCTTGTGCATGTCGAGACGCATTTATATACATAATAGTCCCCAAAGAGTTAATTAGTGCTACTGTATATTAAACTAAGTAGCAAGCTGATGGCTCTGGGCCTTTATACAGCACGTCTGCTACATTAATCCTTTTAGCATTATAAACACGAAGCACCGTGTGTAGTTTAAAATATACCCTAATCCTTCCCCTTCATCTAAACCACCAGTAATTCTACCAGATGTGTTGGATTATTAATTAAGACAAATTTAAGAAAAGATTATGTCTTCAGACTAGTCTCGGGAAAGGGTAGGAGATTAAGTACAGACGCGTACAAAGAAAAATAATAATATTCTCATCCTTGCTAAAGAATTCATTCTGTTTATTGTCTCTTTAAAATATAGCTGTACAGGTCGTCTACTCAATATCCCACGACTCCCACGGTCCAGCTGGAGGGGAGTGCTACTAGTGTCACCCTAAAGTAGCACAGTAGGTAATCATGCCCAAGATCTCTATTAGCAATAATCTTTACATTTCCCCCTAACTGGGTTCCTTAACACTTGTAGAACCGAGTTCAGGATCATGTCCCTACGCCCTAGGCCCCACTTATTGTTTTTAGACCCTCATGATTCTCTGAGTCTGGAGTCTGAATGGCTGGCACAGAGAGGGAGCTTAGAGCCCTTCCTGCCTCCCAACAGTTTGTGGAGTAAGTCCCGCATCGTCCAGAGGCACAAGCCACCACAGAAGCTCTCCAGCAGCCTGGGGCAGAGCCATTCATTCACCTCAAGAATGGAACTTAGTCTCCAAATGGCCACCCAACCCACCAACAGTGGGGACCCACTTCCTTCCCAACCAACCACCCCACTGCCACTGGACAACTCACCTGCCAGCCCAGGCCAAGGAGCTACCTGTCTGCCAGTGCTGCCGCCAGGTAAGGGAGCCAGCTCTCAGAACCTCAATAAGGAGCAGGGGAGGGGGAAGCAAGAGGTTTAAGGGACACTGGATGGTGGAAGAACTGATTTTGAGGATGGGGTGAGAGGACTTTACCAAGAAGGAAGATTTCTGGGAGAGCCCTTTGTGGAAACTGGGAGCTCACTTGTGCTTAATATCTACTGACCCATGCTGGATTTGAACCAGCAACAATAACCTAATGACGGAAGGCCTCATTTTCCAGTAACAAACCCCTCCAGGCAGGTACATTCTTGTAACTTTAAGAGCTTCCTAAATAGGAATGGCTATTTGCCTTCAGTACACTGGTGGGAAAGCAGCAAGAACCTGCTTGTCTGGAAATAAGATTCCTGTCAGCTTGTAAGCAAATGGACATGAACTGAAAACTCTCATTAGCAGCCTGTCTCCCCAGCAATCACTCAGACCCTGTCATTTTGGCTAAAGAGTCATTTAGACTAATTGGCCTTTCAAGGACTGGACTCCACCTTCTGAGTCCCCTCTCTTAACCAGCTCCTGACCCTCTCCACCAGCAAAGACGGCTGGGTTCAAATCATTCAACTAAACATTATGATAATGCCAACAAAGAGATGCCTGTCCCACCCGAGGGACGCGGGCAGCTTAGGGTATGCACATACACTGCATAAACACCTGTGACTGGCCCGTGTCAGCTGACTCCGGCTTGGCTTGCCAGGCTATAAAACCACCATGTAGATGTCTGGGCTCGGGCTGGAGCCTGTGCTCTGGGCCCTCCTGCCTTGCAGGGTCTCAGTTTTATAGCCCCTCAGTCCAAATCAGCTGTCACAGGCCAGCGGCAGGTGTTTAATTGCAGTGTAGACATACCCTTAGACACCTAAGGCGTTTCTTGCAGGACTGAGTTAGGTGCCTGCGTTTTATTCCAGTTTAGGCCACAGGCTTGCTGTGTGTGCTTGGGTGAGTCACTTTCTCCCCAGCGGTAAAACGGGGATTGTAATTCATATCTGCTGGTGGAACGCTTTGAGATCCTCAGATACAAAGGTGCCATATATACTAATACATAGCTCTTTGCATCAGAAGATCTCAAAAGGAGGTCAGTAACATTATCCCCATTGTACAGATGGAGAATCTGAGGCACAAAAAAAGGGACATGACTTGCCCAAGATCACCCAGCAAGACAGAGGCAGGAATAGAATCGAGCTCTCCTGAGTCCCAATCCAGTGTTCTCCTCGGTAGGAAGCCCTCTTATTACTATTATAAACAAACATGACACAAAATATGTAAAAGAAAACTCATTTTCATTAGTAATCCAGAGTATAAAGCAGCATCCTTCAGATCCCTGCACCCACAGAAAGAGACAAGGTTTTCTATCAGACTAGATGTTTCTAATGACACCATCTGCACAGTATCTGGGCACCATATTCCAGGTAAGGTCACTTTCCCACACACAGCATTGTACTGTGTTCTTCTCTCTGCCCGCGGAGGTTTAAGAAGCCTCCCCCAAGACACCAGGAGGTGGCTCTGCCAATAGGCTGCCATTTATAACACCTAAGCAAGATCCAAGGTCAATTATTAAAAAAAAATTACTCAGCACAGGATCTCTGCGTATCGGTAACTCCCAGGGACCAGCACTCTGGCCACAGCTAACGCTAAGTAAATATCTAAACCGCCAGTGCCCACAGAGGAGCCTCATTCCATGCTTGATGTCGCTGCATAAGCCGTGCCCCACTGAGATACCAGGCAATGGCTTGGCTGGACAAGACAAATGCCATTCTCCAAGTGATGACCCCAAGGAGATTTGACATACTTAGCAATGCCAGGTGTTTATTCAGATCCCTCACAAATAAGCATTAGGTAGCAAACATGTGGCAGGCGAGTTACAATAATAGTAAGCCAAAGGACTAGGAAGGAGTGATAATAAGATCAGGAGGCGAGAGCAGAATGACAGTGGGCCCCTGTGCTAATCAGCCAGGCAATTTTTCCTGAGCAGCTTTCGATTGGGGAAAAAACTCTTCTCCTGCAGCCCTAACTGAGAGCATAGGGGAAAGATGGCTCTGGAAGTGGAGCGCACACGAGCCTGCAAAAGGAAAGAACAGAAGGCCCTTTCAACAACAGCTACGAAGCAGAGGTGGGCCTGAATCAAGCCGCCAGATCCAGACACGCTTAACTTTGGAAAGATTTCATTCTGGTTCCAACTTTGTCTCTTGGGCCCCACTCTGCTAGGAAGTTTACCTCAGGCATCCTGAAGTGGGAGGTGCAAACGTAAACACAAGGCATGACGTTCTAGTGGGTGAAGATTTTACTGTTTGTGGCAGGCGTACAGAGCACCCTGAACTGCAGCCCAAAGCACCCCTCAGAGCTGAGCCTGAAAAGTTAGTTGGGGATTGGTCCTGCTCTGAGCAGGGGGTTGGACTAGAAGACTTCCTGAGGTCTCTTCCAACCCTGATCTTCCATGATTCTATGAAAGTTGTTCCATCCGCTCCCATTTGTGAGCAAAAGCAGGCAGTTTGGGATCCAGAGACCCCCATCTCAATACCTAAAATGGGACAAGTGTGCAACCAAGGGCACACATACTTCTGTGTTTGGGTGTCGAATCAGGGGCTGTGGCTGAAAATTTGCCTCTTTATACCACCATGGACCTTTAAGTTTCACAGCTTATTAGCCGTGCCATTGTGAAGCTGGGCCAAGGAATCCAGATCTCCCAACAAAGTACCCTCTCCTTCAAGTTTCAGAGTAGCAGCCGTGTTAGTCTGTATCCGCAAAAAGAAAAGGAGTACTTGTGGCACCTTAGAGACGAACAAATTTATTTGAGCATAAGCTTTCGTGAGCTACAGCTCACTTCATCAAATGCATCCGATGAAGTGAGCTGTAGCTCACGAAAGCTTATGCTCAAATAAATTTGTTCGTCTCTAAGGTGCCACAAGTCCTCCTTGTCTGACCCTGTGCTCTCTCATTCTCAGGCATGTGAAAAGCTGCAAGCATCGCCCTCGATCTACGCCCCAAACTATCACTGACATCAATTGTCCCTAAGTCCCTGTCTGAATCTTTCCTGTCATTGTGAAAATATTCCTCTGAGTTTATTTTTAGAACCCTTCCAAACACGGAGACACCTTTGCTCTTTCTTCAGGCTAGCACAGATCCGCGTTTGTTTGGGTGTTTATCCTGCTGTACTGCCAAGAAATGGCTCAAGCCCCTCTCTGCAATTCATCACCCCATAAAAGCGTTGAAGTGCGTCATCCAAACTTCCAGGAACATTATCGAGGCAGGAGCTGCTGCTACTAATCCACGTGCAGAGCACACGGTGATTTTTATCAACAGCGTTCTAGGGTTTCAGCCAGAGATTAGCCTTTGTGATGTTCATGCCCTGCTTATCATTCCCTTTGTATTTGAATTGGATGGGTACCTTACAGACAGACACCCACACTCTGCCCCAGTGTACAGCTTCTATCTATATCCATCCAAGAGAGGACCTCGTCTGACCCTGCTTAGCTTATGAGATCACAGTCTCTAGAGGTATGGCTGCAGGCCAGTAAGAAACAGATGGTGGCTATAGACACCACTCATTGATACTTTATTCCCATTTATTATTTATCTAATACTCACTCTAGGTCAATTGGGGTTATGTTCCTGAGAAACCTTCATTAACGTTTTTATATTAAAGGCTGCCTAAAATAACCATGCAAGAAATTGAGCGGCATATTTGACAATGAAGGGAATAATTCTTTCTAGTATCTTGCACTTACAGGATGTTTCTTTGCTTTTTGATATAGAGTATAACATGGACTTTTCTTTGGAAGTGAAAGCAAAGGAGTGGAAGCCAGGAGATATGGGTTCTAGTCCTGACTCTCTTACAGATAGGTCAATATTTTCCAGATTGGCCATTGAGTTCGAGTCCTTTAGTTTGGGGTGTCCATGCCTCAGTGTGGAAGTACCCTACCAAGTTCACTGAGTTTTGGAAATGTAGATTTTACTGTGTGTCCTTAGCTGAGTCACTTCTGCTATGGTCACAACGCACTTTGTATATCTTAGAATCCAGAACGATACCACACAGTAATCAAAAACAGAGAGAGGCAAAGCAGGCTGCTCTCTACGGCAGAGCAAAAAACTTGTTCAAGGCTGGCTCTTTCCAGACTGCTGCTATGCCCAGATTTCATAGTTCCTTACAGAGCCCCTTAGCCTGAAAACTGCAGGAACCTGCCCCACCCTGATCCTCCCACACATACACTCCCAAAGTAACAGCCTGCAATTCCAATACAGTCCTCAATGTACCACAACTTCCCAACTCTGCTGTTGGTTCTGTGTGACCACGGACCAGTCCCAGAACTCTGTGTAAAATGGGAATAGTAATAGTTGTCTTTCTGAACACAGTATCATGAACCTTAATTTATATTTATAAAGCGCTTTGAGATCTTCTGACAGAAGAAGCTACAGGAAAATGAGAAATCTGATTGGGCTAAATGTTAAGGTACTTGTCCAGTCTTTACTCAGCCTCCCCCAGTCAAAACTGCCTTTGACTTCAGTGAGAGTTTTGCATGAGTAGGGATTTCCGGATTAACAGAAGCTGATGAGTAGATTACCTGCCTCAGTCATTATCCTTCCTTGAACACATCATTTGATTAACCTCCCAGGGAATTGATCAGTGTTTAAGAACTGCTCCCTTTTACAGCAGGGCAATGACTCTTTGCTCATCCAGCTTTGTCACCTTTTAGGGGGAGGAGTCTGTATCATCTCCTTGGCTTTCTCTGCTACCACAACAATCATTATTCCATTTTTATGGTCCCCATAGCCACAGAGGGAGAATCTAGAAATGTGCCATGTGACTATCGTATCTGGGAAGCGGGCGGGAGGGGGAGGGTGTTATTGTGGGGAAATCTTTTGTTCCCTTCACCTCAGTGGGTGTCAAGGGAAATCAGCACAGTTGAATCAGTGTAGGTTCTGCTGCATGGGAAAGCGCAAGGTGGGGCCTTACTTCCTAGTGTGATATGGAGCCCAATTCTGTCTCAGCTCCTCGCTTGCAGCCATGGTGGTGATGTGGGCAGGGGGAGGCTTGGATCAGGGGCGGGGTAGGCAACACACAAGCAGTGTGAACAATGCAATGGCAGCAAACATTATGTTAGGTACACAGTGGGTTTAGTTAGGAAGGGATCCGCTAAATGGAAAGAAATGGGAAGGGAGAGGGGGACAGGGCAGAGGAGAAGAGAGGAGGAGAGGCAGGTGTAAAGAGTGAAAAGACGGTGAAGGGCAGCAGGGTTGGAGCAAACTGCCAATCAGCAGGGGGCAGATAAAGTCCAGTCAAAACTGCACAAGTTCTCCAAGTGGCCAAAGGTCCCTGCTTAAGCTGCTTGTACCAGCTGGTGTCTCTGGCTATCTCCTGCCAGGCCAAACTGGGGAAGGGGAGGCAGCACCTGGATCCTAGTGCCCCTAGAATAGGGGGAGTCTTCCCCACAGAGTTCTGGGGAAGGGGTGTCCCCAGCTGGGCCCCCCTTTACCCACTCCCCCGCCCCAGTGCAGCCGTCCATCCTTCAGGCGTCTGAGTGCGGCCTGCAGCAACTGGTGACCTTCCACTGCAGCTACCTGCAGTCGCTGCCTTCCTGACACAGCTGTCTCTGCAGAGCAGGTTGTCAGCTGCTGCGGGGGACACCCAAGAGTCCTGCTGGGCATGTGGGTCCCCAGCATCCCTCAGGGAAATGCCCAGAGTCCCAAACTCAGGTTTTGTCCCACAAGTCTCAGAAGAATGCTTGAAAAGCCTCTCTGTACATGGGCGCCAGGTTTGTATCATTTTTGGTGGGGCCCAGAATGGGTCCAAGCAGAGCCGTCCCATCCATAGGATGGATTGGGTCAACTGCCCCGGGCCCCGCGCTTTGGGGGGCCCCGCGCTTCAGGGCAACGTGGGGTCCAGTGCAGCCTGGAGGGTTAGTGGGGGACCTGGCACCAGCAGCAGCGAGCAACCCGACCCCAGCCAGCCCCGCTCCACCAGCTCCCGGTATCACTCGGGGGAGGGGGCGGAAGCCAGAAAGAAGCGGGGCGGGGGCCTGGAGGAAGGGGTGGAGTGGGGGCGGGGTGGGGCAAAGCAAGGCTGGCTGGGGCCAGCTCATTCGCTGCTGCTGGTGCCAGGCCCCCTGCTAATCCCCCAGGCTGCCCTGGACTCCGTGTTCCCCTGAAGCGCAGGGCCTCCCAAAGCGTGGGGGCTGGGGTGGTTGCCCAAGTCCATCCTATGGATGGGACAGCTCTGAAAACAGAACCCCAAACAGGCCCACGTTCCTGAATATTGGTGGAGCACGGGCACCATGGGCCCATTTCACTTGCCACCTGTGTCTGTGTATGTTTCAATAATACCTTGTAGCTACAAATATATGCTGAGGGCCAAGTCCTGTATGGGGCCAGAGCAGCTGGGCTGTGCAGTAGAGCATCCCAGGGGTTCTGTGGGAAGAGCTCTCCACGGTTGCTTCTCCTACCCTGAGGCTGCAGCTCTGCGGGGGTAACAGCTGGTCTATCTGTACAGTGACCAAGCCTCTGGCCCTGCTTTGCTACATCTGGGGCATCCCATGCAGGAAGGCGGCAATATTTACCCTTTAATGATCTGGGGCTTTTAAAAGCTTTATTGAAAGGCACCACAATTCACCTTCCAAAATGCAAAACGGTGTCCCTGTCCAAGCGACGGCTCAGGTTATCAATCAGCTCCTACAAATAACTAACACCCCGCTGATGCCAAGGGACACGATCAATCATTACATATTATTATGACATGATGAAATTCTAATTATAGGAAGGAAACACAGCATTACATTTTCCAATCCATCATCCCAGTGCTTTGCACTTAGATGGCACCTTTCAATCAAGGCTCGCCAAGTGCTTACCAAACTGTATTCCCCTCCCTTCCCTGCAGTGCAGGGTGGGCAAATATCGCCCCATCCCCAAGAGGGGGTGGGGGAAACTGAGGCACTGACTGGGTAAGGGGAAATTAACCCAAAGTGAAGTTATCATAGGAGAAAGACACCCTTCCTTTGAAGTTCGTGTATGGCTGGCTCATCATTGTATTACCTACCCCGAGGGGGCTGTGGACACTCTTGACTCCCAAAGCAGTATGAAACCCCTATGTTTGTCATCTGTCACCAGATAGGAACCAGTGGAACATTTAGGAAGGGAAGAATATGCATTGGCTGATTTTTCCCAGACATCTAGGATCTATTTAGATTAGCAATTTGAGGCAGGGACCATCTGCTACTCTTCCTTTACCATGCCTTGCCCAATGGAGCCCCATTCTGGATTGGCCCTTAAGTACTACTGTAATAAACAAGATTAGTAATAAGTCTTGTGGTTCTAGCAGTGAGCTGAGCTGTGGGAGGCCTGCCTTTCATTCCTAGCTGTGCCACAGGCTTCCTGTGTGAACTGGGTAAATCACCTAAACTCTCTGTGCTTGTCAAATGGGGACAAGAATATTTCCTTTGTCTCATCTCCTTAAATTGCTAGCTGACTGGGACAGAGAGTGCCTCTTACAATGTGATTCTGCCCTTCCTAGCCCAGTGGGGCCTTGATCTTGGTTGGGACCACTAAGCACAGCTGTAACAATAGGAATCACAACCACCACCTCAGGTCAAGGCTGCATCATTTCTTCACCCCATTTTTCACCTTCAGGAATTCATTAATTTCCCCTGCATCCTGTATATAATCACTCGTGTTATGCAGTACATACTCTGGCACATTAATAACCACACTGATTTCTTCTGCTGTCTGACAGGCCTACAGAGCCCACGCTCTGCTAACATCTGCCAAAAGGGTCCTCAAGCAAGGAGCTGCCTGTAATTGAGCTCTCCAAAGTACCTGCCCTGAGGCGAGATGCAGAGAAACTTTACAAACGAAGATAATAGATGTGTGTGTCACACACAACTACAGATGGCAAGCCGCAATCACTCACTCCATGAATTCAACTCCAGTGGGATCTGAAACTGCTTAGTCCAGGGCTGAATTTGCTTCTCTGTGCACTGCTGTCTGATGGCTGTCCATTGCTGTCAGTGCCCATGAACTAGCCTATGACTCACTTTACCTTTTGCAGTGACTTGAGTTGAGTTGAGTGGCTCATCTAGCTTGTTGAGCTGGTCATCATGTTCTTTTGCAAGAAATTCTCAAATGCACCTCTCTTTTCTGTTCACAAACTGATCTCACTTTTCAGGAATGGATTCATTATTGGTAAGTATTGGTCTGGTAGCTCCTGGACATATAGGGCAAGATCTTCACCTAGGGTTACTTGATCTAGCTCCAGTGAAGTCAATGGAACAATGCTGATTTTCTCTGGCTGAGGAAGTAGCCCATATTTTTTTAGCCCCTGGGGAGATGAACCTATTGGTTATTCATGGTGCAGCTAAGTCACATGGAATTGTTTACTTTTTAAACAGTAGAATGATGGATGTTGAATAGCAGACACCACACATTTGTGTTTAAACAAGCACCAACCATCGTATCTGAATGTTTCACAAACATTAATGAACCCATATGAGGTAGGTAGGTACCTTTTATCTCCATTTAGAGATTAACATAGAAAGCCTGGGGCACAGTTAGGAATAGAACTCCAATCTCCAGAGTCCCTAGAATGTGTGTTAATCACAAGACCATCCCTCCTCTGATAAGGATGCAGAAGTGTTGACATTCCCCAGGAAAGACTTTTTTCATGCTCTAGCAGTCAGCCCAGAATCATATCCAGATATAGGAACCAAGGCCCAGGTCCTCAAAGGTATTTAGAGTGTCTAACGCCTTGGCTGGGTCATCTATAGGGGCTGAACCCTGGATTGCTGGCTCCATCCACAATCTACTACCACTTGAGCAAAAGGACTAATTCTGTTAGCTGGTAGCTATCCACAGAGGATCAGCTACTGATGGGAACACAGACACACTTTGCCAGCATGTTACACACTTTCCACCCCAACCTGGGGAAACTCAATCCAAACTTCTAAGATCCCCAGCAGTTCAACCCTATGGGTTTCTAGAGGCCCAGGGGAGATTTCACCATCCTTTCTTTTCTTTCTTCTCATTTTCAGTCCTACTGCTCAGAATGTACTGAGATTATTGTTCGATGATGTCACATAAATACAGTATATTTTCCATCAGGATACTTAAACAGAGCTTTCAAGCCTGCTCTCAAACAAAGCAGTATACAGCAAACATGTACTGTGTAAATGTAATGAGATCCCTGCACTGTTACCCCTCCAGGGCTAAATGTTATCCTGCCACATGGTGTGTGAATTTCCTGTGGCCTGACAGCCGGCTGGATGTCTTGTACAACTGTATCATTTTACACATCTGTAGCCATACCAGCATATATGTCATCTGCATCAAATCCTGACAGTGCTGTATGACTGCTAGGGATGGAGTGGTCGGGAAATAGCCAACCTGCCCTGGTATGCATTAGTATCCCCCCAAAACCTGCATCTAACCAGACATTTACACACAGTACAGATCATGGATCAGATGTTCAGCTGATGTAAATATAGCTCTAATTAAGTTACTTAGACATATCCAATGGAGATATGCTGATTTATATTAGCTTAGGATCTGGTCCCAATGTGTTGGTATTTGACGAAGTTTACCTAAAAAAAAAAATCACTGCTTTGTCAGACTCTCTCTCTGTCCTGGAGTTCCCTGTCCCACAACATCCTCTGAATAAGTAACACACACCGCTGCACCTGGTTCATAACTAACCAAGTGCTGGTGCATCTGCTGACTTGGGAGTTAGATTTCGGAGAAGTTCTCAAAGTTTTCGTAACAAGTAAGACAACGCAGATTCTTCCTTCCTGGGTGTTCCACTGAACCCAGTCTGATGACAGATTACAAATGTACATCTGAGGACAGATTACAAATCCATCCTTCTGTGGATGCAAATAAGAACTTTGCAGTAGGTGACCTAGAGTATTTTGCCAACATGGCAGCAACTGTGGCATTTCAAATTCACTTTTCACCATTCTTTTCTGTAGCAGAAAGAGACAAATTCTGTATGAGCTGGGACATGTGCTTGAATTCCTGCTGCTGATTGGCAATTGGTATTCTGAGTACCTAGAACAGACAGGTGGTAAATATACCTTACACATCCACCTGTGCGCCTGATCCACGGAGGTAGTGGGCATTACAGCCACCAGCTGGAAAAGCTGGCTTGTTAAACTCATGTTCTAGAGACATGTGCATTCAAGACTGAGATTCCCAGGTTTAGTCCCAGCAAGTTACTTTCTCCCCGAAGCTGAGTCACAATTAGAGCTGGTCAAAAGTTTTCTAGCTAAATCATTTTTTCAATGGAAAGAAAACACTTTCCACAGAACATTCTGACTGTTGAAAAACTGAAATAGTTTTTGGTTTGTCAAAGAAAAGTTCAACTTGACTTTTCCACAGAAAACATAGATGAAAATGAGCTTTTCACTGTAGTCTTCCACAGAAAACAAAGACTTTCTGACCAGCTTTACTCAGAATTCATCTACCCTTAACTGAATAAACTATCCAGATGTCTAAAATGCCATGTTTATTGTATTCTCTACTTTATCAGCCATAAATCATTGATCGGCAAGTTTAAATATGCCAAGCAAGGAAAGCAAAGCATGGTGGATGATACAGCCATCGTTGTTTGATCTGAGTGCTTCTAGAACTCAGGACATTGGCTTAGGGAGGGAAGGAAAAGGCATACACCAAAGCAAGGCTGCATTTCCCACAGCAGGTTGCCTGCAGCATGGTCTCTTTCAATCTCTTTAGAACACAGGGCACTTGGCAGGGCAGAGCTGGCAGGCTGGACCATTGCTCAGCCCTTGGTTATTGGCCTGTAGCCCGCAAATCAGTATGCCCCCATGTTAATAACTCTGATAATGCAAATGTGACACACCCCTCAGCTTTATTCATGCCATGTTACCCTTCTGAGCAGAGCCCTGGGAAGCTGGCAAATGGCCTGTCTCCAGAACCATGTTTGAAAGAGGAGGAGGGGCATTTCTACACTGCTGTTGTAGAAACAACTTGAAATGGCAAAGTCAGTGTAACAGGGCGCTCTGCCCCTTTAATAGCCTGAGGCAGGAGGGAAAACAGGAAGCTGCTGACCCTACCCTCAAGAGAAGCCCAGCAGGTGGCTGCTAGAAATCAGCTGATCTGTACTGCATGACCATGACTGGCCCACTTCTCAGCTGGACAATATAAAGGGGGACAACCAGGTGAGAGCTGTCTCTTGTAACCAGAGCAGGAGGCTGCAGGCCAGCCGACCTTTTGGAGACCCACCCCCGCCGCAGGATCAGAGAGGGCCATACCCAGTAGCTACCAGAGGCTGAGAACCCCATTCTGAACCCCCTAACCAGACCATTTGTTACTTTTTGCACACTTTTCTTTCTTGTTTGTAAAAAACAGTAAACAGAGCCCCGAACAAAGGGACAGAAAACTAACCTGGGAGAGGCTGATTGTCTATTCCCAGCTGATGACTAGGGCCACCAGTGTACAATTATTGTAGTTTTCTTATTTCAAGCCAGCACAGGAGGACAGTTCACTGTTTCATGACTGCTCTGACAGTTCAGCCGCATCTAATTTGAACTAGCCATTCACAGTCATTCTGGTGTTGCTTTGTTGTGTTTCAAAAACATTTTCACCCCACGCAGTGCCTCTAAGCAGGCCCAGTGTGAGGTAAAGCCTTGAGAAGAGGGTATTCTAGGAATCCCAAACTGTCCTGTCATATCTGTTTTCTGTATAAACCTGTGCTTCAGCCATCTGCCTCTTGTCCCTTGTTTTCTTTGCAGCCTCATTCTTCCAGATAAGGGAATAGATACCCAGCACGTGTGAATCAGTATCACTCATTGTCTTCAATTTACACCCATGAAGGATCTATCTGCATGGTGTTTCCCTTCTAAATGGCATTTCCATACTGATGCCTCCAGGTGTGCATGCTTCCTTCTTCCCTCCGAGAGATGGTATTTTACACCAAGGGCCAGTGGCCTGCCGTTTGTCTTCTCGGTCATTTGCTAACAGGACCACCAAACCGCAGATTGCACTGGCGCTGTGCCCTGTGGCAACCCAGGGCTGGTTGGGCTGATGTTGAGCTTCTCTGGGTGACTTTGAAGGGACGGGATCTGTTTTGTTGTTAGTGACGGAGGAAAGTTTCAGGGGCTTGACTGAATGGGCATAAACGTCCATTGGCTGAATGCTTCTCCATGTCAGAACGCCAGGCAGCCGGCTAAGGCAGGAACACACTCAGGACGGAGCAGAAGCAGGAGCAGGGCCCGGCTGGAACATGAGCAATCTGTCAGAACTCTTACACAATCCGAGTGCTCCTGACCCAGTAGCAAGGCTAAGCAGACTGGAAAGATTGCTTCCCTTAGGCGCCTATATATCTGCCTTGGGATCACCTGCGTGGGTCCTCACCTATAGATTGGCTGAACCCTGGTTGAATGGTGTGAGGCCTATTGCATGACCTGCCTCTGATGACTCGTCAGGCTTAAGCAGGTTTAGGCTCAGAGGTAACTCAGGGATGGCTCATCACCCTCTAGGCTGATTTTCTTTGGTCTGGAACAAAGGGACTGGAAACCTCGTGAGATAGGCTCCCTCTGGAGATTCCATGAGCTCTGGGTCCAGTCTTGAGCAGAGATGGGGACCAGATGCAGTAAGAGGGGGACATGGCAGAGTGAGCACCGAGGAGTGTGGACTGAGGAGGACATAGGCCTCTGAATTAAGGGCTCACCACTCAGCTGCAGCCGAACTCTGCTTCACATAGCAGAAAAGAAAGATTTGCAGCTCTGTGGACTTGAGGCTGGCCGGGGTCAGACAGGATATATGGCTAGATGAACCCCATGTCTGACAGAAATTTCTCTATTCCTAAGAGGCCAGTCCTCTGACTTGGAAGTGATCAGAGGTACCAGATAGGTGCTGAGGCCTAGAAAACCAGTTGTAAAGACCAAGTTAGGAACTAAAGCTGCAAAGTAGAAAGGCCATCTACAGTAACCCAAGCTTAACACTTGGAAGGGATCCAGGTGTAGTAGCTAGAGGAACCAAGGTCATCACTGCTGAAGACAAATGGTAGCCTCTGCAGTAGCCTTTTTGGAGTAGAGCAGTTAACCAATTATGAAATGGACAGGATAATATGCCCTCCAATGTATGCCATTTTTCACATAGCACATTTACCCCACTTTCCACCACAACCAAGAATGGCAGATGCACTGTAGACTAATTAAAATCTGCAGACCCAGGGGAGATCACATAAGCAAAGCTTCTGTACCAATGGCAAAGGGAGGGCCAAGTCAACTCCAGCTTCAGGAAATTAAAACTAGGATCCAAACTCCATCATTCAGGCTTGCTACTGAATTACCAAGGGGTCATTTCTTTAAACAAGAATTGCATTTCTTTGCTTCAATGCCAGAAAGATATATAAAATATAATTCATGATCAGATTAATGAGAGAGAGAAAGTCATTAGAAATCAAAAATGAGATAATTCTGCTGTGGACATGAGTGATGGCAGTAAATAAATTATATATGGCTGACATTACTTAATTAGTTGGAAACATAGCACTTTTTAAATTTTGCTTAGGTTAAGTTTTTCAGCTTTTGACAAGTAAATTTCAAGATAAGTATCCTAGATGCCAAGACACCCAGATATGTCTCATCACTCGTGTCATTTTTTGGCCATATAATTTTGAAATTTGATTTCATCATTTTAGAATTTTGGTTGCCGCCATAACACGGCATATTTTTAAATTGGAGTACAGTATTCAGATTATACGGTGTTCTTGAGATCAACTAGTCAGTGTCCTCTGATGCAGCTCTTAATACAATGGGCAAAAGATCAAGTCGGAGACAAATGGTGTTGTCTTAATTGTTGTAAATGCTTTGATAACCAATAACATTTTGCACTTCTACAGTGCTCCTCACCTGAGCAGCTCAAAGCACTTAACAGGCATGAATTAAGCCACACAAACTAGAGCTGGCAGGGTAATTTGGTTGCAAAGAATATTCTCTAGGCAAATTTTCATCAAACAATTATTCGCAAATGCGTGTTCCTATTATTCTGCTTGCAACCTCCTTCTGCGGTAGGAAAACATTATCCCTATTTCGTATAGACAGACATGCTGAGGCAGAGAGGTTTAGCTGGCTTCTCCAAATCATACAGGGCTTGATCCAGAGTGAGTGGTAAAGGGAGAATTAGAACCCAGTAGTCCTGCATCAAATCCCTTGCTATGTCCATTATTCCACGTAACCATTAACTCTTTTGCTAATGAGTCAGCATCCAGGATCCTCCATTGTTCTGCAACACTTACAATCATTATAACTCTAAATAATGGAGAATCCGAATTGGCTGACTGGCTTAGTAGCTTAGTTTTCCTCCAGGTGGAACATTCCATTGGAATGTTGTTTTTTGTTTTATCTTGTTTAAGAAACAGGCCATTTAAGCCTTGTGCAGAGTACTAATTCTACATAGGGATAGTTGATGGTTTTATAATGAATTAGTAAGAATCATTACCTCTTGGGATATATGCATGAGAAAAAAAATAACTATGGAGGCCTTACCCAGCCAGACAAATTGGAGGATAATAGAGTTAGCTTTAAATAAAGTTACTGATGGACTCGCCCCATGGCTAAGTGAGATTTTTCAGGAAAAATAACAAAATGCAGGGGAAAAGTCACATTAATTCAGATTGCTAATGTTTTTGCATTTAGCAATACTGCCAGCTAATGCAGTTACTGGGTTGCACTGATTGGCTGGGAGGGAGGGTTAGCAGCACACTGTCATTTATATACCGAAGATCTTGCATGGTATAAATCAGCCAAGGGGCAATGATGGTTGGAAAATGACAATAGACTTAATTCAAGACGGTTCAAAGCTGTGAAGTTCAGATCCAGATCCAAAATTTCTCCACCTTCCGGACTGTTTTAAATTCAAGGATTTGATCCCAATCCTAATAAATTTAGGAGCCATCTTCAAAGTTCACAGCTTGGTCCAAACACCAAAGTTTTGGGGGCATTAGAGACAGGCCCAACCCACAGCCCCAGAGCCAAATGTATATGGGTATAATTAACCACTTAGGACTGTGCATTTTGTGCTCTGTGGTGTATCATGGAACCTGTACTGGGACAGGAGAGTCCCTCAAGGAGAGCTGCAGATGAAACTTGTCATTCAGGCATTGGTATTCTTTTCTCTTTGAGTCAGTACTTACCTCACTGGCCCAGCGTAGCGTGGGGAGATGCTGCGCTCATGGTGATGTGTCCTTACCAGTTGTGATAGTAAAGCTTTCATGGTGCTTTCCACGCGAGTATGGGTGATAGTTCTGGGTTCCTGTTTGGGTCATTACATTCTGCCTCCTAAATCCTGCCAGCGGTTTCTGTTACTGTCCCTCTCGCACGCATCCTTAACGTCCCCTCCACTCCCTGTCCCCTCCAAGTCACTGTGGGTAGTGCATCTGCTCCTCTACCTTCCTCCTTAGCTAGCCCAAACCCAGATCTTATGTCTAGCTCACATCCTGTGGAACCCTGGCGTGAGCTGAAGAGTCCTGAACCCACTGAGTTCCAGGAAGTGGGCGGGCACAAGCCCACCCATGTATGAAGGCCCCTCCCCCAGCCTAAGAGGAGGAGTGACTAAATCCGAGGCCCACTTGCCTGGCTGCTGCTGCCATAATGAGCTCTGCCACATTAGGTGTTATCAGGGGACGAACAAATGAACAGGAAAATTGTGTAGCAATTGTACTGATTTACCAGCAGCATAGTGCTATGTCTTAAGCCCACAGCACTTAACCCGTTCCTGTCTGGTGCAGGGTTTGTATACCCCTCACAGAGCCAGAGGTCATCAGCTTTACCCTGATTTCCCTAATCAGCTTCCTATGCCAAGGTTCACCCATATAATAGCAATCACTACAGTCCTAGCCCCAAATGCTGCAGTATTGCTATGATAAACCACAGCAGTGATACTCAGACCTCAGTGGTTCAGGAGCCAAAATAGGGATCAATGTTACTCAAAAGAGCCTCAGTAGTGTGAATTCATTGTTTCATTTACTATATATATAGTCTTGGTATTCTGACCAAGTATTACTATTTTCTCAACTACAATTGGTTAATAACATAGTAAAAGCATCCTGGTTGGTTAATAACTTTGATTGGTTAATAATTAAATCACCCTGTTTTAATAGTATGTGCTGCAAACAGCCACAGGAGCCACCTTGAAGAGCCACTTGTAGCTCCCGAGCCTCAGTCTGAGTATCACTGAACTACAGCGTCTCAGACAATCACTGTATCATACTCACGTACCTCTCCATCAGGTCATTCACCTTCTTCGGTTTCAACTGATGTTTCTGAGTTGTGTCTCCTTTATCAGCAATCTCTAGCCACCCTATCTTTTGGAAAATCCCTTCAACCTGCTCCTCTTAGGAGCTTGCCTCTCTTTGCACTTAGTCTTTTCCTTGGTCTCCTTATTCCATTTAATGAAAGGATGCCATGCTGAGCTGCAAAACCTTGAGAGCCCTTTTCAAACAGGGAGAGAGACCTAGATCCTCAAGCTATTTAGGCACCTATTTCCCATTGACATCATTAGGAGAAAGACACTTAAATACCTTTGAGGATCTAGGCAGAGTCTACTTGATCCTTCCATATCAGCTTATTAACCAGCACCTGGCATCCCCGGTTGGTGGCAGGGTTATCACTAAAGGTCATCTGTGTTTAGAGATGTCCTGTCTGAGTTTAGTTCTCCTTAGCGAGGTG
This sequence comes from Natator depressus, assembly GCF_965152275.1. NCBI lineage: Eukaryota > Metazoa > Chordata > Testudines > Cheloniidae > Natator > Natator depressus. The sequence goes on along the minus strand of NC_134247.1, from coordinate 21,136,320 downwards.
GTTCTGTTTTGCCATCTTTTTCCCCCGGGAGAAAGGAAGACCCAACAAGAGAGCTAGGCTGGGATTGGAAATTGTACTACAGTGGCACCAATGTAACTACACCGCTGTAGTATGTGTGGTGAAGACATTCTCTGCCGTCTGCATAATAAATAGCAAGAGGTGGGTGTTACATTGGCTGGAGAAGCTCTCCCACCAACATAGCGCTGTCCACACTGGCACTTAGGCTGGTGTAATTTACGTCACTCAGGGGAGTGGCTTAATCATACACTAAATGACATAAGTTATACCGACATAACCTCTAATGTAGACAAGCCCTGGGGCTCTGTCCAGTTCCTAGCGGACAAGTGCCCATGTCACAAAACTGCTCTCACAACTTCCCTCTACAAAGATGTCAGGGACTAAATGGACATGGGCCCAGAGCCTTACCCCCATTACTTTCAATGGGAGTGAGGATCTGGGCCATGGGGCCTCAGCTGTTTTGTCGGTGCTGTTAGCAGTGGGGCCATGCAGGGGCAGCTTGGATTGACTGAGCCCTTGGTGTTCATGATCCAGGTTAAATAGAACAGTGGTTCCCAAACATTTTATTAAGGTGACCTACCAACTGCATTTTGTTTTGCAATTCACCCAGAGTGCAGATTCATGGCAGGGGGGTCATAGGCCAGCATCCTTCTCTTCCTCACCCTGCTAGGAGGGCACCAACCACGCACAGCAGCACCCCCCCCTCCGCCCCCAACACTGCAACCCTAATCCTGGCCTGGTGTGAAGGGGAGGCCCTGGCAGGGGTGTTTGGAGAGTTAGCCTACCCCACACTGACCCTACAGCAGCAGCTCTTGTCGGATGGGGCTGGGCTGGGCTCTCTGCTCCAGGCATTGTGACCTAGCACACATGGTCACCGTGGACAGGTGGCCAAGCCAAACTTGAGTGGCACTGCAACCCTGTTGCAATGCCCAGAGTGGGGAGTAAGGCCCAGTCCCACCGGTGGGTCAAGACCCACCATTTGGGAAAACACAAATAGATGGCTTTACTTTCTACTTCCCTTAGAGCAGCAAGTCACTAGCACTAAGGACTGGGTACTATTCCAGTGCAGTCAAGGGCAAAACTCCCATTAACACAGAACCGTCTTTAAGGAACATCAGCAATGTAACGAATACAGTAGAACCTCAGAATTACAAACACCTCGGGAGTGGAGGTTGTTCATAACTGAAACGTTCAGAATGCTGAACAAAACATCATGGTTGTTCTTTCAAAAGTTTACAAACTGAACGTTGACTTAAGACAGCTTTGAAACTTAAAAAAAAAAAAAGAAAAGAAAGAAAAGCAGCATTTTCTTCTGCATAGTAAAGTAGCTTATATTTAACACAGTCCTGTACTGTATTTGGCTGGGGTTGTTTTGGTTGGCTTTTGGCTGTGTGGCTGCCTGATTGCGTATTTCCAGTTCCAAATGAGGTGTGTGGTTGACTGGTCAGTTGGTAACTCTGGTGTTCGTAACTCTGAGGTTCTACTGCGCAGTGAATTTCACATCTGATGCAACTACTATAATGGCAGTAGCATCAGATGCCAAATTCACTCTGTTATTACATCGTTGATGTTCCTGAGACGCTGTCTCTGCATACTTACTGCGTATTACTGGCCAAGGCCTCCTCTATCCCTAGTGAGAGAGAGAGAATGTATTTCTGTAACTCAGGGTACTCAATCTACTGGTAAGAAGGACAAATTATCCTCTGATGCTCTCCTGCCAAGTGCTGAGCACCCTCACCTCCCACTGAAGAGCTAAGAGCCCACAACTTCTCCAGGATCAGGCCCTCAACGCCCAATTCTGCATCACTGAAGTCAACACTCAATTGATCTCACTGGTTTCAATGGAAACTGGGTCAGCCCTTGTGGCTGCAATTCAACAAAGCACTTAAACATTTGCTTACCACATGGAAGCCCATCCCTGTTCAATAAGGCCTCCCAGTTCAGGAACGCGGTCCTGTTCAGGAAGGGCACTTAAGCATATGATTACTTAATTGGGACTTAAGCACATGCGTCAGTGCTTTGCTGAATTAAGGCCTATATGCACATATGCAGCCTCCACTGATGTTAATGGGAGTTGTTTACAAGTATCAGGTGGCAGAATGCGACCCCAAATGTTACCAAAATAAGCTTGGAACGTGATGTCCTTTATTCACCTCCACAGGTTACAATGAAAACAAGCATGTCTATGATTTGGTAAAATATATTTTATTTGTTCATACAAAGAAATAGTATGAATTATCAGAATTTCATTTTCCTAGAAACATCTTTCTCTGTGTAAAATTAATTTGTGTTGTACATACCACAAAATACTTGATTTACAATTTTTTAATTTTTTTTAAAAACAAATTGGCTATTCTATAGTACCATGTTACAGACAACACATCGCTAATATCTGTACTGCACTTCTGAATACAGGGCTGAATGAAACTCAGCCATAAATTAATGTTACAATGTGAAAAAAGAAAAACTAACCACACCTCTGAGTTTAACGGTTTATCATTCTTGAAGAAAACAAAACATGATGATAGCATTGAGTCCATTATTAGCAACCCAGATGCATACTACAGGGAATCCAGTCTTGGTTGCCATATTGCTTAGGTAAGGCCTTTTATATTAATTGGTCTCATATAAATTTTGTTACAAAGGCTGTTCAGCCAGGATTAGCAATTTGCTTAAGGTATTCAGAGTATCAAACACCACATATTTCTATAATCCAACATGGTTGCCTCATGAAACCATTCAGTACCAAGGCTTGATTATACCAACTAAGCCAACAGCCTGGTGAATTTTGTACAGTTGAGAAAGGCATCGGGAGATCAAAACTTGTTACAAAGAAAGCAATATACAGAGAGCTCAGGGCACCTAAATCCTCCACTATATATAAAAACAACCTAAGGAAACAGAGGTGAAATGAAGAAATGACAAAGTGATAAGTACCTGAAGTTTGCCAAGTACTGGAAGAAATGGGATCACATGGTTGGACAATGTTGTCACTTCACCAGAAAGTGACCCTGGTTTCATGAAAGCTGAGTGAACAGCTGGAGAGTTATTCCTTCCTGGCCATGCAGGGCCACCAGAGTACAAGGCTTAATTCAACACACTGCGTAAGTTCTTCAAGTTCTGTAATAACTAGTGTCCTAGGATGCTGCTTTACAAGATCTAAAGCTTTTTTATGCAATCATTCAAGAACCTCAAGCTAGCAGGCCCTTATGGTAAATTGAATATGCTAGTATATTTATCACTTGGTAGTAGAGGGGGGTCCACTCCAAAAGCCTGGACCCAAAACACACACACATCCAAAACGCCCCTTGAGTTTTCATCTCAATTTTGGAACCCAGGGCTCCCTCTGCACTGCAGTAATGAGGATGCCACACTCTCTATTGTGGCTTTTCACAGTATTGGCTAATGTGTCGTTCAGCTGATGGAACTGCCTATGGCAAAACAATACTGTTTCATGGGCGAGATTTTACCTTTCCTTGGAGTGGGAAAGACTCGGAGGAAAAACCAAATCAAAGGTTGTACCATGCTCCAAAACCAACCAAAATTAGACTGACATTATAGAGCTTGATACCGCAAAGTGCTTAGCATCCCCCGGCCTCACCCTGCTGGGATTTGAGGGTGCTCTCATATACCTGTCTTTCTCCTCTCCCACCAACCTGGGTGTGGTCCCCTTCCCGACATTTCCCAGTGGCATTGATAAATAGGAGAGCTGGGACAGGGGAGCCTTTTGACTCTGTATCTACCTTTACTTGCCATGACATTACACTGCTTTCGTAAACAAGTTAAAATTCCCGGTTAGTCATTAGGTTAAACTAAGCACTCCTTGGGTTTAGAATGGGAGCAGATCCATCCACATTTCAAGGGACAGCATTTTACTGCAAATCTCTTTGTTACAGAGACAGAGGGCTGGCTTCTGCTCTCAGGACCATTAGTGTAAGTGAGATCAGAGCTGGACCCAGACAGAGCAACATGGGCCTGTTAACTGAATAGTTCGGAAGGAAAGTTATTGCATCTGCATGTCCATCATTAAGCAGCTGTACTGGACAGCTGTATAGAACAAGCAAGAGTAAGGAGGCTGTTAAAGTAAAAGCAACATCTGGGGAATGCTATATGACAAACACCACCACAGCTGGGTATTGTTTAGTAATCTGGTATTATAATGGAGGGGTTGCTGACGGGGGTGGCCACTGGCATCTTCAGCCTTGTGCTAAGATACATTGGTGACACTATGAAACAAACATATCAACATAATGAAATCATGTATCCTTTACCCATTTGCTGTTGCTGTAGCATATACATGCAGTTGTCTAGTGTTTTATTACATTGCACATATATTATGCAAGTACTTGTTTACTTACACAGTAACATCATAAGGTTTATTTAGCAAATACCTTGCTGCTCCCACGACATAGTATTTATACACATTCCTGCACACTCTATGAAAGGTGCAATTAATAGCTTGTTTAATCTACACTCAAGGTTAAACTGAAGTCAAAAACAGCCACATGTACCCTGTAGTTGCCCTGGAACGATGGTATGGCCCTGCTTTAATTAAATTCAGTGGGAATTAGGATTGGGATTTTCTGCAGTTACCCTAGCCACTAAGAGGTCCATTAGAAATGGGTGAACCTCAGGCAGTGAGGATAGACACCCAAAGTTTGTGGAGATTATCCACACCACCTAAGCCTGCAAAATTTGGTCAGAATTCTTGTGAGAATCAGATTCATTCACTAACCCCTAGCTTCTGTCAGAACTGTAAATTCTGCAAGAATAGCCATTCTGGGGGTGGGTCAACATTTCTGGTTCCACTCCTGGCCTGACACCAGAAACACTCCTCTGAATAGCCCAGCTCCTCAAAAAGCATTTGGTTCAAACTACAGGCAAAATGTTCGGTTCTTATTTTAACTGGTTGTCCCATCCTCGCTTCTGTATTTAAAATGATCAACGGTTACACCTCTGAGTAAAGAGCAGTCTTGATGAATATCAGGGCCCTGTGCGATACAGAACAGATGTCTGATTCAGGGTCTTATTTTCCAAATATTTGGGGTGAATGTACTGCATGTGAAATGAGAGACCATTGGCAGTAATTGCAAGCAAGTACTATGCAAGTGTCCCTAAGCAGTTCTATGGATTCATCTGAATCCTGCCTGGTAACACCCCCTCCCAGTTCCAGATAGAGGCCTGTTCTGGACAGAGACTGTTGATGAAGTATTAGACTAGAATGTAGGGTGGACAAGACAACATCCAATGGAAATAAGGCTGAAGCCCCACCCCCCTCCCCAACACATCCCCACACAATCACTGCACTGGTGACCTGCCTCAGATCCCAGCTGTGGATGGACTCACTGTGTCCCCTACCCACTCCTCGGGGAACACTAAATCAGTGATAGACTCATACCCTGGTTTGTGCTAATGGCTCCTGTGGTTCTTTTGATTTCTTTGGTGTGTCAAAGCAGATGCTCTGCCTGCATGCTTGACTCTAGTGCGTTTTAAAATGGGTTGCCTACAAGGTAAGTGCATACATGTAGGAGCTGAATTTCATTTACCTCGTCATAGTTCCGCCCAGCACAAAGCATTTCACATCTTTAATAAGAATAAAGTTTTTCAAAAAATGCATAGAGTCCCCACCCAGGAAACCCTGTTTGGGCCAATGGGGGGAGATTCTCCTTGTTAAAAAAAAACAACCAAACAAAAAAACAAAGCCAAGAAGGAAAAAAAGAACAGACTGATAAGACTGCTCCCCCCTTGCAGCAAAACGTCATGCTATCGGTGCTCTTTTCGAAAGGAGCACCTTATGCACCAAGCAACACTTGGGGAAACAGAAGCAAGCAGAAGACTCCCAGCAGCAACACAGCTGGGCAGTGGGGATCCTGATGGACTTTGCACATTAGAACGCCCCTGTGAAGCAGCTGCTGTGTTAGGCGTAAGTATCTGAGCTCCACAGAGCAGCACAGCCTCTCCCTCCCCTACTGTTATTCAGACGGCAGGAAGGAACGTGATGACGGGCCAACAGATCTCATGAAAAAGGTAGGGGGACAGATACTAGGGAGTGGGAAGATGACAAGTAAATGGTTATAAAGGCCTAATACCCGTAACGAAAATAAAATTGTGCTTTTTTCCCCCCCCTTTCCTTTCCTTTTTAATACTAATTTCCTCTAGGTAAATGGAAGCACCGTCAATTACAAACCAAACAAAATAAAAAGACCAATATTAGAATTAAACACAATGGAATGTTAAAAAAAAAAAAAGGTTATGGGCTAATATTCTAGACAGTGTGGTTAGGCAGCTTAGTGAATTAATTACTTAAAAATTAAAAATAAATTATTATAAAATAGATTTCTGTACATTTTACAGACACACACACACACACACACACACACACACACACATATATCTTTATAGAAGCAAGCTGCACCATGGGGTAATTACAGGGAGACACTGTCGTGCCAGCCTCAGTCCCAGCCGAAGTCGTGCCCAGTCATCTGGTAGAACTTCATGTTGAAAGGCCTGTAGAACTCCCGCAGTCTCTGCACCACCTCTCGGTCTATATTGGGGTGGGTCCTGCCTTTCGTTTTCCCCAGGCAGTGGGGTTTGCTGCTCCCTTCAGCCTTCTTCAGGCAGGGGAAGCCCTTGGTTTTGTTGAAGTAGAAGTGTTTGTCCGTAATGATCCTCTTAAGGCCCAGAAAGTCCTGGACCCTGCCCAGCTCCCCGGCGGGGTCACTGATCAGCCTCTCCCCACTGACAAAGAGGATCTGCCCAATGGGGAAGTAGAGGAGCCAGTTCTCCAGGTGCTTGGCATAGATGCCGATCTGGATGGCGCTCCACGAGGTGTCGATCAGGCCTGTAGTCCTGTTTTTGAAGGTCAGGCTCTCAAAGGTGGGGATATCGGGCTTCTTTGAGAGAGTCTGCGTATAATCGGAGATAGCTCGGGTCACGGGGTCCCGCACCACCACGATGAGCTTGGTGCCCTTCGACATGGCGGAGATTCGAGCAGGTGCTTCCTTGGTGACGAAGTAGCTGGGGGTTTTCTCCATGGTGATCTGCCCATCCAGGGTTCTGGGCATCAGGTCTCTGCCAAGAAAACAAATGCACTGGTTAGGACAGCAGGATAACTCATTCCTTGCAATGTAACCTTTATGGGCCCTCCTACCAGCACACGTCCTATTAGCGTGACTTGCAAATACACAAAGTATTCACACACGAGGTTAGACTCCTGGCAATTATACCACAGTAGCGATTCATGCTCTGTGTTCGGCTTGCTTTAAAGAGGCTAGTCCACCTCCGCAGGGTGTGAATTAGCTGCAGCCTTGAAACTACATCAGTTCAGCAAAATGGAATTGAAATACATTCATCAGAAAAAGCTGGAGCACAAAGAAAAGGAATCATTCACCCTCAGGTGCCTATGCAGATTGCCCAGCACGAAGGAAAATCCTATTTCCCTATTACTTTGCTTTTGTAAAGGTTACTGGGCTAAATTTCTAATGGGACACCCATTGCTCTTCTCTTTTGTAACACTACACTGGGAAGTTTTTCTAATGTGCATCACAAGAGAGACCATCTCCTGCTTGTGAAGCATAAAGCACGTACAAGTGTGTGCAACGCAAGTTGAACAAACAACTGCATGGTGACTTGTCAACAGCAGGCCCACCATGCGTACTCAGAGGAAGAGGCCTCTTAAATTCTCTCAACTGGCCTTTCCTCTAGCTCCCCTGAAAGCGCACAACTGTTTCCTAGAATACTTGTACAGCATCCAGCACAACAGGATCCAGGTCCACGACTGGGGCTCCTAGGTGCTTCTGTAACACAAATAATAAAAAACAACAACTCCTGTTGAGTTCAATGGGAGCCATGATCATGAACCCAAGGGAAAAACTTGAGCCCTGTGTTTTAATATCATGTAATGTGAATGTATAACAGCAAGAGAATCCTTAATCTAGGACAATAGCTTTCGTGCGCTTTGGCTAGTAATTGTACAAATTTTACCTAATCCAATAATACTTAACTCCTTGATGCAATGTATCAAATCCACTGTAACCTGTATCATACTAATAGAGAATACAAGTGAAAAAAAAAAAAAAAAAAAGATCTCTTCAAAAGGCAGTATCCCACATACCTCTTCTCAGGCATTCCACCCACTAAGCTCAAACATATTGAAACATCATATGAAAGGAGCATTGGGGCTCCATAATTTAACATGCCAAATGTTTTCACATCTATATGCTCCTCTTTCATTTCAGGCAAGATTTGCTCAGGCGCAGTCTAGAAAACCCATGCCCACAGTAGGTCTGTGCAAAGTGGCAAGAGGCAAAACCTCTGGGGGAGGGCAGCTAGTCTTTGCACCTACTGCATGCTGTGGGAAAGATCTCCATGCCAGCTTTCCATAGGTCAGCGTGTAGAGCAATGGTGGGGCAGACCAGTGGAAATGCTGTTGGATCCATGTTTAAATGGATGTAGTGTCCTACCATGCAAGCAGCCAGAGGAAGTGGATTTCACCTCTCCCATGCCGTTGCATTTCACCCACAGTGAGGCCTAACTCCACACGCTTCACACAAGTGCAGCACTTTTTACCCATTGCATGCCATGCCTGAACACTGGTGCCAGATGGAATCTGCGCTACTCTATCAAATTCCCAGGGTGAGTGAGTCTCCAAAAAACACTTTGCCAAGTAAAAGAGTAATTTTCAGGAGAAGCTGCTCTCCAACTTGTGAATCCCATAAAAAGTGTATTTTCCAATCCAATCACAAAACATAGCAGGCCAATAATGGCACAGCAAACAACTACTGAATCTCACCAGAGCGGAGGCTGAATTTGACAGACCACTTGTTCACAAGTGTCTGGTTTTTTGAGGAAACTGAACCTGATCTCCATAGCCTGTGCTGGCTGTCTCCTGGCTTAAGATGTTGGTTTTGACTTAGGTAGCTCCCAAGCCAGCCAGGGCTTCATATCTAGCAGATGGTTCACCCCTGCGACCTACTGCAGCAGCTGCCGTTGGCGGAAGTGCCTACGTTGAAGCCCCTTTGGAAGTAGAAAGAGGAGTCTGTTAGTGTGCTGGACCTTGGGAACAGCCTTTCTCCCAAGGTTCGTGAGAGCCAGAGCTAATTAGCCTTTGAGGCATGGTGGAAGGCCTGCTTTTTTTCCCTGGAGGAGACAGGCAGTCTCCATCTCTTGCTTTCTTCGAGACCAGATGCTTTAGCCAAGCAAGTTATTGGGCTCAACACAGAGTAACTGGGTGAGATTATAAGAAGGTCAGACTAGATGATCTAATGGTCCCTGCTGGCCTTAAACTCTGCAAATCTAGGAAAGGCTGGGCAGTGGTGGTATGTAGAACTCTTGGATTGCACAGGAGGGGGAAGTAGTAGGAATCAATTAATTTTTATTACATTTATAGTGTTGCTGGGTCAGTTGATCCAATTGGAGAGGAAGTGACAGGGGCATTTATTTAGTTCGTTTTCTAAAAGAACATCCTGGGCACTAAGAACACTGGACAAGTACTCCATTATGCTTTGTAAAAATCCAAAAACTAATAAATTGCCTCTGGCAGGTACAGCAATTAAATTCACAGGTCTTTGGGATGCTGGAAATGTGGGGTTCACTGGGAGAAGAATCGTAAATCTCATGATCTAGTGGCCTCCTACCTTTATAGATGTACATCCACCTCCCAGAACAAGGAGTAATGGTCTCAAGTTGCAGTGGGGGAGGTTTAGGTTGGATATTAGGAAAAACTTTTTCACTAGGAGGGTGGTGAAACACTGGAATGCGTTACCTAGGGAGGTGGTGGAATCTCCTTCCTTAGAAGTTTTTAAGGTCAGGCTCGACAAAGCCCTGGCTGGGATGATTTAATTGGGGATCGGTCCTGCTTTGAGCAGGGGGTTGGACTAGATGACCTCCTGAGGTCCCTTCCAACCCTGATATTCTATGATTCTATGATTCTCCCAACAGATTTACAAAATAGCCACAACTGGCCAGAACCAGAATTCATGTGAAATGTTGCCGAGACACCATAATTCCTGTTGGCTTCAGAGTGAGCTGCGGGTGCTCCGTTCCTTACAGGATTAGCTCAAGAGAGAGTTTCAAAGCAAAGTTGTCTGGGCTCCCCCTACTGGATCTGCAGTGGCATTTTGCAGAAAGATGGTGTTTCTAGAGCTATGAACGTCCCTGTTGAAATCCTGGCACAGGTACAACAGCAGCAGCCAAACAGACTCACATTGTGCCTTCCTCTGCATGTAAAAAACCCAAAGTCTGTTCTTTGCCAGTGAAGAAGAATAAAACTGGTAGGGAGAGAAATGTGATCGTCAAGCTTTTCAGAAGGTATTCCAGGCAAAGAAGAGTAAGAATAAAAACCCTCTCAACATGCATTAGAGTTGTAGAAAGTGCCACTAAGATCTAGTTCCAAAGCAAAGCTTTCTCACTATGTGCTGACACTCTGTAGTATATGGGTAGCGTCCCAAGACCACAATCCCACCAGCAGAGGCACAGAGATTGTCTCACAGGGTCTGCCTTGTTTTAAAAGGCAGTGAACAAAGCAAAAGGACAACAATTGCATTTGATGGACAACGAAGCCTGTTGAGACTAAGATGGGTTTGAACATTGGATTAAAACAATCTCATGCTTTAGGAAAATTAAGATCTGTATCTAGGTCCAACTTTGATGTTCTGGCCCATCTCTAGCAGAGATCTGCATATGGGTCTTCCATGCTTTCCTAAACAGGAGAGTAGTTGGCTTGCTTGCGACTAAATAGGGGAAGCATCAAAGTCACAGGACTACAGGTTTACCAGATGGCCTGAGATTTACACAGGTGGAGAAGTAGCTAATGCTTGTTGATACCTACCTTAACTAAGAATAGATCATGATGATTCCTAGGTGAGCCACCATTTGATTCATTTCAGAGTAACAGCCGTGTTAGTCTGTATTCGCAAAAAAAAAAGGAGGACTTGTGGCACCTTAGAGACTAACCAGAAGTGAGCTGTAGCTCACGAAAGCTCATGCTCAAATAAATTGGTTAGTCTCTAAGGTGCCATTTGATTCATGGGTGTATACAAAGGGCAAAATGGTCTCATCTTGGCACTAAGGGACCAATCCCTACACACACTGAAGTCCACAGTAAAACTCTTGTTAGCTTCGGTGCAAGAAGGAATAGGCCCAAGTCGTACAACCTAGTCGCTCTGAAAGGGACTGATCCCAGAGCTGCAGGAACAGCAAGAGCAAACTAAATCAGTGGAGACGCATTCATTGGAGAGAAGAAAATTAGAAGAAGAGACAGTGATCAGAAGAACTGCTGTAGTGGACACATTGTCAAGCTGTAACCCATCAGGCTCAAAGGAGGGGAATCTAACTTTGCTCCACTCTTGCTGATCTGCTGTGCATAAAGGCTAAAGAGGCTAATGTGCTACCTGGATGGCTCTGTAATGTATTCTACAACCACTCCTCATTTCTAATACACAGGTGCGGCTCATGGAGACTATAGGGTCCAGCCTGCAAGCTTCATCCTGACCTGCGGAAGACCTACATCCAAGTTAAAGGTCTGGATAGCTTCAGTCTGCTTTGTGCAAATGGGTGTGGCTCCTGATAAACTGTTAACACAGGGTGAGACTATGAAAGAGGAGTTAGCCATTGGCAACCTTAATACCCTTTTACATCTTAGACAACCTCTCCCATACTCTTTGGCTGGGCAAGGTTTGGGTGCCCGAAGCTTTCAGAAAGCTAACAACAAACCCCCTCTTGGCAGTTCCCAGCACCCCCTCATGCAAACACTGCACCACACTGGGCCAGACCCTCAGCTGGTGGAAGGTTGCAACGGTCCATTGACTTCAGTGGAGCTATGGCAACTGACACCAGCTGAGGATTTGGCCCTTAAAACTTCCGTGGAAAAGGGTCTCGGCAAAGCCATGAAGTGGCTGTGTGAGCAGAGAGATGCATTTTCCACAGGCAGAGAGCAGACCTCCTAACTCCAAGCTCTTAAGATGTCAGGGAAGACAGAATTAAAAAAGCTTTTCCTTTAATGAATATTTGTTCAGCAAAGCTTCACCCATCGTAGGCGAAGTGATAGGCTTACCCTAAAGATGGATTGGCCTACTTTACCTATTAACCACTTAGACTAATGTAAGAAAGAATAAAGAGAGCCTAACCGCTCTAATCCCCACGCCCTTTGCAGGCCCCAATCTTTATTAATAAAGCAAGTGAACATAAATGTTTAAAACTAAGAAAAAAAACCTGCCCTGAAACTGCAGCATTTTAATACAAACTCTTCCAATCTGAAAGACAGAGAGAGATAAATTTACAAAGTCGCAATGACAGGTGGCCACATGGTAATCCAATCCCCGATGCCTAATTCTCTTTGTGGCAGCTTTTTGTCCGCACAGAGGGACTCTGAACTAATCTGTTGACACGTCTCAATAAAGAATATCAAGAGAGGCTATTGTCAATGGGAGGGGGGTGGGTGGATGAGGGAAGGTTTACAAACTGTTGAGCGGTTATTCGTTTGTATCAAGTCGGCAGGTACAACAGACCTACGTTTGCGAGAGAGACAAAAGCTTTCCCCAAGGTGCATGTGACTGACTATATCGATGGAACAGAAGCATGTCAGGGCTGGTGTAGTGACCCTTCCTGGGAAAAAACCATAAATGCAAGAAAGGTGGGTGTGTTGGGGGAAGAGGAGGATGGGTGGAAAGATAAACCTGACTAGAAAAAACTAAGCGGCATGCAGAGCCCAGTTTGCTAAACGTGTGGCATGGATTCAATCCAATACAATTATTGCCCAAGTGGTTCTTATTGTCAGGAATCTGATCTGGAGGCGTATCAGCAACATCCACAGCATGGCATATTTTAGCTTTAGGAGTTTCTCCTCCTCTCCTGCATACATCCATAGAGATTGTATTCACCTCTGGCGAAGTCTGAGATGAGCCTTTCATTCTAGCCCGCTATTTCTGGCTGATCACAACCTATGTAATATTTACACTACACAAATATTGTTTTCCTGCCTCTGTATTTTTCTATCCACAAAGCCCCATTATGCACGAGGCAGGTTCTCTGCAGTATTTGGGAGGTGCTAGGAGAGTGGAAACTGAGTAAGCACCTTTCTGGGGTTGCCAATGGGGTGGAGCAGCCGCAGTGGGTGCAGAACTAGAGATGCCTGCTCCTATGTCTCTCTCTCTGAAGCCTCTGGCACAGAGACATATTGGGGCATGTCGGAGAGGGGAAAAGGAGCGGACAAAGTGTGATGTGCTTCTGCAGTTGCCAGAGGAGACCTTCCAACTGGAAAGCAGCATAAAACCCAACCCCTGACACTTCCTCTTGAGACAGCTTTGACCATGGGCTTGGGAGCGAAGAACTCCGGTATTCTAATTCTAGCTCGGTTCCAGGTGACCTTGGGTCAATCACCTCCCTGCTCTGTGCCTCAGTTTCCCAAAACTGTATAACAAGGATTATAATGCCTGTCTCATGGACGGAGAGGGATGAGATGAGACAGGGTTGTATTTTGAGTGGTTTGAAGATTAAGAGAACTATTTAAATATTATTTGGATAAGCATCAATGTCCCAGATCCTCAAAAGGAATTTAGGTGCCTAATTACCATTTATTACAATGGGAGTTAGGTGCCTAGCTACCTGTGAGGATCTGGGTCTAAATGCCTGGATGCCTATCTAAACCTCTTGAGCCTATAAAACTTGGCAGGAAATCATGCTCTCTTGTAAAATTTACAGCTCTCCCCTCTTCAGCTCAGGCCACAGACACAATGAGAATGACCTTTTTCTGCTGTATTTCCAGACTTCACCTCCAGCTGTTCCCTGGAAGGAAGAGACAGAGGCAAAAGCGAAATTTAAAAAAAAAAAAAAAAAAAAAAGAGAGAGAGAGAAAGAGAGAGAGAGCGCGAATCAGGCAAATTATTTTGGGCTTCAACAACATTCAGTTCAGGTTCAGGCCTGTAATCCAGATTCATTTGCCTGTCTACACTGCAGGCCAGATTCAGAATACCCAGACTAGTTTTGCTTAACTTTTAGTGATGGAAGACATGACAAATGTTTAAAACAAGAAGAGAAGGGGGCCCTTTTGCAGACGCAATCCACGGTGGCCTGATATTCCCTATGAAAGGTGCTCAAGCACCCTGATGGACTGTTTAAAACCCCAACTAGATTAGATTGAAGGTTCGTGTGCTTAGCAAAAGCCCTTGCAACCACTTCCGATCAAAGGCTTCAGAAGACCAGCTGAGATGCACAGAACAGCTCTGAGCTACTGAACTTCAAATGTCATTTATGACAAGGGAAAGGCTGGCCTTGAGGTGGCTAAAATCAGCCTGAACATAACACTTCCTAAAGCTCCAGTGTAAGTCTGTACAGCATCTGTAGCCTTAAATGGTGGGGGAGGGATGCAAAACTTTAGACACCTGACAAACCAAAGCACGCAAAGTTACAGGTTGCTTTTGAAAAGCTGGGCCCTAACCTCCCTGTGTGGAGAATACTTCCCTAGCTCCTGGGACATGTTGCCAGGACAAACTGGTTACTGTTTGGTAAGTGCACAGATACTACAGAGATGAATGGAGAGCAGGAAACCCCATAAATCACAGAACTGGAAGGGACCACAAGAGGTCATCTAGTCCAGTCCCCTGACTCAAGGCAGGACTAAGTATTATTGAGACCAGGGGTGGGCAAACTTTTTGGGCAGAGGGCCACATCTGGGAGGGGAAATTGTATGCAGGGCCGGGGCAGGGGGTTGAGGTGCAGGAGGGAGTGCGGGAGGGCATGCGGGGTGCGGGAACGGGCTCAGGGCAAAGGATTGGGGCAGAGGAGGGATGTGGGGTGTATGAAAGGGCTCAGGGAAGGGGGTTGGGGTGCGACAGGGACTCAGGGCAGGAGTTGGGGTGCAGGAGGGGTGCAGACTGCGGGACGGAGCTCAGGGTAGAGGGTTGGGGTGCAGGGTGCAGCAGGGGGCTAAGGGCAGGAAGTTGGGGTGCAAGGTGCAGGCAGGGGGCTTAGGGCAGGGAGTTGGAGGGCTGGGGTGCAGGAGAGGTTCAGGATCCGGCCCAGTGCCACTTACCTAAAGCGGCTCCAGGGTGGCAGCAGCGTGCACCAGGGCCAGGCACGCTCCCTGCGTGCCTGCCCTGGCCCCACGCAGCGCCACTCCAGGAAGCGGCTGGCACCACAACCCTGCGCGGCCCTGGGGGGGCTCGGCGCACTACCCTTGCCACGCCTCCAGGTACCTCCCTCAAAGCTCCCATTGGCCACGGTTCCCTGTTCCTGGCCAGTGGGAGCTGCGGGGGGCAGTGCCTGGAGGCAAGGGCAACACACCGAGCTCTCTGCCCTCCCCCCCAGGGACGTGGTGCCGGCCACTTCTGAGAGTGGGACGGGGCCTGTGGCACCACAGGGGGCAATCCCACGGCCGGATCCAAAGCCCTGAGGGGCTGGATCCAGCCTGCGGGCCGTAGTTTGCCCACCCTTGATCTAGACCATCCCTGGGGGGTGTTTGTCCAACCTGCTCTTAAAAATTCCCAATGATGGAGATTCCACAACCTCCCTAGGCAATTTATTCCAGTGTTTAACCACCCTGACAGTTAGGAATTTTTCCTAATGTCCAACCTGAACTGCCCTTGCTGCAGTTTAAGCCCATTGCTTCTTGTCCTATCCTCAGAGGTTAAGAAGAACAATTTCTCTCCCTCCTCCTTGTAACAACCTTTTATGCACTTGAAAACTGTGATCATGTCCCTCCTCAGTCTTCTCTGCTCCAGACTAAACAAACCCAGTTTTTTCAATCTTTTCAAATAAAGCTCTTCTCCCCATCCTCCTTTGCAGGGCTACAGTGGGGAAAGGAGAGAGTACTCCACGACTCTGTTAGGGATTTATAGAGCACTTTTATAGTCAGTATCATCCGTAGGTGATGATAACAGCAAGGAGGTGTGAGGCAAATAAAAATGGTCTCTGTTCTCAGCTTACTAGGGTTTGGTCACTTGTATTTTTTTTTTTTTTTTGCTTTGTTCCTATCGTTTATGACACAATGAACCATCCCACAGGTGCAACAGAGGGGAAAACTCTGCAAGGAAACAGAATTCAGCTTCAGGCTTTGAAAGGTTATCTCCAGCAGGGAAGTGAGGGAAAGATTTCAGAGATTGACAGCATTCTTTCCTGTGCCTTACACTAACCTGAGGACCACCATCATCCTCCGCTTGGAAATGGTGGGCAAAGGGAGGGGTGAAACACTGCTGTAAAGCCTCTATCATCTTAATGGAGGCATATTATTTGGAAGCACAAATAAACCCCTTGGATGCTCCAGTTTCACATACCAAGTCATCTTCGCCCATTGGGAAATTAAATGAGCGCCCCCCTACCTCCCTTCATTTGCATTATGAATATTTCCTTCGGTGAAAACGCACTCTTTAAAGGCTCAGTGGTTTTAGAGGGCCATCAGGAATATAAATTTAGCTGAGAAGAGTATGTTCAACTGGGGGCCCAGGAAGATTTGGAGACACTGTAGAGGGTGTGGGGGCGGGGGGGGGAGGGAATATCCCCATTTCTGGCACCAAGCTGCTTTGCTTTACATTTCATGCACTTTGCCAGGGCGATAACCAGTTGTTCCTAGGCTCCAAGATAGCAGGTTGCTGACAGGAAAGTGGGAGAAATTTACAATAGTTATCAACGGAGCTGAGAGCTAGATTAAAAAAAAAGCTGTAATGGGGCCCGATAGACAAGAAAGCGCTGAATAAACCTGAGAAGCTGAAAATACCCAATGCAGCAAGGCAGCTTAATACCAGCCTTTGTCTTTAAAATGCAGTATCAGTCTCTTGTTTGCTGCACACTTTATTGCAAGTAGGTCCTTTGCCAGCTTCCGTGGAGAACTAACCCAGGACTATTCTCATTTAACCCTGGCTGCAGCTTGCAAGCAGAGACCCCCATCCTTCCAACTCACCCTGATTTAAATGACAGCAGACGATACCCAGCACCCTGCAGGAGCCAGACCCCCATCACTAGCTAATGTGGATGCTAAGCGAGAGGGCACAAGCACAAGAGCTTCGAGTCATGCTGAAACATACTCCTGGGTTTCTTTTAGCCCTACTCCACCCTCCTGGAGTTGTGGCTGGGCCTGATCCAGAATGGTGCTGATCTCAGCGGGAGCTGAAGGTGCTCAGCACCTTGCAGAACTGGGCACAGCTTCACTGGGATGTCCAGCGTTAGAGGGGGGGTTTTGAAGGACTTCATGGGAAGAGGCAGGAGATGACTAGTAATGCTGCAATAAAGACTATTTACTGCCCGGTTTAAACTTCTGGCACATGGCTTGAATCATGTGATTGTTTCTGACATCACAAGTAAGTTTTGAAGGAGCTAAGCAGCTTCAAGAAAGACTCCAATGTCAGGGAAAGATGGACTGGTCTGAGCATGGCTT
The DNA here is from genome assembly GCF_965152275.1 of Natator depressus. Classification (NCBI taxonomy): domain Eukaryota; kingdom Metazoa; phylum Chordata; order Testudines; family Cheloniidae; genus Natator; species Natator depressus. The sequence continues at coordinate 21,118,937 of NC_134247.1, read as the reverse complement.
GGGGGCAAATCAGAGGAGTTTGCAGAGGGAGTTTTGAAAATCCTATGAGAAATGTTCCTCCCTCCCACCACAAGCTGTGGAAAGGAAGCTACGTAAAATGTAAAGTTACTTCTCTGGCAGCTCCAAATGACGCTTGAAGTTTTAATGGCAGTTCTTTCCTCCGGCTCGATATGAAAATAATCGGATCCCAGAAATCTGGAAGAAATACGGTTCTAAAGCAAGACCCTGACAAGCCCAGTGTAAGAATGTTCAAGTAATAAAGCGTCTTAATTTCATCACGGAGGCTGCCATCCACACCGAGGTCAACTGGCTTTGAAATTACCGCTTGGCTTTTATTCAGCTTTCTCACAGCAGTTGATGGGGCAGGGGGAAGGATATTAATAAAACCCCATTTAAGAACCCGGTTCTCCTTTGTTTGGTTGGGGAGGAGGGGATTTTTTTTAAGAATATTTCATGTGAAAAATACATAAACTGTAGGTTTAAGGAACGCCCCCTCCCAACATTGCACCCAGGGCCCTGATGGTAGCTCTCTCTATCACCTCCGTCCCACAGCACATGCCGCAGGAGCTCCTTCATCTCAAGTGGGAACCCGTTGTTCGGGTTCGCAAATTACACAAGAAAACCCAGAGTGATTGCACCAACCTTGGCCGCTTTGGAAGGGGTGTAAGTCGCCGCCATGCTGTCAAACGCATGCCATGGAATTTACGCAAAACAGATTGTGGGAATTAATGAACTTCACAGGGTGTGTGTGGGGGAAATAAATAATTGGGGCTGAAACAGACTCACCAACTGCCTCCCGCACCTCTGCCACTTCTCCATCTGTCGGGGGGGGAGAGGAAGAGACAAGGGAAGATTCCTCCTCCACAATCCCATTCAGGATTTTGGTACAGCCAAGGAAAAGACCATTCCTGGGTTTCCAAGGCCCTCCTGATTCTGCTATGTAGGTTCCATTATATGAATGGCGAAGTATTTCCAGTCCAGTGTTTAGCCAAGTTACTTAGCCAAGGGCTAAGTAAGGGCCTCACCCAACTCCCACTGAAGTTAGTGGGAGACTTTCCACTGACAGTTGGATCAGGCACTAATTTCTCTGCTAGTTTGCTTTTCTTCTGTACACTCTTTGTGCTTCTATAGTGCTGTCCAAAAGTACTCAAAAACTGTACTGCTTTAACTACCACTAAAGCAGAGCACTGCCTCTAGTGTGGATGCAGCCACATTAAGAATCCACCACAACCTGTGGCAAGTTGTTCCAGTGGTTAATTACCCTCACTGTTTTTTATACCTTATTTCCAGACCTTTTCAAGGTATTGAACCAACAAACATCGGGCTTTGCAAAGGCTTGTCTGGGGTTTGAACCTTCTCACACCCAAAGCAACTTTGGGCCTTCTCACACCCAAAGCAACTCACACCTCTAAAGTGACTGACAAGTCACTTTCCATTCCCAGCCATTGTGACTCAGCTGGGAGTAGAGCCCAGAAATCCAGTTTCCCAGTCATAGGAACACAGGACTGGAAGGGAGCTCCTGGGTCACTGAATCCAGTCCTCTGCCATTGCTGATATCCCATCGTATAATCCCATTCATAAATCCACCAAGCTCCCCTTAAGGGGAGTTGTGACACTGCACCCCATATTCTTCATAGTGGTAGGATAATGGCATAATTATGATGTATTTTATGCAAGACAGGTCATGTAAGGGGTCACTGGAAAAGTTATGATTTGCTGAATATGATTGTCCCATTTGTATGCATGTATCTTTTTTGTATCTGAAGTTATAAAAACTGACTCTCTCTCTATATATATATATATATCTGTATTTCAAATGTAGTTACACCTGGGTAATGTCCACTAGACAAGATACTTTCAGTCTAGATAGCTGGTTGGGAAAGGCCTATTCAGGGCAATGAGCCATTAGGGAAAACCACAGGCCTTAGGAGAAGCTTATCTCCCACCAGGTGAGCCTTCCTGAGAACACTCCAGACAGCCTGTAAGTAATGGCTGCTGTGACTCTATAAGGACATGTGACCAGGCCACATGATTCTGGATTCCATCTTGGGATGTCAGTATTTTTCCCACAAACCAGTCTGGGAACCAAGTTTTGAAACAAAGGGTTCCCACCCTATCCCAAAGCTATACAAGTCAGGGAGTGACATCATCTAGGGTTCTTCACTCCCCAAACAAGAAGACATGTGGAAACACCTGAGAAACAAAGACTGAACTGGGGAAAGTGCTAGACCCAGGCTAAAGGGATTTCTAGCGTGTGTATGAAACACCTGGGGATTCCAAGCTGTAAAGCAAGTGCAGCTTGTCCCATAAGAATCTGCAGCCTCATCAGCCAGGGTGAGAATTTGCTAGTTCATATCCTTTCTAATATCTTAGACTTAGTTTGTGTTTTGTTCATGTACTAGGTAATCTGCTTTGATCTGTTTGCTATCACTTAAGATCTACCTTTTGTAGTTAAACTTATTTTATGTTTCAATCCAAACCAGTGAGCTGTGACTAGAATGCTTGGGGAAAATATCTGCTTGATTACCACACGCGTGCATTGTTCTCTTCACACTCGGGGAGAGGCGGACTGGGTATTAAACCCATATACTGGCCAGATTTGACCAGGACAGGACGGTACTGCTCTGGGGTTCTAGGCTGGGAAGCTGGTGGTTAGAGAGCCTGGGTGTAACTGCAGCTGGCTGTGTCCCTACCTGTGTGAATGCTGGTGAAAGTGCAGGCTGGAGGGTTTTGCAGCTTGTCACAGCAGCACAGTGTGAGAGGGAGCCCAGGCTGGTGGGTCAGAGGGCTCAGTGGTACCATAGTTCTAGGTGGCACCCCGGGGGGAAACCAGTCACAGGAGGCTGTTCCAGAACCTCGCTCCTTTGATGGTTACAAACCTAATTGTTAGCCTCAATGTATTCACGGCCTGTGCTTTAACCCCTAGACCATGTCTCCACATGCAGAATATATTCCAGACTGAATGTATGTTTAAAGGTATAGACATTTTACTGCATCACTGGCTCTTTGAAAGGTCTGATCTGCCACCTGCTTTTTGTCCTAGCGTTTGCCAATTTTAATTCACACTTTCCACCAGAACAACATGTTTCTGAGTGGGTTAGCCCTCACTGTCTCCTGGCTTCCTTTGGAGCTACGCAGGTGAAGAGGCCCATGACAGGACGGTTAAGGAAAGGAGTTTGCTGGTCGCCTTTTGAACAGAGACCTGTGTACTTGGAAACCACTGTTGGCTCAGTAGGACCTTCCCTGTGCCCCACTTCTCCTCTTCACCCCAGCAGACATCAGCCCCTTTTAGAGACAATAGGGAGGAAATGACACTTCTAGGCTTCAAAAAAGCAGCAGCTCGACCAGCGCCCCAGGGGAAAGGAGCACATCTGGCTCATTCTGCAGGGACGTGAAGGTAGCATTAGAGACATGGGTTAACTTGCACATCTGCCTTCGAATCATAGAACTGGAAGGGACCTCGAGAGGTCATCTACTCCAGTCCCCTGCACTCACGGCAGGGCTAAGTATTATATGCTAAATATGGACCGAGTTTGTTATTAGGTGGCAGAGCTGGACTCCCAAGGCCTTAAATAACACAGGATCCCAATGTCCCTGAACTCAGGGGTGGGGAGAGGAGCAGCGGGGAGAAGGCATCTCTGACACCCTGACAAGAATGCTCCAATGGTACGGCCCTTTATAAATTAGAGCTCGTGTTTGAGTTTGCGCTGGCACTGGGATCGGTCTGAAAACAAGATCTCAGCTTTGCAGATGGAGCCAATCTCTACCAATCTAGAAGTTTCTTTCCCCATCCCCACCTCTTCCCAGTATACAGAGGCACTAATAACCAGGCTGGTTACTCTAACAAGCTGCATAGGGTTGCCAACTTCCTACTAGCACAAAACTAAACACCCCTGTCCCATCCCTCCTCCGAGGCCCTGTCCCCCCCTAACTCTGTCCCCCCCACCACTACCACCGCTCTCCCCACCCTCACTCACTCATTTTCACTGGGCTGGGGCAGGGAGTTGGGAGGGGTGAGGGGTCTGGCTGCGGGTGCAGACTCTGGAGTGGGACCAGGAATGAGGAATTTAGGGTGCAGAAGGGGGCTCTGGGCTGAGATATGGGAGGGGGTATGGGCTCTGGGCAAGGGCCAGAAATGAGGGGTTCAGGGTGCGGGAGGGGGCTCTGGGCTAGAGTAGGGGGTGTGGATGACTTTTGCTCTCAGGCCTGACCTATCCTTAGAAAGGTTTTCCCAGTATAACTATTTTTGTCAGGGGTGTGGCTGTTGACTGGAGTAGTTATACCAGTAAAGGCTTAGCGTGGATGCAGTTACATGGGTATAACTCAGCCTCCTTCCCCTCCTGGAATACGTTAGATTAGTATAAGCGAAACCACTTTTACACAAGTATAACTGCATCCACCCTCAAAGGGGAGTTGCCACTTTAATTACAAGAGAGCTAAAACTTTCAAACTCAGACAAGGCCTCAGAGTAGCTCCTGAAGAGCCTGGGTTCCCCCACCCCCGCATCGCCAACAGGAACTTTTATTTAAAATCCATCCCGGAGGGGTTGGGGCCTGTTTCTAAAGCCACTGCGTAAAGGTGCATCACTGACTTTCCCCAGGCTCTGGTCAGGGGTAGAAATTCAGCTAAAACAACCACCTTATCCTCTCCCCCACACCTTCACCCGTTAGCCATGGGCTTCTTTTGAGGTGCTAAGGTGTTTGGATAGCGTTTTGCTCTTCTCCTCCAGTTACCAGCCAAGAATCTGGAAGCACAATGTGCTGGGAACCTCTAGGAAGAAGCCTCTTCCTAGGGGATTTTCAGCCCAGTTTTACATGGTGGGGAGCGTTGGAGAAATACTCCAACACTCAAATGCTCACAGGAGTCCTCTCAAACCCAGTTTCCTGCCCTTCGATCAGTGTGCCATCTTAGCCCCCTGCTGCACAAAGCGTGGCCATCACCTGTGAGCGCAGAGCAGTTCAGAGACTGCAGGTGCCAGTGGAAGAGAAGCACGTCTGGGTGGCTGCCGGGGGGGGGGGGGGGGTGGGAAACGTTTCTTGGGGGCCTGATTCTCCACTGCTTTACACCACCCTGTGATTAACAACTGGGCAAGGTGGGCCCAAATCATGACCACTCTGAGCAGGCAGCATTCACAGGGTGTAAGGCACTGAAGAATCAGGGCTTCCTTTTGGGGAGGGAGAGACATGGGAGAGCTCCAATCCTTTTCTCCTTCCTCCAAGCTGCTTCTTCACTGGAGCCGGCTGAGATATTCACCGGGCCCTGCAGGCTCATTAGATGGAGCCTCCTTTTTACGTAAGCACGGCAGCCGCTTTCTCTCGGACTGAAAAGCTCTGAACTTCCACTAAATAATTATCTTCCTTTCTTGGGGAGGAGGCGGGGGCAGCACTTTGCACATCAAACACCTGCTTTGGAGGGGCTTACTATAATTTTAGGTGAAGTGGTAAATATTCTGTTCGCTCCAGTTATAGTTATAATTCCATTAGTGAGGCCCTGAGAAAGCAATGGCATTATCATCTAGTGAGCATATATGGGGATTGGGGGGGGGGGGGGGGGGAGGGTGAAGGGAGCACGCAGCAGAAGGCAAGTAATAAAAAGATGCATTTGCCCGCTCCACCCCCCCCCCCCCACTCCTCTCCCCAAGAAAGATCTGATCTCCATTGTCCTGATGCTTCAATGGTGCTTTGCTCTGAAAGTAAAAAGCTTTCAAGTGCAGCAAGGGGCAGGGCTGAAATGAGCATCTTATTCCTTTTGGTCAGCTCCAGCTTCCTTTCATTCTTTGCAGGAGCCCCCCCATTCCCCTCCCCTGCAGTGGCAGATCCACCTAACAAAGAGCACCAGTTCCTGTTGGGGGTGGGAGGGGAACAGGGGGTAGCACTTAGATTAAAAACTAATTGCTGTCTACGGAGGAGTTCTTTAGAATATTTCTCACCATTATCAGACTTCACTGCCCACTGTCTAAATCAGACGAAATTAGAGTAATCTGTCTATTTCCTTAAAAAAAAAAAAATCATGCTTCTTGTGCTGAAAATGGGGGGTGGGGGTTTTACTGGGAAACATAAGTTAAAGAAACCCTCTAAACCCAGCAGGAAACATAATGGAGCTAAATGGCAAACTAGGATCAGCTGAAAAAGGCTTTAGGTTTAGGGACAGCTGCCTGGATTGAGTTGTGTGGTTTTTTTTTTTTTTTAATTCTGTAAGTTGCCTGTTAATATATCTTGTTAAAAAAGTTTACCTGGTTTTTTGCCCCTTCCCTCAATATTCTGTTTACCCCCCCGTGTACGCCTCCCTCTACAATGGGTACATCTACACAACAGCCAGGAGGTCGGATTCCCAGCTTGGGTAGACATACACACACCAGCTCTGTTTGAGCTGGCACCTACATATAGCAGGGTGGTTACACTGGTACGGGCAGGAGCTTGGGCTGGCGACTTGTGTATGGACCCAGAGGGGATATGGGGGGGGGAAGAAGAGAATTGGGCTCTTGCAGCTAACCCACTGCAGCCACCCTATTTTTAGCACACTACCTTGAGCTGAATTAGTACACGTACGTCTACCTGAGCCGGGAACTGTGGCTCCAGCTGCTGTGCAGATGTATACGTTACTTTGTTTTCCCTGGCTTCATGGACATTAATATTAATCCCTCCTGACCATCAACATCTTAGATTTCTTTGTACAATATTCCTGACTCCGCCGCCTCCAACAGCGTTTCAGCCTACCGCACAAACAGGCCCAATTCTGATCGGTGACACTGATCTCAAATTATGTAAACCTACTCATTTCAGCTGATATAAATGGGTATTGTGGTGTATGTTTGGAGTGACTGTTAGGCTCTCACCCCATGTTATCAAAGAGAGTTCATTATTCTAGTTGCCTCCTGGATTTCTGGTGCAAACATAGTTGTTTTTTGTGACTAAGACATTTCACTCCTGCCAAGCTCTGAATCTCTGTGGAGAAACAATTGTGGATTGTTGCAAAACACTTTTTTGTGTTTGTCTACAGAGATTCAGCACTTGGCCTTAAACATGGTCTCAAAGGGAGTCTTTATTAGGATTTTAATGTTAGGACAACAGCATATGAGCCAAAAGCCAGAAGAGCAAAAACTGCTAGTCAGTTTCCCCTTCCCTCAAAATCCATAACATTAAGTCCATGTTAACAATTTATTGAAGGACTTTATAGTTCTGTGTCACCATCATTACATCAGTAGCTCTGTTCCTTGAGTTTTGAGGCCATCACAAACAGATAACGGGAGCCAGTGATTGGAAGTTTAAGTGGGACAAGTTCAGACTAGAAACGAGGCATTAGCCATTGGAACAACTTACCGTGGGTTGGGAAGATTCCACATCACTGGCAATGTTTCTATCAACCTTAGATGTTTTTCGTAATCGATACTCTAGTTCAAACAGGAATTCACTGAGGGATGTACTATGGTAGGATTGGCTGCACTTACAGACCTTCTGAGCTGCATACAATAATCTTCAGAAGTTTGAGAGCTGCAAGACATACACAAACTGCCCCATGGAACACCACCTGCCGGGGCGTAGGGCTTCTTCCCCTCTACCCTACCACCCCTCCTCCCCCGCTGGGCTAAAGCCCCTAGTCCCCCTCCCTGCAGGGCAGAAACCCATAGTCCCACCACCCTGCTGCGGGGCAAAAGCCCTGAGCTCCTCCCTGCTCAGTCTGGTGGGTGGAGAATGGGGCGGGACTAGAAGGGCTCCAGAAGCCGCACTTTAACCGTAAAAGAGCCACAGTTTGGCCATGCCTGTACTAGGGCCTGTGCTGTGCAGGGGTCAGACTACATGATCACAATGGTCCCTTTGGGCTTTCAGCCAGTTTAACATCCCCTTATGATAGATTTTTTTTTAAAATGCATTGAAGTAGCCTTCCTAGGATGAACCCCATCTTGCAGTGTGCATGGAGGGAAACCGGAACTAAAGCAAGCTGAACAAGGACAGATTCAGTTACAAGCAAGCCAACAAAACAAGGCGGGAGTCTGAATCAGTAAAATCTTGAGTTCTCATCTAGCGGAGATGCGGTAATGAGAGAGATGTGAAAATAAACTTGGCTCTCACAGGCTTTAGTTAGCTCAGAGCAGGCTTAAGGAAGAGGCTTCACTTGGAAGCCGTTTAAACAGCTGATTAAAAGGACATCTGAAAAAGTTTGTAGCTGCTGGAAAAATCTAAGATAGCCCCAGCTGCATGGGGGCGGAGAAAAGGCTGTAGAGATATCAGTGCCCCTTTGGGACCAGCCCGATCCCGTGAAGTTAAGAGTTGTGCCCCTGGCTTCTATGGGGGCGGGACTAAGCAACTTCATCATAGCTGCACCATTAACAAAAAAAACAACACTTTACAATTCTGCTATTGGCACCATTTCTCTCCTGGTTAATTCCTCATGATGAATTTGTTAGCATCCAGTCTTTGCACCAGACGGGGGAAGGGGCATTAGTAGCCTGATAGCAACAACTTTATCACAGGTTTCACAGAGGACTAAGCCAGGAGAGGGCCAGGGCCTCAGCCTGCAAGGACAGCAGTTGGAACGGACTCATCTGTGTTGCACTCTGCTATGGCCTGGTCTAAAATAGCCCTTGTACAGGTACAAGTATGTTAGTAAGTGGTGTAATTCCCAGATTGCTACAGTTCCTAGCGTGGCTGCATTTACCAGTATAAAGACGCCTTAAACTGGTATAGCTGTTTCCCCTGCCTGTACAGGAGTAGCTACATGGATACAAAAAACACCTTCACAGGATACAACTGCATCCACGCTAGGGGCAGCTGTGCAGGTATAATTAAAGCAAGACAAATCTATAGTGTAGACAAGGCCAAAGTCTTTCATGTGACACTTCCCTTTCTGACAGGTTTCAGAGTAGCAGCTGTCTTAGTCTGTATCCGCAAAAAGCAAAGAAGGACTTGTGGCACCTTAGACTAACCAATTTATTTGAGCATAAGCTTTCGTGAGCTACAGCTATGCATCTGATGAAGTGAGCTGTAGCTCACGAAAGCTTATGCTCAAATAAATTGGTTAGTCTCTAAGGTGCCACAAGTACTTCCCTTTCTGGAATTCCTTCCCCACATCCCTCTTCACTCCCCACCCCAAATACTTTTTTACATAGTTTCACTTGGTTCAAGCTACCATTTGTGGATTTGCTTATATGAAACAATGGCACAGTCATTACAACTCATTTGCACCTCTCCTTGGAGTCTGCAGTGGGAAATGGCCGCAAATGCAGATTACTATCCAAGTTATCCAAAACTGCAGCAAATTCTGCAGGTTCTAGAGGCCCTGGGTTGTAAGTTTTGCATCTTCTGCCAATGGTGGCAGCTCAAACACCTCTGCAGGGAGTCTGATGAGAACAGAGAGTGCCTGTCAGAATATATGTCAAAATTTCACAATAAGCATCTTAACGGGGGAAAGCATAAACTGAGCAAAGAGCCCTAGATCTGCCAAATTGCTCTCACCTGGACTAATCTGCTTCCCTCGAATCAAAGCACAGCACCATGCTGTCAGACAAGGAGTTAAAAACCAGTCACCAACCACTCATCTGTATGGTGTTTAAGTTATTGCCTTCCCATGGTCCCAAGAGAGTCTACTTGTAACAAAAGTATCAAATAACTACAGGGTTAATAAAATACTTGCTTAGAAGCATTTCCTACTTGTAGCCACACACAACGGATCCCCTTAAACATTAGGGTTTGGTATAATGGTGAGCCAAGTAATAAGTTCACGTTAACACTCTGGGGTAACGGTATTGGATGGAGTCAGTTGTCCTAGAACCACTGAGGATCGCTCTCAGGTCTCATACCACATGGGGTCCACTTGTGGATTTCCATTTGAAGTCAGTGTTTCAGGGAGCTGCATGGGTCCCTTTCTTGCTAAGAAAGGAAACATATTCCATGGAACCTCAGGTTCTCATCCAGCTCTTCACCCTTCTGAATAGAACTAGTCTGAAAAATTCAATGAAAAACAAGACTGACAAAACACACTTGAAATTAAGGGTCACAAATTTCTTCCCCCTGGTTTTCTGAACAGCTCTAAGGGCTCAGTCACACTGGTACAATGCCACTCACTTTAGCCAAACCCACTGAGTGCCATACTGTTTACCACGTTTGCCCTTTTGGCTCAGATGTTATGGAGCTATGGCCTTGTGCCTCCCACAAGGGCATTAACAATTTGATGGATATTTTAGTTGTAAGTTTGTTGCAAAGTGTCTGTACCCAAAGTTTCCCCTTCAAGTACTGAGCAGCATGCTGTAGCTCATGAAAGTATACCTGCCTGTCAGCCTTCACCCCAGAGGTAGCAGTATTTCACTGGTGTTGTATACTGGTCCTTGAAGATAATACCTTGCATTTCTATAGCACATTGTAATTGTGAGATGCCCAAGGGGATGACTCATGTAGGAGTCCAGACTGTCAAGCCTGGATGGGTGTTCCACATGCATCGCGTGGAGAGCAGAATCTACATAGTATGCAGTATCAAACACTCTGCTGGATTCTTACATTAGTATCTAACCCAGTAGAGTTCACATCACAAAGGTGAAGCATCCAGAAGAGAAAAGCAACATTTAACATGCCACGAGCAGCTGTATCACAAGCTGAACACTTCGCAAAACTATTTAACAGAGGTGGCCTCCTTCAGAGTTAAAAGCGAACTAACACCCTGCACTGGTAGGAAAATGAAAAATCTCTAGTGAAAAAAATGCAATGGTTGTTACTGCATTAACATAAGTAGCAAATATTTTTTCCTAACAACTAAACACAATCAGAGATGGGAAATGGCTCACCTGTTACTGGGGTAGCTTCGTTATGGTAAATTTGTGGTAGACAAGTACAACAAACAGCTCCAGAAAAAAAAAGTTCTTTGAGTTTCAGCAAGGGTGGAACTCTTGGAGTTATAAACTCTGGGAAGAGGAGGGAGGGAGGGAAGGGGGAATAGAGCTTTGGCTTTAAGTACGAGTGATGTCCCTGCAAGGAAATACTGCATTATTCTTGTGGTCACACAGGTACTCTTTGTGCTAAGGACATGGACACAAAACCACCATCTGAACAGGATAAAAGGACCACTGCAATAGGCTCTCATGGACACTGGAGTTGGCAGTCACAGCAGAGTGGCTAGAAGCTGAACGGGCCATGGAAAGTGAGCTCTCCTTTGCCCACATAGTGGTGGCCCCTTCCAAGGAAGGGCAGAGACACAGGGCATGTCCAGACTACGGAACTCATTCCAGTGGTTCACCCTTGAGTTACTACCCCCAAGTCAGCCTCGCACTGAGTGCCTGCTGGAGGAGAGCAAAGCAGGAAGGTGTTTATTAACCCTGCCCCTGCTGGACCTGCACTACCCACATTTAACACGCTACCCCTGAAAAAGAGCGATTCCTGATCACCTGGTTCCAGAGCTATGGCAGGGGGAGCACAGAACTGCCTGTTTCATCTTTCACCAGCGCCAATTTCAGTTTAGAAAGCTCCCTGGCTATGCACCACACAGGTGAGCAAACACCACAAACAATAGGTTTTGCTCATTGTGTGTGTCTTCGTTTCAGCCTTGTATCCTAATTACCTACATTAATCAAGCCCAAGTCCCTTTGCGAGCCCTTTCTGTGTTTGCCACAAGCACATACATTAACGCACTAATCTGTGTTCCTAGCACTGAGACAATCGGACAACAAGTTGTACAGGTAATGTGGCCCTCTGTCATCCAACTATTAAAGCAGCTCAAAACATTTGCCAGGAAACTGCATTTCTCACCACCTTGCCAAGTTTCCTCTAAAAATGCCCAGTCTCCTGGTGCCTTGCCTTTATCAGGAAGTGCACTTTTAATCACTCCAGAGCTGACACCCGCCCCAGCCCCCTTTTTCTGTGCATAAAGACATCCCACCTTCCACACTCATGGTTAGTGACTGATCCTGGCAAAGGCAACACTCAGTGGAATGTATTGTTTCCTCTGTCCTCAGGGTGGGTGGGTGTCTTTAAAACCGATGAACATTAGCCGGATCCTGTATTTGATTAGAACAAGCGTCAGACATCCTGATAAATGAAGCTGTACAAACTCAGACTTGCCAGAGCCAGAAGATAATGGATTTCGTGCCATGCTCAGTGCCTCCTGCGATGTCTCTTGGGGTCCTCTTTTTCATGCAGTTAACTTCAGGCCTGGGGAAAAAGCAAATCTCCAAACAAGCAACATGCAAAAGGGGCAAGTTCCCCCCAAGGAACAGCGTGAACGGGCAGGAACAATGCTGCATGGTCTGCAATGTGTGGAGCAGCTTTCTGGAAACATGAGTATTTGACATGAAGTTCCTGTTGGGCTGAATCGCTTTTGTTCCCATCTTCAGCAGGAGATTCCTGCCTCCCCCAGGCCAGTTTTTCAATCCTTGTGGGCTGCGTTCAGTCACTGGACTAGCAAAGGCCAGGCCACCCTTAAGAGCCCCAACCCTTCCTCCCTCCACTGCTTCCTCCTCCTCCTCTCACAATTAGTCTCTGTAATTCCAAATGAAAACAATCCCTTCCTCTTCAGACCCCCTTCTCAAGCCTGGATAAAAGGAAGGGGGGGTTTAACTACAGAAGTAGCCACACTGCTGAGAAGAGCCCACTTAAGGAATTGTGTGAGGTTAATACCCCTGAACGGGACTGGCTACAAGGTGGTAGCCATGTGACAGGCCTGCCACCGACTGGTTTCTTTATGGTGGCTAGGTGCTGAGAGAGGGAGGGTGAGCGTCCCCTCCCTCCCCCCTAGCTGATCATACAGAAGAACCAGTTTTTGATTTTTATTTATCAAACAGCACTTCCACTCTGCTGGGCTCAGCTGCCTTCCCTGCATCGAGCGCCCTCGGTACTGAACTCCTATTTGGCTGTTAAATGCGAGCCAGTTTACTGATGAATGCTGGGCCTGATTGACTTCATCATGCAGCAATGAAGGGAAATCCATAAGGTTGGGGCGGGAGAGGCTCAATACCAAATTTAAAAGCCAGAGACATTGTCAAAGGTTTTCAAGAGCAACTAGTAATTTCCAGGTGCCCAACTGGATATCTTAAAAGGGCCCCGACTTTCAGAGGGCAAGTGCTCGTTATCTTCTCCAAAGCAAACCCCTTGAAAGGAACCAAAGTTAAGCACCGTGAATCAGTTGCAGTAAGTCACTTTGCCTTGCTGTGCCTCGTTTTCCCCACCTGTAAAGTAGAGATAATAGGAGCCAAAGATGACCAGATGAAGCTATTCAGTGAATATTACATGTGGTGACAAATATTTTATTCACTGAATTAGTTGTCCAACAAAGATTTGGTCAGCTGGAGAGCTGGCTGCATAACAAAAATGAATTGCTGAACAACAATGTTTATGGAATACAATACATGGTTAATATGCAACCAGCTGTGCTACTTGCCCACTTCCTACAAGTGCTGAAATGCTTACTGAGGTGTGTAGAGTGCTTTGAGATCCTTAGATGAAAGACACTAGAGAAGTGGAAATTCTTATTAATCTGGATCTCTCCAGAGCTTTAGCCCCAGATTGCTGGCCATAGGTGTCCTTATAGCAGAGGCTTGGCTGATCGGCTCTATTGCAGGTTTTTCATTATTCTAAAAACCTCAGCCAATAAAGCAGCTCAAGATATTTATACATTAGTGAACTAATTGGATAGGCCAACATGCAATAGATTCTCCCCCTCCAGGAGGGCCAGATGTTCTGCTCCAAAGAAGGATAGGTCTGTGAGTTTGGTTTTTGTTTTTTTTTAAACTAGGAGGGTGGGGTTGAAGAGGTCACTGTTTAAATCTACTTTAAACTACAATATGACCTGGACAGCATGTACTTGCACCAGGATGAACTATATTTGCCACGCTCTGGAATAAAAGATCTAGCAAATTAATACACTGTTGACCCTCTCTGTGCTGATCCCTAAAAGCATTTTAATACAAATGGGATTGCCTTCTCCAATCACTCACGATTGGATTTGCGATTACAGTCATAAAGGGAGTAGCCATTGCATTAAATTAGCGTGGCTGTAAACAAAAGAAACCATCAGGTCCAGGGCATGTTTGGAAAGAAGTCTAGTGCGGGATGATCACCTCTACAAAAATCTACTTACCAAGCCAGCCCCCACCTTGTCCCTCCCTCCTCAACCCCCAAAAATAGAAAAATGTAAAAAAAAATTATAAGTTTCAGAAAGTTTACTGGGATTGCTGCCCAGTACAGTTACAAAAAGTACAGCTTAATGAGACTACAAAGTCAGAAGCCTGCCATCCAGAGACAAATCAAAGCTAAAACGTGCTAGATCAGATGAAAACAACTGGCCTATGGAGAGAGTGAAACTCCCAGAAAAGTAGGACAGGTACTAATTAGAAACATTAAGCAGGTGTGTCTGCAGAGCAACCCACATTAGTTACAGGGGTTCATTATCTTGGCGTAAAGAGTAGATCCAAAATAGACGATCAACTCAACACTGCCAAGAGGTCTTTTAAGGAGGACTCAGCCATGAAGATGTCCTCTGCTGTATGTAGGTATGGCTTCCAATTACACTTTAATGAAAGACTTTGCATTTCCATACCAATGATCTGATAGACTGAGTGAGTCTATTGGACTATCCACACATGCACATGCTCCTGTTCTTCTTGCCATTTATTTCTGGGCTACCCAGATTCTCTCTCTTTATAAGACTAGCTTCTCTTCCTATTCAGGAAGAGAAATCACATCCTGCTGACTTCACTGGACACCATCAAATACATGGTTAAGGACCGATGGAGCCAGTTGGATATTTTGAGTCTGTCCCATAACGCTAACACCCACCACATGCCTTCTCAGCTTTTTGCACCCAGAGGTACCTACATGGTATCAGAACCTCATCCAATTAACAGCAGCTCAGCCACACTGTGGGATGGGTATGTGTGTAAACTCATACCTCTCTTTACTGTATCCTCAACCAGAGCTCAAATCGATTTTTTAAAAATTACGGTACTCATCTCAAAATTACTCCTAAACCCTTCAGCCACAATTTTGTTATTAAGAACCTAGTGGGTTTGTATGCAAGAACTTAGTAAAGCCCAAGTTAAATGACTTCCCTAACACTGCTCAGTTTGAATGAGAGCCATTGTTATTCAGATTAAAGCAAGTGTCAGATTAACAAATCAATGGGCATATGAGATATAAGCCTGGTTACCATTGAAGTCTTTCAAATACCCAGACATATGGATGAACCAAATCTGAATTGTAATTGACTCACCCCTCTTTGATCTCTGTACCCTATAGGCTCCCAAATGAGACAGCACCATCAGCCTCCATACTAGGGCTGAGGAGTGAAAAGATTCCATTGTGAACTAGCCACATACAATGCCTATTCTCTCAGCTTCCGTCTGCTGGATGTAGATGTGCCGTGGCACTTATAATTGAGACAGATCAGCTCCAAAATCAAACAGTGAGTAACAGAGCAGAAGAGCTCAATTGGGGTCATGGTGTGTTATGCAGAAATCATTTACAAACCCATCTAGTACACGGTATTTTCCAGAGATCCCACATACCATTTAAAAGTGGTCCTTGTACGTGCCCCAGAACTCTAACGGCTTCATCATTTTAAGCTGCACAGAGGGGCATCGTGCAGGAGTTTTAAAGGAGGCTCCATGGCAAGCCAGTACAGGGGTTTGTGGTACTCATGGTGTCTGAAAAGGCCATAAAGCAGCCAGCCCTTGAGTTCACCTTACTGATTGCTCTCAGATTCAGAGGACCCAGTTGCATACAAGCGAGCACAGAAACCAAGGACTGAACTTCTAGAGCCACTGTACTT
This sequence comes from Natator depressus, assembly GCF_965152275.1. Lineage (NCBI taxonomy): Eukaryota > Metazoa > Chordata > Testudines > Cheloniidae > Natator > Natator depressus. Next base: position 21,103,190 of record NC_134247.1, on the reverse strand, counting down.
TATCCATTGCTAGCACTGACAATCACCAGGCATTCACACCTCTGTGGCAGGCATAGGACAAGAACCTAGATAAAGCAATAAGCACTGCACTACAGAAACCTGAGTGTCAACCCAAACAAACGCAGGATCACCCTTTAACCATGTTAAAATGCAGTCTCCTCCTGTCAAGTCCAATTCTGCCTTACTCAAGTGGAAATCAATGGGGACTGTTTGCTGAGTAAGGTACTACTCTACGCAAGTAAGGTCAGCAGAATCAGGCTTGCACAAAACTGTTCATCACCTTATCCAGCAACATCCCATGCCTGGCCTTGCTTATACTTTAAGTACATCATTTCCTGCAGTGGTTTTCTTTATTAGATGGAGTTTTGTGGGAATTGGTTGGGGGTGGAGGGGGGGGTTTTGCAGCTGAATTCAGGAGCAACTAAAGCATGGTCCTTCAAGCCATGGAAAATACTTGGTTTTGAGTTTTGCTATGAACAAGATTTTCCTGGGTTTGGGTAGAGGCAGCCAAATAAAGGTTTGAATCATATATTTTTGTTATGTAAAAGTGGCAAGATTTCTCAAACAAGCCACATAACAAATATTTGCTAGGCTCAAGTTTCATCACCAGCCCAACATTTGGGCTGGGTTTCCCAAAAGGTCTGCAGGAAACTTGCCAAATCCTTCAGCAATCTCCAAATCCTAGAGACATGAAAGGGAGAGGTCTGGTTTTTTGGGGGGTTTTTTTGTTTTTTTTTTTTTTAACCCTGAACCATCAAGTTTCTATCCCTAGGGTTTTGTTGCATACCCTTGGCTACCTAATAACCTTGGTAATTGGGTCACGCAAAGATCAGAAATGCCTTCTCTCTATTAGCAGTATTTGGCATATGATCCCAAGTTGAGCAGTTTTGATTCCATTCAGTAGAGGGCATACTATTCAGCTCCTTACAGGTATAAGTGTGGGGGGGAGAGGGAGGGGGAAATCACACTAAATAGGTGGTCACAAAACAAATCAAAACTAGCTAGAAAAGTTCACCAAAACTGACAGACTTCACAGAGCTCCATTTATTGTCCAATCATGCAGTCGGCTTAACGCTGCCAGTGAAGTCTGCTGATGAAATCCAAGAGTTCTCAGTGTGGCAATTATAGGAGCTGGCATACAAGAATTGGGGAAAGATACGATACCTTTACTTTTTCAAATTAGGAAATTCACAGGCTCTTAATCTGCTTTAAGACCACCTGGGCCTACTGTTTATATACAGCCTAATTATTATGCTACCTTTATCTGCGTGACTTCAGCATTGTCTCTGGGGAGAGCTAATAGCTGTAATGTTAAAGATACAGTTTGCCAGAAGTTAGCAGTGTACAACCTGGATATTTTACACACACACACACACACACACACACACACACACACCCCCGCAGAAGCATTAGCAGAAAGAGGGCTCCACCTTCCACAACACAGATCCAGGCAGTACAGCAGAAAGAGAACCTGTAATTAACAAGCTTAAGGACAGACAACTAGAGCGGCCACCCCATATCAATTTGCAGTGAGACCTGGCTTGAAATGCTAACCTGCTATTCAGTTTTATCTGAGCCTGATCCATTGCACGTCTGACAACTCCTCCCAAGGAATCATTCCTCTCTTAAACTTCCCCCTCCACCCCATTAACTGGATTCTCTCAGCCTTTCAGAAACACCAGACAGACCTGCTGCTCACTAGCTACAAGAGCAGCAATAAATGGAAACAAAATCCGCTATCAGAATTACGTGTGACAAATTCTAACAAACTGATTGCAAGGTGGTGGGGGGGGAAGAGAGACATTACAATCCCCTTCCACCCACAGAAAATGTAAAAGCCAAATCAAACACTAATGAGCTCAGCCTGCAATTCTGCCCGTCAGAGCACTTAGCATTCTGGTATAGAGATCTATTATATGAAAAAAGAAAAGGAGTACTTGTGGCACCTTAGAGAAGGTGCCACAAGTACTCCTTTTCTTTTTGCGAATACAGACTAACACGGCTGTTACTCTGAAACCTGTTATTATATGAAACATTCTGTTTAAATGCATGGTGAACATAGGTTCACTTCCTAAACTAGGATCCATCCATTAATTCCAACAAAGCCAATGAATTAAAATGGACCCCAAAGATATAGCTAGCTCAAGGGTATAATTTCTACAAGCTCTTCTGACTTAAGAGCCTAACTCCCATTTGCAAGAGCGACTTTAACCAGTTAGCTGCTGACAGTTTAGTGGCTTGATGTAAAGTTTTCACTGGTGCCTCTATTGAGGAGTGCAAGTCATGAGAATTTGTGGAAAAATCTTTTCCCAAACCACTAAACTGTCAGGGACTAACTGATCTATGAAACCCCACCATCTAGCACATCGCAGTGCTATGGGATCAGTGTTATAAGATCTTTGGATTTATTAAAATATAAAAGGAGGGGATGAACAGGAGACATTCACCAATGCTGGACTGAAATTTAGTTAGGCCATTCATTCCCATTTTTAGCGCTGACTCACCACTGTTACTCTGGAGTTACACCTGGTATAGCAGCTGCAGCCCCTGAGCACATAATACTGGATTGTGTGAGTAAGTCCAGGTTAAGGCCCATTTCCAGCAATGTTTGCATATCCCGGCAATGAGGCCAGTGTCAGAGTGAGACATTCAGACTCACTTCTGCAGAGAGGAATTTGGTTACTGATTTTAACTAAGAATAGGAGTAGGCCCATTGTTTGTACAACACCACTAGGATAGTTTTAGAATTACAGTTTATTTGGCAACTAGTTTCCTGGGTATAAAACATAAGATACATTTTTACAAAGACAAATTATGTTGATGTTTAAAGGCTAGGATACTTGGTCTACTTACAGGAGAACCTCACAATTCTTAAATTATTGATTTGAAAATTCATTAGATGGTAAAATGAAAACACCTCTATTTGGCCTTTGCACATTTCTAAACAAATATTTAATAGCCAAGTGTGGCAGTGAAGTCTATTAATAAACACTTTATTTTTTGTTAGCCATTGGCCTACCCTGCACTAAAAACATTGGAGTAATTACAGAATTACTGATGTTACTCCAGGTTTATGCCACTGTTACGGAGAGCAGAATTGGCATAAAGTTGCAAGGTATTTTAGAATGCTATGAAATACTGTTTAAAAATGGAATGACGCTTGTAAAAATAAGTGATTCCCAAAGATTCATACAATCTTTTCTTTTGAAAGGTTTGTTAGCCTAGTCACTAATTTGCATAATCCAGTAATCTACAATTGATCTCCTGGTCACCAGTGCAAATTACTGGTTCCACTGAAGCGCTATACATATACAATACGATTAAAACTATTATTCACCTCCCTGGAGACAGATTGCAGCTTTGCAAAATAGTGGAGATTATTTTTTACATAATGCAACTGGCACTGAGGGGTTGGGGGTTTTTTTTTGTTGTTTTTACACTCATTATGCAATAACCATTACAAAAGGTAAGGGTTGCATCTCTTTATTGCAAAGTATATGTATATATTCATGCCCACAGAAATAGATGTGAAGGACCCAAACCTGCATTGCTTACTCTGTCAAAACTCCCACTGTGACTGAAGACTTTAACCAAGTATTTTGCTATTACCATACATCAGATCCTGAGGTCTACAGCTCCAGTGCTGTCTTTTAAAAAGCGTATCCCCTCATTAGAGTTACTTACATGTTAAAAGTATTTTTTGTAAGAGGATTTCATGTGCCGATTCCAGTGATACTTGGTTCTGCTCGTCACAGGACCAGTCATGCAGCAGTGCAGGATCAGGCCCAGCAGCAAGGATGATCAGAATTTAGTCATCCTCTCCCCTACCTTCGCAAACATGCCATTCTCACCTAACTGATAGAACAAGCGAATTGAGTACTGACCAGCTAGGAATCTGCACTAGAGGAGGTAGAACATGCCAATTTAAACAAATAAAATGGAGTTTTCCCAAAGGGAATCGTGCGCCTAAAAATCATTTACACACTTTTTGAAATCCAACGCAGTGACGCTGAAGTGTTGCATTAGTAGACCAGCCAGATTAGAGCCCTGATCTTTTATGACTCATCCTTAATAGCATAAGATTTACTTATACAAACAGTCCCACTGATTTCATTGTGAGGACTACTTGGGCAAGGGTGACCCTTGCTTTGCAAGAGCCCCATTATACTTAGTTAAGCACAATACTAAGTTAGCCACTGGTCAGTTTGGATGGAAGATTAAATTTAGGGGGGTGAAGAAGGGGGAAATTTAGTACAGTCTGGACCTTGATCCTCAGCTGATGTAAACTGGCACAGCTCCACTGACTTCAACCTGCCAGTTAACACTAAGTGAAGAGCTGGCCCTTGATAGAGGGTCTCTTCCCCTACCACCATTTTTCCTACAGAGAAAAAAAAATGGACCTTTAACTGGACTGGTTTGGGGGATTATTTTGGGCTCATGGTTTGATGAAGTTAACTTACAGCAAGACAATGTATATAACCATTTTGTTACAGTCAAAATGTTCATTAAGTAGTAAATTAGAACAGTTTCAGATTTTTTTTCTTAATAGAATTGAAGGCAGCTGGAAATAAGTTTATTTTAATTAAAGAGAGAGTCTGATCCCATTCAATAAACTTGAATGGGCACAAGATTACACCCTGAATTCCATGCCTTGGGTGTTAAAGGGACAGTATCAAAAGACCACACATTTTTGCCTGAAGTTTCTTTTGTAGTAATAACAGCAAGAAACATTTAAGCCCCCAATCCTGAAAATATGCATACTTGTGCTTAACGTTACCCTTGTAACTACTCCCATAGACTCCAACAGGGCTACTCGTGTGTAAAGTCAAGCATGTGCATATAAACTTGCAGGGATCAGGGCCCAAAATTCTTGGGCCTGAGAGACTCAAGAAATAATTACACTCCCCCTCCCCCCCGGCTGGCGTTTATGTTGAGCATTTGACAGCACTAGGTAGGATCGGTTTCACTCTAGTCCATTTCCCTTCTTAGCATCGTTTTTTTCCCCCACCAGTTGCAGAGGAGCGAAGAGCACATTTAAAAAGAAATAATTTGTAAAACCAGCAAGTGGCTGAGGAATCTGGGCCAAGTGCAGTACCCAACACGAGTTATTCGAACTGGACTAGAGTTCAGGCTGATTTACGGATAATCCAGGATACCATTGTGCACCAAAGGTTGCAGGAATTCTGTTTTCTCTTACAGCTTTTCCTTACTGTCCCTAGACAGCCACCCTTGAGGCCTAGGGACAGGGTGTTCTTGGGGGAAGGATTCTGGTTTAGACATTGTTGCCTCCACTGGGTCGATCAGAACCCAAGTTTACTGACTTCAGAGCAGGTAGCAAAATACATCACTTTGGGGCAGGCATTTGCCTGGGGAAATTCTTCTAGTGGTAGCACAAGGATCGACGAGGGCACTGTTTGACTGATCAACTTTAATATGTTGCTTGTTTTTAATGTTCCATGTCACGGTAATGGGTGCCTGACAGTCAATAAAATATTGTCACTTGCAACAAAAATTGAGATGGGAACCTGCTTAAACAAACATGTTTTGCCCAGCATAGAAGATTTCTTCCCTCCCCATTTATGCTGTGGCTAACAACCATGCTCTGTACAGCTGATCTGAATCAAGTCATGCATGTACTATGGATATAAAAGGAATTTTCATAAGATAGTCATTACTCCTATGCAGTGTGCCCCAGTCAAATCTTCTGCCTCGTGTTTAATATTTAGTTGATCTAGTGACCAATATTGCAGTCTATTGGAGTGCTGCTAGTCATGTGAATCAAATCGCATGATCAGATCCTTAGGAGGTGAAGTTAAAAAAAATCCCATTTAGATTGGAACTCCCGGCTGGGGGGGATGGCAGGAGAGGGGAAAGAAAAGCAGATTTTGCTATCAGTAGTGTCTTGATATTCTTTGCAAGCTTTTTAAAAAAAAAAAGTGAAGTGTTACGTGTAACATTACAGCCCAATTTGGTTTCTTAGTGAGGTTGCAAGTTTAAATTAAATCATTACAAGTAAAGAGATGTGAAAAATTGTTGGAGCACGAATGAGAGCAGATAAGTAAACTTCTCTGCACTTTAGATCTCTGGGACTATTTTGAATGTAACATTATTGTGCCTGAAAGTTTAATATACAATCACACAGGCATCACTCCAGTCACTCCTCAAACATCACATGGTGAAAACAGGTAGCAGCTGATCGCTTCCTGACCTTCTCATTAAACTGCCAAAATAACGTGACCTGGTATTTGTTGTCCTTTGGAGCCCATATGTCCACTGTCCAACACAGACCTGGCCTATTAATTATCCCCCAACCCACTGATTACTGGTATTCACACCAACACAAGAGAGGAGTGTTCACGTTGAAAGAGGACTATACTTTGTTCTTACTACAAGGAGCCCAAGGTCTATGCAGTTATTCCATCCTAAATCAAACAATTAAAGTCCGCTCTTCCTAAGTACTCAACAGCCTCAGTTTTTTTGTCGATGACGGTACTCAGCCCTTTGCAGGGCAGGAAAGAACGAACCGGTTTGGCAGTAGAACACATCCAGAAATAAAAGTTTGGCACCTACATTTTTCAAATGACAATCAAAGCCTTCTACCTCCCAGAAAGCAGCTGAAGATATTCAGCTGCATAAGTTAAAGAGTTCACCTTGTCCACTTTAATAAAAGATACTAAGCACCAGGGATTCTCTTCCAATTATTTTGATGCCAATTGCTAGCATAATGTTCCATGACATGCCACAGAGTATCGCACTAATCAGATTAGCCAGGCACATCCACCACCCAAATAAGCCTCACACCCACCCCCCAAATGCATGGTCAACTTTGAAAAAGTTCAACAACTCAACAGGTGAGGCTATGAAACCTGATCACAGCAGACAATGTAGCTCCTCTCAGCGTCGTGCTGGGAAGAACTCATCACGTGCGTCATATCAGGCAATGTGCTTGAAACAGAGTAGCGCACTGAAAGCCCAGCAACACGAATAATCTTTGCCATCTGTTTGAACAACTCAACCCTCCTCAGATCTAAAGGAATGATCCCATGAAACACAAGGGCCTTGCTGACTGATCATAGCAGTCCACCCCTCCTTTCTGGGGCCATTTTCTTCATAACTCCACACAGTCACTAAGACAATGTCATTTGGGTCTGTCAGGATCTGACTGGAGGCAATAAGTGCCTTGGAGAGCATGTTTTTTTGTTTTTTTTAAAGAGACACAGAAGTAGTGATAGCCCCATTTAAAATCCTATTGGACTCTTGCCTGCAAACATTAATGAGTGGGTGGGGAAAAAATCCCACACGACAAATGATTTGGGGGTGGGCAGTACGAGGCAAGCTCAATAATAGCGTGATCTCTTTTTGAAAGAAAAAGAGCAAAGATCCCAAAGGGATCAAAAATGTTAAAGAGAAGCCACCCAAAAACAGAAGAACAAAGAAAAAGCCTTATTTAAAAATAAATTGTAGCTTTCCTTCCAGTTAAGTGCAACTCAACGACATTTGCTAGAGAAGCCTGCCTTCTTTGTACAGATGCTATGATTCATATGCATGAAGTTTTTTTAATCAAAGGAATCCAGGTCCAGTCCAGGTCACTCTGAAGTTTATTGTAAGAGACCGCTTTGCATCCTTAAAAGCAAGATCTTGCAAGGTTTGAGTGCCCTTGGAAGATGCTGTCAGTGGTAGTGGAGGGCACTCAGCACCTGGCTGCATTGGATCCTTGTTGCTTTATCAATAGTTTGCACAGATCTGCTGCAAGAACCACGCACTTGGTTGGAACCACGCACTTGTTACCACTGTAAAGCAGGTATTTATAGTGCTGCAGCGATCATGGGTGAAATCCCAGCCTCAGTGAAGTCAATGAAAGTTCACTGTTAACTTCATTGGGGCCAGGGTTTTACCCCATATCATTAATAAACCACTTGACTCTGAGACTAATTATCCCCCTACCCCCTTTCTAGAGCTCTGACTAGGTACTAGGGGGCACTATGGGACAATTTGCTCATTATGGCAATTGTGATGTTCCTATGGTAAGGAAGTTCACGGCTCACCAAGTCTCTGCAGAGTCACCATGAAGCAGCACCTAACACAACGGGGTCCGGATCCTTGAGATTCCTTAAGTGCCAAGTAATCTAAGAAGATTTTCATAAATGCAGTTATTACCATGCTTGAAATAGATAAACCACATGTAACCAGACATGCCCACGAGCCTGAATCTGCAGCCACAACTCTCACTAAAAATCAGAGATTAGGGACTCAGCACTTGCAGGAGGATCAAACCCTAAAATTTGGCTTTCCAAGGCAAGGATTCCATCAGTGTTTTGTCCAGAGCACTGTACATTATGGTGCTATTATTTAGATTACAGCACGAGGGCACTTTCCACACACAGACAAAGGCTACAATCTGGTAGTCTAAATAAAAATTCAGTGGGGAACTAGGGATATTCAGCACATTGCAGGAAGTGCTTGGCACTGCAGCAAACTGGCCCTACAGCAGATGGAAAAGTTGTTAAAAAAATATATAATAATCCAGCAAGCAATATAGGGTCAGTTATACTCATTGAGAGACAGACTTAAGTTCTTAGTACTATTTAAGAGTATCATTATTGCTGCCCCAAATAAAAATACAGAGAAAATGGTTTCAAAATGTCATAGAACTGATATTCTAGGCTTGCAAGGAGTGAGTTTTCTGGCAGTCCTGTAAGACAGCAATTGCATTATATACCAGACCACAAGAGGCTATTCCCTTGCCTCTCCCCACCACAAATGCACAAGGTTGTTAATGCTGCACACTTCAATTTTCTGAGACAATTGCAAAGAGGAAGCTTATTAAATATCAAAAATTCCACACACTACTTATAATTAGTTTGCAGTAATGGCTGGATCTTATTTCTTTTCTGTCATGGTAAATATTCTCATTTGAAGCAGCTAACATGCTGCATTAATTACCAGAAAAAATGCAACATGCTTACAGAATTTGTTTCCGTTGGATCTCCAGCTATCTCGTTATTGAAAATCCATTCAATTTTTCCCCTCTTATCACTTTGCTGCTTCAGGGACTATATTTCCCCAACAACATTATCTGATTTTGCTTTATTTTTGCAGCAGAAGAAAATCATGTTTTGTTTCACTTCAACAACCCCTTTACCTTGTAAACAATTAAGCAGAAGAAAAATAAAAACCACTATTTTGCTTCTCCTTCACAAGCCAACATCCTTTATACTTTATAAAGTAACAGTTCAGACAAAAATGATATATTGAACACTATTAGTCACAAATACCATTCCAGAAAGGAAACTTATCTAGATAAGCAAGTTCTATTGGAAGTTGTGCCTTGCAGGAGTCAACTTTTTAAAAAAATATATATATATTTTTTAAAGTTGTCTCTCAACTAAAACTAAGTACCAACTCCTCAAAGATCTACCACCACCTTGGGGTTAAATATCCCCATTAACATATTGCTAGGGTGAAATATACCAAAAGAATATCTAAAGTTTTAAAACCGGACAGTCCGATTTGTGCAACGAAGACTCAATCCTGCAAGCACTTATGCATATGAGTAACTTTACGAATGCAAGAGGCCCCATTGACTTCAGTGGGAATACTTGTGAATAGTTTTGAAGTGTTCGTAGAGTCAGAATCAGGGGCAGTATGCATATAGCTGAACAGTGAGTAATTCATAGCAGTTTATATTTTCTGGTTATGTGAATGACAAAATAAGAAATTTTATTATTCAGCTACAGCTCTTTATCCTGTCTGACATCAACTTAAATTTAAAACATGAGGAGATTATGGAAATATGCAGGACCTCGAAACATGCTGAGGCTCAGTTAAGTCACTGGGAGTTTGGAGACAGAATCTTATTTCTAATTCATATGGTCAAACTCCTTTAGCTTATTTGGATCAGAGAGTTAGAAATTTGCAAAAAGTTATTTTAATGAAAAAGAGTGATGTGCTGTCAGATTTTTAGTTTGTGACATTTATAAACTGTGAAGCTGTTTGGCAATTGAAATGTTAATTTTCCAATTGCAATATTCATTTTTAAGTGCTAAACTTAGGCCCCAATCCTGCAAACACTTAGGCACATGAATAACTTTCAGGTATAATTTGCAAATGTGCCTAGTGATTTAGAAGCTTAAATCCGTTTAAAAAAGTGGCTGTTAAATTCCCAATCTCAAGCCATTTTGGTGACAAAGTTTTACACTTCATCACATGCCATTGAAATCAATGGGTCCACTTGCAGAAGCAAAGTTACAAAAGTACTTAAGGGGCAAGAGCTCCAACCCAAACTATTAAAAGAATTTCTATTCCAATGAATCGCTTCAGAATGAACGTGAATAAATTGAATACTGGCATTTCCAAACGTAAAGCAAAAATATTTCTTTTAAATATTGACAGTCTCCCAACTCACTGCATCTGGGATAACATTTATGATTAAATTACTTTTAGTTATTTTCCCCCCTTCACTTGTAAAAGATTAATCAACCATTTTATGGTCTAATTTAGATGCCTAATTAAAAACAGAGTTCAACACCTTCAACACCATTTTTGCTAATAAATCTTGACAGCTCTTCTCCCTTGTAACATGCAGGTTCTCATTTCAGAATACCGCATTATAAATGCAGTTAGCTTTTTTATTTTACCTTAACTGCTGTAGGGTTGGCAGTACACTGCTGAAGTCCCAGAATTGGTAGTAAGTGATTTCAAAGAGACTTCCGTTTAGCTAGATTGTATCTACTCCTCTCAGTAACCAATGCAGCACACATTGTGACCTTATTTTATGTTTTGCTAACAGAAGTTGGAGGGCGGGAGTCGTCTCTCCCTCAAAATGCATTAAAATTAAAATTTGGAGAGCTTGAAATCTTCACAGCTGCTACCTAAACTCACAGGGTTTCAAATTTAACTCCATTTAGAGTTCTATTTTTAGTATTCTTTTACACTTTTTTTTTCAGTGTGTGTTTCTTTAAGTGTCAGTATTTTGTTAATCTTGATTTGACAATTTGAAATATTCATACCAATCTTCACCATGCTCCTACAGGCTGCTTATGCACATGCTTACTGCTATGCAACAGTAGTTCCATTGGCTCCAAGAGACTACTCACGTGTGCAAAGTTAAGCAGGTGCTTGCAGGACTATGGTTTTTATAAAGCCTAGATTACTGCTCTCTAAGGCCCCAATCCTTTAAACCCTATGAGTAGTCCCATTGACTGCTTGTGGGTAAACTATTTGTGTTTTTTCGGGATCAGGCCCTAGAACTGTAGATTTTTAGACTTGAATAGCTCCTACCCCCAACCATGCAATTCCAACCCCACTGCCATTGAAGATAAGGAGTTCATAAATTTACTATTGCTCTGAAACGCCACCCACATAACACTGAACCTGGTATCTAACCAGTTTTAGCCCCATTAGTGCAACTCCACTGTAATGAATTAATTATCTTCATTCTGCTTCCCAAAATGACTAATCTGAGCAATTTATCAGTAGTGAAACTGATCCTGGGTGTGAGAGAGAGAGATACACTATCCTAGTATGAACTACTAATGCAAAAAGTTACAAAATTAATTCTCTCCTATTCATACAGATCTAACCACCAAACAACAACAAAGAAGTTCCAGTCACAGGGCACACAGCACAGCCTGGAGTGATACCACTCTATTTTTCGTATGGTCAAAAGAAAGATCTGGTTCTGCTAACATTTTCATGTTATGTTAGCTTGTTTCAATAGCAGAAGCGAATTTAATCCTAAATACGTCAAAGCAACACACAAAATCTTGAAAGTTAAGTGGAGGGAAAAAAAAGTAGTGTTCACAAACTGAGCAGTATTTATGGTTTTGTATAAAATAGTTCAGTTTTAAGTTTACTATTAAAACCTCAATTTATAATTGACCTGTGGATAGAATTTTAGCTTGTTAACCTCAATAGAGGAAAACAAGCTAAAATTATTTGCACGATAGATACATATTTTCCCTTATTAAATTTGCTATTAGACAAAATATCTAGTGTTCAAACACTTTTTGGCACCGGAGTTTAAGTTGCAAACATGTTGTATACTGATTTTGGGGGGGGTGGACAGGGAAAAGAAAGAATCATTCAAAACCAGAGCTTTTAATTAGTATTTCCACCTCATCTTCAAAAGCATGTAAACTCTGAGGAAGTGATCCGGGACAGTATGAGAGTGAATAAACTAAGTAAAATCTGAAGCACTCCAGTCCTAGTCTAAAGCAAACTTGATTACAGGGGCAGATGACTGTTTCGTCTCTTTTCTCACAGCAGTCCTGAATCACAGCAAACAGAAGGGGGGAGGGATGGGAAGAAAAAAAAACCATCACCCAATCAACATCTTTAATGAGCTTCATCACCCACAAATGTCTTTTGTTTAGGTTAATGGTGCTTTGTTATGCCAAGTGGAAATACAATTAAATTCTGATGCTTAATGCAAATCTCCTCCTCTGCTTTGCCACTGTAGCTCTTGGGATTATCAACCTATACAATCATTACCCACTTAACCTGTTGTGAGCAGCGCAGTTTGTGCCGAAGAGACACTCTGCAGCATTACAGCCCCTCAGGTCTACCTTATACAAGTCAGGCAATAAGTTCTTTTTGACTATCCCAAACAGACAACGTGGGCTATATGGTGTATATATAGTCTAAACCTTGATCTAGGGTAACAAATGCCTCTTCCATTCCCTCCCATTTTAATAATGTTATGAGCAGAGCACCACCACTGTTTGTGTGATGTATAAATACAAGTCATCCTTATTTATGGGCTAGGTTGTCACATTATTTTTCATAATCCCTGCAATAATTTAAATTAGCACTGCTTTCAAGCAAGATGGGGATTCAGGAGTGCATTAATAATGAAGAGTTATAGAAAGACAAACAAAATCTTTTAATCTATTTTTTAATCCTATTGGGGGGGCTGGAGGGGGGAAAACAGACCCTAGTTTAGAGTTTACAGTTCAAACACATACACTGAAATTTAAATCAAATTAAAATAAATGTTAACTCCCAAGTTTGAGTAAAGTTTTGGATGAATTCGGTTGATAGGTTTAGATCACTGATCAGACCTTACACCCAGAGCAGATTGCAGGAGGAGCAGAGAAATGAGGGTGCAGGACAGAGCACGGGGGTGGGAGAGAATCCACCATTTTTATAGATAGGCGTTTACATTTTTCCAGGCAATCATCTTGCCCTGGTTGCAGTAGGATCCTAATGCTGCTCTTTCAGCAGAGATTAGTGTAGAAGTTAATGTTTCTTGTCACCCTGACAGTTTTGCTCATTAATTTTGTGTTTAGTTTGGGGAGAATATTAAAAAAAAACAGAAAAAAAACCCCAAACCTGTTTTGACTCCCTTACTAAATCTTCCTTGAAAGCAAGAATAGTGCTAAAATTACCAGTCTCCTCTTAGGCTCTGCTAATGAGCCTGTTTCTGAACTGCTGAATAAATAAAAACAAAAAAACTTGACACATTGGTGCTTTGAATTTTGTTGTTGGAAGATCTTGAAAAAAAGGGATTCCACCTTTACCACCCTCCCCCCCAAGAAAGAGTCCTAAGCATATACCTGAAGTGACTAACAGACTTTGAATGGGCCAGATCCCATATAGTCTTAACACAGAACTCCCATTAACTTCAGTGTCCGCTTATGAGTTTCAGGACAGTTAAAATAGATTTGACTTCTGTACCATGTCCCTGAATGAAAGAGGGAAAGATTGAACCGAAAAGTAATAGCTAGTTTGGTTTCTGTTTTATTGCAACAAAATAAAGTATTTTCTTTTGCTGGACTCCACCACATCTGAAATCAACAAGTACCCATTCACTTTAAAAATCAGCAAAGAATTAAATATATAGTACTAACAGGGTTTTGTAACTAACATCCCTAACGAACACTGTGGGTGCTACTGGATTTTTCACTTGGTTTACAGTTCATTTTTTTCCCCTTTCCCACCAAATGTTTTCCAGCTGACACAGATTATACCTTCACCTTTCTTTGGGGATTAAATTAATTACTCCAATTCAAATGGAAACATTCCTTTATTTAATAGAGTCTGTTCTGGAGTTAGATCATTATATGCCTGAATATGTTTTCAAAAACTAACCAGATTTAAAATAATAAAATAATAATCATCTTTCTTGAAGGAAAAAAAGAAAGTCAACCTACAGCTACAAAGCAGTCGAGTATACAATAAGTGTGACATTCATGCTTTACATTATTTACTGCAAGACAATCAAATCTGACTATTGTAGAATTAGACAACTGATTTTGTTTAAAATGCACCCAGGCTACTTTATATATAAAAATTGTAGGTGTATGTATTTAATGACATGATTGTGTGACTGTCTATAGACACACGATATAGATCTACTGATTAGGCTTGCACACTCATGCTTTATTATATGCATTTTAATCTATAGCTATTTATTGATCCCCTCCCATCAACTTGAAGTCGCGTCTAGTTCTCAATTCGTCAGATGCCGTTGTCTCCTAGGATTTAGTGTTACCTTAAAGACTGACCAGATTTTATTTGAGCATAAGCTCTCCTGGGTGAAAAACCCACTTCAATTGCATCGGAAGAAGTGGGGTTTTTACCCAGGAGAGCTTATGCTCAAATAAATCTGTTAGTCTTTAAGGTGCCACCAAACTCCTTGTTTTTGTGGATACAGACTAACACGGCTACCGCCGATATTAGGATTTAGTGGAAGTTATTCGCTTTCCATTTGTCAAAAAGCGCCACAAACTGGGCTTGCAGGAATTGTGCTCACAGCTTAGCGAAAAGGGAACCAGGCAGATGAAGGCTGCAGGTGAACAGCCTGCCCCTTCCCCCTGAAGTTGGGCTAACTTTTCTCCCCTGGATTTTCTGTACAGATCTGTCACCTGCCGCTCAGTCCTCACCAGCGCCTTGAGTTTACAGGGTTTTGCTGTTCTGTCCCCCCACCCCAACACCCCTGTAATATAGCTGGAGGGTAAAGCAAGGCAGCTCGCAGCCTGGGACATGGTGCACTAGCTGCCTTTCATCATCCAGCAAACTTCCAGACTTTTGTAACTCTTCAGAATAAAGAAATAATTGGGGGGGGAGGGGGGGTGAAAGAGGACAATCAAATCACTTCAGTCTCCCGGGAGCTGCATTTTCTCTCTGCAGTCCCTCCCTTACACACACACACACAATTTTGTTCTTTTGGGAATTTATTTTTTCAGCCCGGATTTGTTCTGAAGACAGGACTTTACAACCCTGCTGCCAACACAGTTTTAAACAAAATTCAAACAAGCAAGAGACATCACGCTGGTAAGAGAGACAGCCAAAGCAAACCCGTGTTTGGGCACCACAAGGCAAGCGGGGAGAAAGAAGAACAAAGCGTTAATACGAGGCTGTTACTCTTCCATTGCTGTTCAGCTCGGCCGAGCCCAGACACGTTGGACCGCAGAAGTTAAAGGGAACGCGGTGCAAAAAAAGAAAAAAAGAGACACGAAGCGGTAGCAATGTTTCAGGAACTCTATCGATGGGATTCTTTCTTTCCAAATCCCTCAAGCAAATCGGGCTCAGATTATCCAGCACTGCGGGGCAAATCTAGTTTAAACTAATAATTTACTGCAAACTGGAGTTTGCACCCCAGAGCCTCTAAACAAACCCAAAACTCATAACACTGGAGCAGCTGAGATCAGTCTCAATCCAGAGACATTTGACAGTTAACGCTTTTCTGGCATTCAAAAGGACAAAACGGATCCCGTGCATCTGAAGTATTTTCCCCTCTAAACTTTTCATGATCAAAATTTATTTTAAGGCAAAAAAAAAAAAAGAGGGGGGCGTTTTATTTTGTTTTATCGATAAAACCTAAACAACGGGTCTTGCGAACGCTCAAAGAAATTTGGTCCCGTTCGGTTCGCGTTACTGCGGAACGGTACCGGAGTTCTGGATCGATTCCCTTTTGCAAAGAAGGAGCCGAGAAGGGTCTGGTGCGCTGGAAGAGATGCTGCAGTGTCCCTTTCTTCCCAACAGAGATCACTAAAGCCCTGCTCCATGCTAAAGCTGCCTCCCTCGCAGCGATCAAACCCCGTCTGGCCAAAGCAAACGACGGGCGCCAAAAATACATGCGAGGAATTAAAGTCAGGGGCACGTTTATACGGATACTGGCAAATGCCGAACCTGAAAAAGCAGCTCCTGGTGAAATGGTACACGATGGGAAGGGGCACCTGCATTGCCCCATCGGTCACGACACTAAAGAACTGTTTCCATCTTCTAAATTGTGGGGACTTTCCCAGCGGCCTTATCTGGGCTTTTTAATCACCAGCTGAGCTGCCTTCAGCAAACAGAACCGGGACACAGCGCTTGACTTTCTGTCAGCCAAGAGCCTGACCGAGAACACCAGTCCTAACCATTCGGGGTAATCTTACAAATTATGGGCCGATCCTGGCTCAGTGGCCCAGATGGCTATCGCCGGACATAGCAGCAGACTCTAGGCGCCCGATCCTTCCATAAACCAGGTGCCCCCCCGGATTTCTTCGCCGATTTGTCAGAAACAAGGAACAGATCTAACCAAAGGGCTTCCCCTCTGGGGCATTTCCCTCGTGTAGCTCGCCGCCTTATGAGGGGATAGTAGAAAGTAGCTGAATGGTTCTCCAGGATTCAAATTTAATTGGAGGGAGAAGCCACTATTTTTTGGCGATTTCTATATCGCGCTGAGAGAGAAACAATCCCACCCTCCGCCCCCTCCGATAGCAGAGCAGGACAACCACTGCGGAGCCAACTAGAGAAGAAAAATAAACTTTCTACATTTTCCCCCCCTGGAGTCTCTGCGGTAATGGGAATCCCCAGCGGACATATCGATTTTTTTATATATATAAAGCAGAGCTCCCCATCTATTTCCACAAAGGGCAGTTTACAGGAAACCTTGTCCGGCTGGAGAAATCAGAAAGGGAAAAATACACACTGGGTGGGTCTAGCGTGGGCCAGGGCAAAAGCCAATCCGGAGCTGCACCTCATTTAGACCTTTTCCTGCTGCAAAAAGCGAAGTTAGGGAAAGCTCCGGGAGCAGCATCTCTTGTATGTTCAGAGTGGGGGGAAGGGGGGGGCGATTCCTGCTGCTGATCTGAGGCTATAAATTATGGATCTGTATAAAAGGTGTAAGTGGAACCCCCCCTCCCCTGGAGGGGGAAATGAAGCAGAAATGGCCTGGAGAGTGAGGAAGTTGATTTATGGGTTTGGTCCAAGTGACCCCGCAGGGGTTAAGTTTCAATCACGCACACGCATCAGGAGGCACATGGAGAGGAGGGGGTAGGGGGGTACCTGTACCAGGCGAAGCCCCGCTCGTAGTTGCGGTCGAAGAAGTGGGGCTCGGCCCCCACGGCCCGGATGTCGGGGTGCACCCTCAGGAACTCCAGCAGCGCCCGCGTGCCGCCCTTCTTCACCCCGATGATGATGGCCTGCGGCAGCTTCTTGGTGCCGGAGCCGTTGAAGAAGCTGGAGATGGGGCTGGTGGGGTCGGGGGCCGCGCTCTGCTCCTCCCGCAGCTCCGAGGAAGGCGCCCGGCGCAGCAGCTTGGAAAGCACCTGGAGACCCTCTCCGCGCGCTCCAGCGGTGGCGGCAGCCTCCCCAGCCCCGGCAGCGGGCCTCCCCGCGAGGCCGGGCACGGAGGCGCAGGAGCCGGCGCAGGAGTAGAACATGTAGAGCCAGAGGAAGAGCATGATGCAGAGCAGCAGGAGTTTCCGTCTCACCGGGAGGAGCGGTGGCGGCGGCTGCAGGGCGCTGGGCGCATCGAGGCAGCAGATCAGGCGCTGTCCCATATGCCCGCCTGCGCGCCGGGCAGCATGGCTCAGCGCACGGGCACCGCCGCGGGGGTTGCTCCCGGGCCCCGCCAGTCGAGCCCCAGCGCCGCGCGGGGGTGCCCCTCTGCCCAGCCGCTCGGGAGCCGCGCTGGGCAGCGCAGAGGCGGGCTGCGCTCCCGGAGAGAGGCTAGCGCGGGGAGGCTCGGGGTGCCATGCCGCGCTCCCCGGGGCGCACGGCCACTGCCCCAGGGCAAGTCACTCAGCAGGCTCCGCGCGGCTCGCCCAGCATCGCCGCCTCTGCCCAGCGCCCCGCGGCGGCTCCCCGGGAGCGTGCCTGCGACCGGCCCCTCGCAGAGCCTCCCCTGGACTGCCCGAGCGCCGGCCTCCAGCGGGCAGCCCCTCAGCCCGGCGAGGAGGGGTGGGAAGCGGTCGCCCGTGATAGGCAGCCCCGGTGGCCTATAAGAGCCGGGCTCCCTATGATAATTAGCCCCATTTGTTGATAGCAAGGCAGCCAACGGGAATGCAGGCTGCTCCGGCGGGGCGGGGCGCTGGGGGCGGCTGGAGGTGATTAGCGCTTCTAATTGGCTAATGAGCCGTTCAAGGGGCAGGGGCGGCTGTGGAGTCAAGGCTCCTTGGGGGCGTGGGGGGGTGGAAGGAAGGCGACGGGGAGGATGGATCAGCAACCCCCTGCCCCGAACTCATTCCTCCTCCGCGCTCAGCCACGCAGCCGGGGAGTCTGGGCTGCGCGCTGGAGACAGCCCCGTTACCCGCCCAGATGTGCAGCGAGTCGCAGCCAGATGTGGCGAGCGCGCGCACACAAGGAGGTTATGGAGGGGGGGCGGGGAGGGATACTGGCTCCGGAAGGCAGGGATCGTCCGGGGAAGGTCGTCAACCCAATGATGAATTTAGTTGGCTGAAGGGACCCGGTTAGTGGATGAAGAGGAAAGGAGACGCTTAGGAGCGGACAGTGCTGCTTCCAGCGCCCACCCTCCAGCTGTGCATAGAGAGAGCCCTGCCACCAGCAATATAGATGGGGGGCCCCACTCCCAAAAGCGCATGGCACTGCTACCCGGCAATCTGCGCAGCTCCCAGACCCCCAGAAGTATATGGCACTGCTCCCCAGCAATATATATGGTGATATAGGTAGATCCCCTGTCCCAAAAGTACTGTATATAGCCCTGCAATCAGCCATATAGCTAGCTATATCTCTCTCCAGCAATATATAGGGCTCCCTCCCGCCCACTGCGGTACTATACTGCGCTGCTCCCAGCCATGGGGACTTCCTTCTGCACCAGCCTGGCTCCCCGGTGCAGGGCTGGCAAGTTACAGCTCAAGGACCTCAGAACTATCCCACGGGAGGCCATTGGTTTCTCCTCCTGGCGAATCGCTGCCCGGAGTTTCCATTTGGGGGCTTCGCTGTCGGAGCCGCTCTACCTTCCCTGGAAATATTTCGTTTTTCTTTCTGTCTCTCCCACTTTTGCCCTAGCCTGGTGCGGTTGCTCACAGGGGGGAGGCGAACTTTAAAGTGTTCTTTAGAGACAGAGACTTTTAACTGTAATAACCGCAGTTAGCAGGCAGACGAAGCCAGGGAGAGAGACAAACGGGGAGCTAATGACCTTAGTACTTAGTGGGGGGGTGTTTTGTTTTTTAATGAAGTAACGCGCTTTAGATGCAGGAAGGGAGGGGGGAAATTCGCTGATAAATTCGATACAATTGTGCTTTTTATATTTATATTGCGGGCAGAAGAATGCATATTCCATGGACAAATGCTCCTAAGATTTAGAACGAAAAATATTGTCATGCCATGTTACTCTTTCTTTCTTTCTTTCTTTTTCTTTCTTTCTGCAAAACCAACAAGACCTCCCTAGCTCGACTTGCAAAATAGATAAACCCTCTTGCTTTCGCCCCACACTTAACGATTTCATTTTCTTTTCCTGCGGGATGCCAGGTCGGTCTGTTTTGGGTTGTGTTGGTTCATGGCAAAGCAGGATGCCCCCAGCCATAGAGCAGAGAGCTGCTGTATTTATCAGAGCGGGCTGCCTCATTATTTTTGTCTTTCCCTAATAGCGGGATAATCGTTAAAGGCCCTTCAGGACTGCAGTGCAAGTGCGCTGAAGTTTGCAGAGAGAAAGAGGCAGCGTGTTTGGGGGTAATAGCGGGGTTATCTGCCCACCTCACTCTGTGGCTAGCCTGCAGAATGGCTTGGAATCTTTCCCCGTGTAGAAAATGGTGCTACCCCGGGGGGAAGAGCTGGTTTGTTGCCCACTGCCTGGGGCAGCAGCTGGGCTGTCCCCGCGGCAGTAATTACACGCGTGACCGGGATGGCCAAGGGACACAGGTTTCCCCAGCGATCCGTTTGAAAGTGGCAACATGCAGCCTTCAAATGGCCCTTTTCCCTTCCAGGCGGGCGGCGGGCGGATCGGCAGCCCCTGGAAACCCCGCCGGAGGAACTTTCTGAAACAAGCGGAGGTCCCTCGCCGCAGCCTAGAACAATGGGCAAGGTTGGCGGGCCAATGCGGATCACACCCACACCCAGGGAACAAGACGGTCAGTGCTCAGTCCCGGGGGGAGAGACTTCGAGACAAACTCAACTTCGCGACAGGGGACCGGCACGAAGAGTCTCATTTTAGATGTAGGCGCATGGTTTCCGGACACACAAAATGCAACGCTTCTGGAGTTATTAAGGGGAATCAACATTTTCCTTCTTCCCTGGGGCTTTAAACCAGCCTGGATCGTTCAGTTACATATGTCTTCATTTGCTGTTGTCAAAATAAACAAGCGCTACAAGAAAACACAACACTGGGTTTCCATAGGAGTTAGTGGGGGTGAGGAGAGGGTGTCTGGAAGAAAGAGGGATAATACAAAGTTAACAACATTTCTTCCCAAGGAAAATACAGTTCTGCTTATGGATCATCGGTGCTAGTCGCTTCCCTCTGAAGTGTGTAGAGAGATTCAATGGATTCAACAAGAGAGGATCGGGCCTTTGAATGAAATAATGTTTAAAAGAAAAGAAAAGGGCAATCGGATTTTTTTTCTGTCGAGTTTAAGTACTTTTTTCTCGGTCTAAATCTGTTGAAGATGTTTCGCAGAATATGATCATTATTCACCCTTAGATCATTTTTAAAAATAATTCTTACAGCGTACATAAATTCGACTGAAGGGCAGACCAGATTTGAATCCACCTGAATAGAATCTGCGTTATCACTTTTCAGGTTGATTTTTTAAACCAACATTTCGTATTCTCGACGGGGTGGGGGGACCTCCTAGAGATTAATGTGCTGTTTCACAGATACCTGGTAATGATCCCTTGAAAGAGGAAAGGCCAGAGGAAAAAACAAACAAACACGTGTTTGTATTCCTACTCAAAGAACAAAAGAGAACTACAGATTGTAAACAAGCCGGACTCGGTTAAGATCATGTTGTAGAGACATGTCAATTTCGCAGTGAAAACAACCCAGTGCAAATATCTGTCTCTTTTGGCCATACCAGCTATGGAGCTACTAATTCCCCCCCACACTTCTGTGGCAAAGACATTTGCAATTTGTTTGTCTTGATTTATAGACAGAGGATTGGTTGATAAGTCCCCAAAACTTGTCAAAGCGACACTCCCAAGTTTTATTGGTAGGAAACCGTGTGTGTAGTCTGTGTGCTTGGCCGATTTGCACGGGAAAAGCTCCGTGGAGCCCAGCTATCGAAAGCTACCTTGGGATCTTCCAGGGGTTTGTGCGGTTATGTCTGTCGCCTCTCGGAAACTGGTCATTGGGATGGAGCAAATGCCTAAGCAATTGCCTGGCCATCCCAAGAGAAGAAATGCAAAGGGATCTCTTCACCGCCGCGCACAGCCCGGCTGGCTGGAGGAGGGAAGTTTAGTGCGTCCCTCGGCCAGGAAAGGAAGGCGATTGAGTTTCAGTTCGTTGCAAACCTGTCTCGGAAAAGCTTTGAGGCCAGCCGGCAGGTACGCTGAAGCCAGCAGGGGCGAGGGTCTCCAGTTCCCCGGATCAGGGCGCTCCTTATGAGAGCAGTCACCCTCCGCGCACGGCAGTAACACACGTCCCCGCTTCCCCCGCCCAGAACATTGGACCTTTCGCTCCGGGGCGGCCCAAAGCAGGCAAGCCTCGTGGGTAGGAATCGGTACAAATCTGCGCTGCCCCCCAGCCCCCAGCGAGAGCTGGCAAACCACACAACTCCTGTTCTTTTCGCGGCTACAGGCTAACACGGCTGCTACTCTGAAACCACACCGTGTGGTTGCCACTGTGATCAGGCGAGCTACCTCCCTCTAGACTAGTCCTTACCCATTTGAGCCCTCAGCGCTGGGGGGGTTTCCGGCCCCCGGTTCTCCTAGCTGCAAGAGTGCAATAAATAAACGAATTAGATCAATCAAATCAAAGCAGCACCTTAACGGAGTCGAGTGCAATTCATTGCTCTCTGATCCGTTACGATGCAGTGACAGATCTCCCCCTATCCAGCTCGGCCCTTTTTGTCTCTTCCCCGAAGGACTGGCAAGCCGGGCAGAGAAAGCCACATGCCCAGCTAGCGAAGTTCACTGGCTGCTCACCAAGTCTGCTTTGATTTCTCTTTATAATCTTGGGGGAAAACCCAGCAACCTCCCGAACCAATTCCCCCCACCAGGTCACTAGCAGGCGACTTCCCTTGTTTGCATACAGTCACCCCATGCTTTTCGCAGCTGTCCCGGGCTTTCAAAACTTCATTAACTCCTAGGCTGTGAATTATTTTTACAGCTAAGACAACTGTTTCTTGTACCTGTGGCTGCATGGCGCATAGCCAGCCTCAGCCCAAACCTTCTTAGCGCCTATGTCGCCTCCAGCTTTGTTCCCCTTCCAGATCTTCTTTGTGGGAAAGACAGAAGCTGGATGAGTTCCCCTGAAAAGAAGCGGAGTACCTCGCGGCATACGTTTCGGCTGCTCTCCATAATTAAGCGTCCCGTTGCTACCAAACTCTGCCGCGGAACCTGACCTCGGATCGAGGGAATCTTTACTGACAGAGAAGTAGTAGGAAAAGTCTCAAATTGCTCCCATGCCTTGACACATGCATGCAAAATAACTTCTAGAGGGTTTAAGAAAAGAGGATCCCTCAGTAGTGTTGTGTTGGCTCTGGGTGCACACACGGAACATTTTCACTGTAGCTGTGGTCTGTGAGGGGCATATTTCACGCCACTAATCCAGCTGGAGTGTGACACACTCAGCCATGCTTTACCCAAGCCTGAAAGGCGAAATTCTGTGGCCAAACACTTCTTTCTTCTCCTCCCAGTTATCTAGTTAGGAACCGAGCTGGGGAAGCTGCAGCGTGAGAGCTGTTTATTCTTCTTAGCATGCCAAAATAATCAAGGTTAACAGGGCTGGGGGGAGTTGAGGCAATAACCAGTGTAATGAACAGAGGGAACCTGGGACAACCGACACTGACTGGTGCCTGTTTTCTAAGGAATAGTCGCATTTCGTATTTATTTATCTAGCTTTTGATGGCTAATGCAAAATTCCAGCACATCGAAAAGAGACAAGAGTAGGAATAATACCAAAATAAGGTAGAAAAGGGCCTGATCCTGCTGTATTTACACAGCTAGAACTCTCGTTAAAGTCAATGGGGATTTTGCCTGCCCAGTTCCAGACGGTAAAAGAGGGTTCAAAGATTACCTCTTGTGAGAGTAAGATGTTTTGTCTCAATACCTGCTCCAAGGATACTACTTTTGTGACATGACTGCCTGGCTGTGGGAGAAGGGAATACACTACTGAGTCTGGAAATTTGCTTAATGCATCAGAAAAAATGTTTAAATATCTTTTTTTAAAAAACCCTGGCATCAAGAAACATTTCACATTATATTTAACCACTCAGATCTTGTCTATTATTATTACAGAACCGACCAAGCATAGGCATGTAAAAAATAAATAGCAACATAATGATAGGCATTTTACCATAATACAAAATGTGATGTACAGACTGTTTTGTTTCCACTCATTGTGAAAATATTAATAGATTCACAGATTTTAAGGCTAGAAATGACCACTATGATCATCTAGTCTGACCTCCTGCATAACCCAGGCCAAAGAACAGCATCTAATAATTTCTGCATCAAGTCCATAACTTCTGAGTGATCTAGAGCATCTCTTCTGAAATATATAGCTAGTCTTTATTTAAAAAGGTCATGGATTGGAGAATCCGCCACATCCCTAGATAAGTATTTCCAAAGGTTAATTGCCCACACTGTTAACATTTTGCACCTTCTTGCTAGTTAGAATTTGTCTAGCTTCAGCTTCCAACCACTGGATGTTGTCACGCCTTTTCCTGCTGGATTTAAGATCTGTCTGCTATCTGAAATCTCTTCCCCCCAAAAGGCCAATTTCCTAACTTTTCACAGAACTCTCATATTAAGAGAGTGAGCAAAGCGTGGGAAACATCCGATTATCATAGAATGAAAAAAGAACATCTCAGCTATGTTGTTTGTTCATGTGTCACACTGGGGTGATTGTGGCCGTGGTGGATTAACGCACAGGCCCACCAGCAGAAACAAAGAAAGCCCACAGCTCCAAACTGAGTGCATAGTAAAGCACTCGAACCCCAAAGTCTGTCTTTCTTGGAAGGATGGCACGGGGTTAGAGTAGTAGCCTAAGCTGTGGGCAAGCTGAGTTCAGGCCCTGCTCCTCCAGAAGTAGCCTGTGTGGCTTGTAGTGTAGCTGGGCCCAAAGTCTGACAATTATATTTTAACAGGATCGTATTAGGGAACATTCAGCTTAACAGGGATGCATTTGGCTGGTGCCCAGAGGGTAAATGGTATTTAACTAGGTTTTAAATAGTGGTGAAATGTAGAGATATTGGGTGAAATTCTGGCCCTATGGAAGTCAATGGCAAAATTCCCATTGACTTCAATGGGGTCAGACTTTCCCCTCTTTTCATTTAATGCAAATTGCCAAATAGAGATTCAGAGAAGAGGAATAAAGCTGAAGTGTGGTGACGATCATTTCTATTCAATACTATATTTATTTTCAGCGTTTGTATTATTTATTTGATGGTAGGCCCCAGTCAGGACCCACACCCCATTATGTAGGCATGGTACCAATGCACAGATAGACACGGTCTCTGCCCCAAAGGGCTTATGTCTCCTCTGTTACTCAGAGCAGACAGGCTGTTGATAGAGGTGTTGCAATTAAGAGGATTCTACAGTAGAGTTGGTCACCAAGTTTTCATCAAAACACTTTTCTGTCAGAAAAGGCCCTTTAGATGAACTTGTTACAAAATCATTTCGCCTTAGACACCAATTCATTGAGAAACAGAATCAGAACACAGCTCCGGTTTCAACATAACCAGTTCCAGTTTTTCACTTGCAATGACTTTTGACGTTGACATTTACTGTATGTGATATTTAAAAAAAAATGTAAAGAGCGTCGGACTAGAAAGAAATGATTTCAATTGACTTGGAGCTTTGGGGGTGTTTTTTTTGGAATGTCATTTTACAGAACTGTTGAGTGTTGCATGTTTCGTGTCGTCCCAGTTTGGGACAAAATTGTTTTGTGGAACAGAAAATCCATTTTCCGCCCAGCTGCGTTCAGCCGGGCCAGCACCCAGCCATGTGCTTCCTGACAGGAGAGGACTGCATGGTCCTCCCCAGTGGTTTGAAGCCTGGACAGCTGCCTCAGATACTTATGGCAGTGAAGCAGGATGCTGGCCGGACTTTCCCATAAAGGGCCAGAACCTTTTAAGGTCAGATATTCAGGGCATTTGTAACCCACAAGGGAGCACCTGGCTTGAGCAAGGCTGGCAGGGGAAGCAGGATATAAGAGTTCCTTGTGGGAGGTTTGGTGAGAGGAGCAGCTGGCTGGGCTTGCCTGACCCCAGGAAGGGAAGGATCCAGAGAAATGAGCCAGAATCTAGTGGGGAAGAACTGCTTGAGTCCCCTGTTCAAAGGGGAGAGGAAGAAGGGCCACAGAGGCCCTGGGAAGGGAGCTGCCTCAGAGGATTAGGTCTGGGGAGGAAGGTCTGGGCTGTGCTATGACACTTGAGTTTTGAAGGACCACGAGCAGAGTCTGGAGAGTGGGCTGTGGAAGCCTGAGGGGTGAATGTGCAGAAACAATAGTATGGGAATAAACCGGGGTCTAAGAAGAGAGGCTCTTTGTCGGTAGCATAGTTCCCTCTCCCACCCCACGTACCTCAGACTTGGAGGGGAACCTGAGATAGGGTGGTCAGGTGTGTCCGCTTCTAACAGGGGTGTGAAAGATCTACACATTATGGCTCCTGCCGGTGACAACCCCATGCCGGGCCCATGCCATCCCTTCCACTCTAGCCTTACAGAGGTATGAACTGCTACTGACACAACCGTGTTCTACTCTTCTATGTTATTGCACTGGCCAGTCCAGAAGCATCAATCTGAAAACCCTGCCAGCTTATCCTACCTGTTCTTGGTGTGCTGTGCATTCCCTGCAGCTCACATGGTGGCCTTGGGTGCTCTTGGAGAAAGTGGCACTGTTCAGCAGAGCGCTCAGTTTTAGCATTTCTCTGGGACCGTGCTGGTGATAATCCCACAGGGGATTTATACCTGCAGAGATGGAAGCAGGCAAGATTTCCAGAACATCAGGACCAACCGATTGTGTCTGGCCAAGTGGTGTTACTATGAACTGGGGACTGAAGACCCTCACCTTTCAGCAACAAGAAACAGTAAAACTGAAAAGCCAGATTTCCTCTGCCAATAAAAATACATTTCATGGTTCAGGGTATCTAAACTGACCTGTTTCCAATCTTTTTGGGAGGCCTATATAGCATCCTATATTCTCTCTCCAGGACAATTTTGATCCAATACACTACACACTGAGAGGAGTAGTTTGGAAGAATAAATGGCTTGTTTTCTTGGTTTTCCAAGGAAGGTGAGGTGCTCCCAGCTCTCACAGCTGGGTCCCATGCTCTCCTCTCTAGATTGTTCCCATTCAGGCAAATGTAACATAGCATGAAGGCCAAGACTATAACAGGGTTCAAAAAAGAACTAGATAAGTTCATGGAGGATAGGTCCATCAATCGCTATTAGCCAGCTATATGGGCAGGGATGGTGTCCCCAGCCTCTGTTTGCCAGAAACTGGGAATGGGCGACAGGGGATGGATCACTTGACGATTACCTGTTGTCCATTCCCTCTGGGGCACCTGGCATTGGCCACTGTTGGCAGACTGCATACTGGGCTCGATGGACCATTGGTCTGACCCAGTATGGCCATTTTTATGTTCTTATTTCTTTTTGTTCTTCTGTTGGAGAAAGAATATGGTGGATTTCACCTCAAAACCTACTGGGGATGGGCGGGAATCTTATAGCTCCTGAGAATCCTCTGCAGCCGGGATTTTCAAAGGAACCCGTGGGAGTTTGGTATCCGGCTCCCTTAGGCTCCTCGGAAAAATCTTATCCTACACTTTTAAGACAACGCTTCTCCAGAAGGCCCCCAAAGACCATGACAAACCGTGGGCCAACTGCTGAAGACCTCCTTAACTGGGACAGAAACTCCTATTAGGTGCCAAGTGAGCATGAATTTATGCTTTAGCTTATTATGAAAAACGGAGACAATCACACACAGCTTCCTCGCCTTGAAAAAAATTCTAATAGGTGCCTTTACATGGTCTAAAAATCTCTGCTGTCTTGGGTGCCTACGGATCCTCTACAGAGCTTTCTAATCAACAGGGATTAGACAATTTGTGATTGACAACTTGCCCTACGTAGTTGGCGCTGTAAGGGTCCAATCCAACTTCCAGTTAAGTCTGAGTGAGTCTTTTCATTGACTCTAAAGGATGTTGGATTGGGCCATAAGGTACAATACTAATAATTTTCACGAGTGATCTAGAGCACTACAGTAAGGCTGCAAGCCTCGGCCCTAAACTTCCCTTCATCCCAACCCTGAAATGTAGCCACCTTTGGTATGGAATTTGTCATTCTGAGGCAGCTGCACACAATATAAGCAGTATGTTAAATGAGAAAATGAAGACCAGCTCCCCCAACTGAATCTACATGGAGGAGTTTAGATAAGCATGATGTAATTACCAGAACCAGAGTTGGGTCTGACAGTTGAAACATCTGGAATGCAACAAGTACTTCATGAAATGTCGGTCTCTCTTCTCTGTCTTGTATCTGGGCACCTCACAATCTTGAATGTATTTAATGCTGACAGCACACCCATGAGCTAGGCCAGTGCTGTTATCCCCATTGTACAGATGGGGCACTGAGGCACAGAAAGACTATCCCAAGGTCACACAATCAGTCTGTGACAGAGCAGAGAGCTGAAGTTAGGTTTCTTGACTCCTAGACTCGTACCTTAACCCTGTTTCTCTAATTCTTTTGTTAGCGCTCCTTAAAGCTCTGACTGTCCACCATAGCGGAGCCTGCTTTCTGTATTTACAAATCCATATTACACTTTCTAATGAATTCAGAATGGGGGAGGGATAGCTCAGTGGTTTGAGCATTGGCCTACTAAACCCAGGATTGTGAGTTCACTCCTTGAGGGGGCCATTTAGGGATCTGGGGCAAAAATTGGGGATTGGTCCTGCTTTGAGCAGTGGGTTGGACTAGATGACCTCCTGAGGTCCCTTCCAAACCTGATATTCTCTAAGTCTCACTGATGGATTCCCAGGACTTTATAGTGCATGAATTATAGTGGATCTCAAAGACATTTATGAACTACATATAAAACTTATATACTATTGCAGTTCTGTGTTCAACAGCTGCCAGGTTTCATCCCAGAAGTGGCTGCATTTCAGTAATGGCTGAAACGGGATGCAGCTACCTCTGGGGTGGTAACCTGGCAGTTGTTTAACAGTAACATGTATCACTGTAGGCAGTAAGTAAAGGAGAATCCTATATCTAGCTATCTCAAAGCTATAGGGAGGCACAATGTATCTGCTCAAAAATGGAAGACACATGGAATATCACCTTGCTCCAGCAAAAAGTGCCTTGGGCTACAAGCACTCAAGACTCTGACAGCTCTTCCAGTAACACAGCTCCAGCTAACACCGTGCTAGGGCACTGGACACTACTGTCTTCAAGGGAACAGTACCACCTATTCAAGCATTAGCGCCGCTCTGCACTGCTCCTGGGAGACTGCTTAAGAAAACCCCTCTAATTACCAACCTGCCCTGGCCTTGCGTAGCTTAGCAGAACTGATACAATCACAACCCTCACTGGCTGGAGCTACCAAAGCTAGTAGTAGGCCTCAATTTTGCATGTTGGTGAGGATGACGTATCCCAGACAACAAAGCACTTATGCACGTTGTGATTGGGTAGTCTTCCCCTTAAGGGCAGTGGTGCCTAGTGGTCAGCCCACCCCCAGTCATGTGGCATAGCCCTTTAAGCTGTTGGAAGTTTTGGGGGTATGCAAAGACCTAGGACATTAGAGGTATTAGAGGAGAGGAAGTGGCCAATAAGTGTTTGGAAGAAAGTCAATTGCTATTTCTTTAAGGGCTTGGGACTAGGGACTTTGCAGAATGGAGGGCTACCTTCTCTCACCCAACCAAATGGGGAGCAAGATGGGAGAAGGGGATTAGCATATATTCTGCCTGCTTCCACCTGAGTCAGAGCTGGGCAGGTAGCACTGGGAGAAGGCTATCTGCTGAATGCTCCAATTGGTGGACTAATTGGGAAAGGGTGCCCAGCTCAACGGAAAGTTGGCTAAAGCCTGGTAGCTGGCCTAAAATCCCAACGCCAACACTGAAGAGGAGAGCTTGGGGGGACAGATATCTGCCATGAGGGGTGAGTGAACTGCCTAAACCACTAGCCCAGCTCTGTGCAGGAGAGTTGGGGCAACTCCTATTTGGAGATGGGTGACAGCCTGAAATCCAGCCCCAGAAACAGGACTGAGGGGGAGACTCCTGTTTGAAGGAGGGAGATACTGACAGCCTCCAGGGGAGAGCCAGAGGGACTGTTCAGAATAGAGCCCTGCTGCTGTGAGAGGGGCTGGGAGCAGCTTCCAGGAAGCACCTCCATGGCTGGCTAAGACGAATCCGTGAGGAACCACAGACCCAAGGTGGGGATAGCAGAGTCTGCAGAGCTGGTGAAGATGCTGACCACAAGGCAAAGGTAGGAACAGTTCAGGGAAATGGGTGAGGGACTGAAAGAAGAGCCCTTATCTGCCTAAAACAAGACCCCTGGGCTGTAACCAGAGGAGAGGGTGGGCCTGGGTTTCTCTCCCTCAAACAAAGAGGGAAATTACAGGCATCCAAAGTGAAAGAGGCCAAGAACTCTGAGCCCCAAACAGAGGCAGAAGAAAAGGGTGGGCTTAGAGGCTACTAGACTTTGGGTTTTCTTATTTGGGACTTTTCCATTAACCTCAGAAGGGGAATGGACTGGGAGGTGACCCGGCTGGTGGGGTAGGCCACAGAAGCAACTGACTTGTAGAACCAGGGTGAGACAAGGGGACACTAGAGTGAAAGAACCCCTGCAATACTGCATCCTGCCATGAGGGGCTGCGCTGGCATAGCTATCTCAGTAAGGAGTGTGGAAAAAATCACACCCTGGCCAACATAGCTAAGTCGACAAACTCCTCTAGTGCAGACTCAGTCATACTGGTAAAAAAGTCGTTTAGCTGGTTATAGCTTATTTTATTGAGGCATAAGCCATGGTGGCAAAAGGACAGTATAAGCAGTGTCTCTCCCTAGGAGGGTTTGCTGGTGTAGCTATAATGGTAAATGCTTTCTAGTGTAGACAAGATGGATATAGGATAGGAGGGGAAATGGAGGCACCGAGAGACAAAATGACTTGCCCAAGGTCATACAGCAAATCAGTGGCAGAGCCAGAAATGGAACTTAGGCTCCTGAGTCATAGTTCAGGGGACCATGCTGCACGCCTCTCCTTTTTGGGGATCCCGGTCACTACACCCTACCTACTAAAGAACTCTTACCCTAGTGTTTACTGTTTCCGCCATTGTGCAAAAATTCAGAGACATTTCCTAAGTCTTTGCAGGCATTTTAGATCTGATTATGTTCCCAAAGCCAGTGATGGCATCAAACAAGCTCTGGTAAAATACAATCCCAGAAGAACAATATTTTCTCTCTTTCTAACATATGTAGCGAAGCTAGAGCTGCAGAGGACAGCTTGTAGCTAGCAGAGGGCTGTACTATATCAGCAGCTTGACTACAGTAATTGTGACAGCAGCTTCAGAGCAAATGAAATTAGATGGGAGACTCCCCACAGTCTGTTTATAAATCAATATTATAGGCAGCATTTGTTCAAGAGATAATGGAAACTGGCCTGTCCGTCTATGATTGTAGTGTATTTAGTTAGGTAACTATTATTCCTTTATTTTATGCACCGCACCTTTTCATTTGTAAAGATTCTGCTGTCTGCGGAGTCAGGCAGCCATTCTGCATTCAGGTCAATGCAGGAGAGACACACACACTGTGCTTTCTCATGGAAACTCAGGTTCTGTTCTTACTCCTAAAGGCCCTTCTGACTGCCAGGGTCTCGTTGCTCCTTGCATATGGCAAAACCTAACCAGGCTAAAATCAACAAAATGGCACAGAATGATGTTTCTGAGCCTATAAAGTATTTACTTGTATCTTATAAATTGAGCTCAGCTTTTAAGACAAATTTTTATCACCAAGATGCAGTTATAGAGAAATCTGTCTTAAGCAGCTTCTCCAGGGAATGATGAAAACTGGTGCTTTATGGAGATGACTTCCTTGCAAAGGTGCGACAGAAGGATCTATTGTTTGCACTGTAGTAGTGCCTACAGGCTCACCTTCATTGTATTTATTATTAGTTAGTTGTATGACCATATTGCCTAGGAGCCCCAGTGCTAGGCACTGTACAAACGGAACAAAAAGACAGGTTTGTAGACTGTAAGCTCTTCGGGGCAGGGACTAACAGTCCTTGCCTTGGAGACCGTAACAATTGAACGTGGTCAGTTGGAGATACTTTGGTGGCACGCCTCTAATATCTAAGAAGGGTGGAATCTTATATGGTTTTCACTGCATTTAATTATATTAGTAAATTCAAAGCTGGGGGCAGGGGCGAGAGGATGACCCACTCGTCATTCCTTGCAGCTGACATGGCACTGAACTGTCCGCTTAATTCTAGCCAAATGCAGCCTGTATGTCAAATGCAGCCCACAGAGCTCTCCAGTATGGTCTGTAAGCTGTCCTCAGCTGTAGCTGGAAGTGAAGTCCTCTGGGGATTGCAATTCACATCATGGCATGCTCTGACCAGAGAGAGAGAGAGAGAGAGAGCACAGCATGCTGGGATCTGTAGTCTTCATGGGGCTATATGAAAGAGGGCATCTCCAGTTTGCATCATGGTATTCAGGAAAACACTTAAGCACACACTTACTTCCCATTGAAATCAATGCAATTTAATTGCAGGCTTAAAGCGAAGCATGTGCTTACGTGCTTTTCTGAGCAGCCCTTGAGCTCTTGCTACAATGCCAGTGTGGTACCCAACTGAGCACCATTTAGATGGAGATGGGCCAACAGTCTAAAAGTCGCTGTTGCAACAGGAAAGACCACGGAGAATCCTGTCAACTCTCTGGATGGAATAACTAGAGAATTTCAGACAGAGGCAATGGAAAAGATCTGTCAGCCCCTTTAGGCCACCCCCCTGGTGTCAGTGCCAGATTGTTCCCTACCGTATATTCTCCAATCCTGTGTGCAGTGTAGCTTTGAGTGATATGACTGCCATCACATCCCTGGAGAGACTATTTCACAATTTATGGTCCTTGCCACTCATTTAGTATTTAGCCTAAACGCACTTTTCCCTCCCTCAATTTCATCTTGCCACTCCTGGAGTTGTGCTACCAAATAAGAAACTATTTATGTGATTTGGGAGCAGATGCCCCTTTTCTAGCCACAGAACATCTTCATTTCTAAACGATGTATACTTTTTGCTGAAATTGTTCTTTGATGCTTGGAAGCGGAAATTGGAATCTCTTTATTATAGATGACAATTTCCTAACTCAAAGTGTTGCATCCAACTGGAAGTGGAACTAAAACGTCAATGTAACTTAGGTACTAGTAATCATGACTTGATCACACATATAATGTGCAAACAGAATAAAGACCAGACCAGTGATTTTATATATCTATATAATACACACACACACACTTGTTGCTTTAAAAGGGCCAGTTTCACAAAGCTGAAAACAATTGACTCAGATCATGTGGGAGGAAGAATTTAATCAGAAAAATGTGATTGATCCTTGGGAATGGTTTAAGAACACTTTCCTACATATCCCAAAAGCCACAATTGAGGAAGAAGGTCACATTGGTTAAAAAACCCAATGTGGTTTAGAGGGTCAGTGAAGGCAGCTATAAAAAACAAACAAAAAACAAATGGAAGAAAGAGGAAGTTAATAGTGATGAATATAAATCACAAGCTAGGAACTGTAGAAAATTGATAAGGGAAGAAAAGGGACACAAGGAGAGGTATATGGCCAGCGGATTTAAGGACAAGAAGAGAGAATTTTGTAGGTATATAAGGAACAAAAAGAAACCTAACAATGGTATTGGTCCATTACTAGATGGAACTGGTAGACTTATCCGTAATAATGCAGAAAAGGCAAAAGTGTTCAATAAATTTCTGTTCTGTATTTGGGAGAAAAAACAGATGCAGTCCTATCATAACACTTTCCATTCCACTAGTATCTCAAAAGGGTGTTAAACAGCAGCTACTAAAGTTAGAAATTTTAAAATCAGCAACTAGGCAGCTTCACAACTCTGTCTCCTCCCTTACAAATGACTTGCTTTGTAGCATGTCCCACGGGTCAGCAGACTGGGGCTAGTGTGAACCAGTGTGAGCGGAGTGGGGAAAAAGAGAGGCAAAGCAGAGGGGCCCTTGTGGAGAACTGCCTAGCAGCCTCCTTGTCTCTTATAGCAAGGGGATTCCAGTTCCAGTACCCCGACAATTCCAAGTGCAGTCCCAGGGCCGTGAGGAGAGAGCTGCCTCTTAGGTAGGACGCTCCCAGGCCATTTAGGACTTTGAGCATGTTAAAATTAACCCAGGAACCAGAAGGCATGCAGTGCAGGTCTTGGGCAAGAGAACTGGCATCAAAAGTGAATGCAAATCCCGTTCTTCAGAATTCACTGCCAAAATATAAAGAGGCCGGGGTCGTTCTGGTGGTGGGATGGCATGGTATCGCCAGAGGGAAGGTAATCTGAATTTAGGAAGGTTCAGTCACTGGCGTGGAAGACATCATGTAGCTTTTAAGTGACTTCCCACCTCTGACCAACTCCTGAGAAGGATGGGGGTGGAAGAAGGGGGAATGATGCGTACAGTGCATGTTACGCCAAGGAAAGGCTAATGGGCTCTCAGACATCACTATGCACTATATCAATGCCCTCAGGGTATGTTCAGCAAATGGCAGTTGTTCTGATGATGTAATGTGCCTCCCTTGTGCCTCATTGGTTCTCTCCGAAGCAAAGTGGAGATGCCATCAGGCCCTAGGTGTTCTTTTCATCTCACTCAACAGAGTTGAAATCACTGTTTTTTTTTCTAATTTGCCTATGGAGCTTTAATGCCTATTTCTTTAAACGGCACAGGCCAAATGCACCGCCAGCATAAGACCACCGGCTTAACTGCAGAAGGGTGTTTAAGCTGCTCTGAGGAGGAGGTATAAGTAGAAGTGATGTGACGGAACGGAGTAGAGGAAAATACAGGCTGGCTGTCAAGAGTTTCCGAACAGTGAAATCTATAGACCATGGAAGCTTCCCATAGGCATGGGTATAAACCAAATTGCTTGAGTCATTTAAAATAGAACTGGAGGATAGGAGAACAATCCAGGGCTGGCCAAAGGGAAAAGACTAGATGACAGAATACTGTTTTACCTTCTCTAATTTCTCTAGCCTCTATTGCTTTGTCCATGGGTTCATTTCCATGGAACTGATTTTGTTTTTTCTTGTCATCAGTGCAGTGAGGTGGTTCTTGTTTCTTCTGGACACACTTCAATTCCTAAGCCAAATTCTGTGCTGGATTTCAGTGCCCACTGCAACCTCATTGGTCCCTCTCCCTGCCCCATTGTCTGCATTTCCTCCTTTTGGGTCGTCTCAGCTTCTTTACTGAGTTATTAAAGTTTCCTTCTCTGGTTCCATATTTACATAGCTGTACAAAATTAGTCAGCCTAATTTGGGAACAATTACCTGGCTCCGTCGGGGCTAAATCCATGAGCTCCAAACTCTTGAAGAGATAAGATGCATTTGTAACTCAATGGGGAAAAATCGTTATGAATGGAAATTACCAAGTCTTCCAAAGATCCCTCAGACCCATTCATATAGTGCCTCTGCAGGAATATTATAATGGTAATTAGCACATTATGAAACATGTTTCTCTGATTTTTATTCCCAATTACTATAGCATGCATGTATATAAAAATGTGGCTGTATACACACGAAACGCATGTTAAAAGATAATGGCTTTTGCAATCTCTTGTGCATGGAACTTGCTAATTGTTGCTATTAACGATTTAACAATCTCTCATCATTTTCAGCTTTACCATGTTAAAAAGCTTTGCAGCTAACAACCTCCTACCTCGCACATTTCCCTGATAATTACAGATTAGAACAGACTAATTTTTATTTTTGTAAAGCTGTCAGAGATCTATGTTTGTTATTATTGTCTCCTAGGTTGCCAGTTGCATAAATACATGTGTAAACCCCTTTGATCTCTAAGTGTAATGACACAGATTTATCAAATGTTTGCCTTTTTCTGTCTCTTTGAAAAGGCTGATTTATTGAGTGCAGCCCCTGCCTCCCTTCCTCTCTTGAAATATGAAGTGTTTGTGAATAGCCAAGGTAATATTTAATATCCTGCCAAGAACCCTTTGCACTTCCTAACAAATGAACTACAACCTAACCAAATGGTTCACATCTGTTTAGCCTCTTCTCTTTTTAACTAAATAAATTAGCATCAGAATACCTGGGAGACATACAAAGTCCCTTTCTAGATGACAGAACACAGACAATTATTAGCAAGGGGAGTAACTGTACTGAAAGGATCAGGCATGGATCCAGCAGATGTTTTTACATCTCCTGTCGCGTTCATGAATGATCTGCACCGCAGTGGATGTGCTGCCGCAGCCGTTTGAAGTAGGCCGGGGAAGCCATTCAGATTCCCCTTCTGAATGAAATAAAAGGCAGTGGCCTAATTTGGTTAAATGTTGCATTTAAGCCCCTTCCAGCAAAGATAGTTTTTCACTAAGTGGTTAAATCAAAGGACCAGCCACCACTTCTCCCCACACCAGTTGAATATGATTATTCAAAACAAAATCCTCCAAGTTACAGTTCAGTGAGGGGGGGGGGGAGCAACTATGAGAATTTCACGCTCTTGGTGTTTCAAAAGGTCTCCTAAATCCCCATTGTGTGATCTATATCTTAGATCTCAGTGCATCAGGACAGTCTCTTCTACTCCTACTCCGCTGCAATGCATCTCAGAACAGCGTGTGCAAAGTGGTCACCGGGACAATGGATATTTCTTTGGAGATAAGCAGGTTGCTTCAGTTTTCCTACAGATAAGGGAAGGTAACTGCTTCCTGTGGGGTTTCATCTGCCCAACTACAGAGTACAATTACTCATGCTCCAACTGAGTGTGGCTCAGTGCTTGGAACAGGGAGTTCTGGGTCCTACTGCTAGTGTCTTATTGGAAATTGGTTAAATCACTTAATGTCACTGCACTTTAATTCCCCCCTCTGTAAAATGGAGTATAAAACGTTCCAGTTTCCCAGGAGTATTGTGAGTGTAACGAATCTTAGTGCACTGAGTCCACGACTGAAACACAGAAATGCATAACAATCTGTCCACAGGCAAGCCCTAACTTGGTCTCCATCTAACCCATCCAGATATTTATATTGCCCACACTGCTCTTGAATTTAAGTACCTTTCAGGCAATCATTCAGACAGCTGTTGCTAACCTACCAGTTAGGGTACTGGAGAAGCATGGGATGATGCTGAGCTAGACTCCTTTGAGCTGAGCTCCCATTTGACTTTAAAGGACGCAGCCCAGTGAAGTGTCATTTTTAGCAGGCCCAACGCTTAGCTTTTGTTTTAAAAAAAAAGTTTTTACAAAATTTAAGCCCAGTTGAAACGTTTCCATTCATCTGTTTAAACAAAGCCCAACTGAAAATTCATTTTAGAAACAAGCCTTTCTCTGCAGCATTTCCAACCCAAGCTTTGCAGCTCTGGGCTAGTGCATGAGACCCAGCAAGTGAAAACTGACTATAAACAAAGGTGAGTGATCTATTTACTTCTTTAAAAAAATTCTGAGCTAATAGTTCTGCTTGTTTACCTGTTACCTTGCTCCTGTTCTTTACTGTATTGAAGTAAGGGGCTGTTATTAAGAGATAACTAGGTTGATTTAAAAACATTGTGTTGCTTTCCCCTCAAACTGGGACAAGGGGGGCAATTTCAGGGTAAACTAACTGAAGGAAACATAGGGTAGCTGATGCTGAACGTGGCTAACAGGCCTCAGCAGAGAGCATCTCTAATCCTCTTTCTCCTTAGCTCAAGGCCCTGTCTCCTTAATTTCCCCTATTGTGGGGAAGGCCAGGTTTGGCTACAGTAGATGCTACAGGTACAGTTCCCCAGTGAAGGAGCAAGAGGGGCTTCGGGGCAAGGAACAAAATGGCTTTTGTCAGACTGAACAGATACAATGTAGAAGCACATGGGGTTTGATCCAGGGAAGAGGCTCATTGACTTCAATGGGCACTGGATCAGACCCACAGAGTGGCACATTGGCAAGGCACAGCATGGGGCTCCCCATCACTTGCCCAGTCCTGGGGCTATGGTACCTTTCAGGGTGATTTTCCACACAGCCATAGGGGATGGGGCAGGGGGAGCCACAGCTGTGGGGCGGCCCTGCTACTGCCCCTGCATCAGATTTATCAATGACCCATAATAGGTGGTCTTTATTCAACCTATTAGTCACCATTTAGCTACCAATCCTTCCGTTTTCCATCATCCAAAAGTAAGCAAAAGAAGGTAAGAAAACCAAATTGCACATTGTCCTACAGATCTGAATGAACCTAGAGCCTGACAGACCACGGGTGAATGAAAGGGAAAGGGCAGCTGGACACCACAGTCTCTATACCCAACATCAAATTTCCTCC
The DNA here is from genome assembly GCF_965152275.1 of Natator depressus. NCBI lineage: Eukaryota > Metazoa > Chordata > Testudines > Cheloniidae > Natator > Natator depressus. The sequence goes on along the minus strand of NC_134247.1, from coordinate 21,065,380 downwards.
TGTTGTTCTTAATGGGAATGGACTGTCAGGGATTAAGGACTGAAAAAAATGTGTTAAGTTTGGGAGTAAATATAGCAAACAGCCCCAGCAATCAAAGCTCAGGCCCAAAGAAATGTTTGGTTTGGGATGTGTGTTTGAGAATCCAGGGAGCTTAAGACGTGCTGTTAGCAAAAGCTTTTCCAGGCTTTTTTTGTTGGTGAGAGATACCGCATTATCGGGAAGAGCTAGGAAGGTCTTGAAACAGAGATACAAAAAGGGTAATTAACTAAACTGCACTCCCCCACCACCACCCCTACTTCAAAGAGGTACTGGACTGCATCCAAGGTGGGGAAAGTGTTAAACAGCAAAGAACAGGCTGCAAATTTACTAACACTTGGAGGATCCTAGTCATATCTGTATTCCAACAGTGCCTAGAGCCCCCAGCCGAGATCAGGCCCTCCTTGTGCTACGTGCTGTACAGGCAACCCTTGCCCTGACAAGTTTACAATCCAAATAGACAAAACAGGGTGGGAGGGAAACAGACATTGCAAGGGGAAGTGACTTGCTCAGAGTCACACAGCAGGTCAGGGGCAGAGCCGTGACTAGAACTCGGGTCTCCCCTTGTCCTGCTGCATCCCATCCACCAGACCAGAAAGTCCCAATCTTTTATTTACCGCTTCCCCCTTCTCTATGGAAGTCACATAACAGCTCCCCACCTACCTCCTTCCCCCACCAAACTCCTGCCTATCCAGGGCAGATAGTGGCACACTGAGGGCAGCAGGCACCTCATGCTCGGGCCGATGGCAGGACCTGGCTAACTCCCTCCCTGGAGGAGTCCATGGCAGCACAGCGCAAAGCAGTCCAGGGCTGCTTGCCCTGCCTCCACCTTCCCAGAGCTTCTTGCACCCACCAATTCAGAAGGGTTTAAAATATGCAGGGCTGCAACCTATCGGGTGTCTGGACCAGAGCAGGGCAGCAGTGGAGAGAGTGAGCAGGGAGTACCCAGGGAAGGGAGGATGGGGAGAAGGCAGGGCATGCCCCACAGTTTGAAAACTGATGCACTAGCCCATGCTGCCTTCTGCAGGCCCAAGAATTCAGAGCCCACCTTGATAAGTAAGGACCCCCCGTCTGGAGAGTGCTGCAAGAGGGAACTGCAGTAGATGGTGAGACTGGAGAAACAATGGGCCAGATTGACCCCCACACACTTCACAGAGCCACATGGCCACTGGAGAATCCCAGTGGAGAATCCCCCCCACCCCCCATCATCCCACTGGGGATGGAGTTTGCTCCCCTGCCTCATGGAAGAGCCACCCCAGGGCATCTGCACAAGGCCATTGCTGTCGGCACAGCTCTAATCCTGAATCAATATGCAATTTGGTTTTCTTACCTTCTTTTGCTTGCTTTTGGATGATGGAAAAACGGAAGGATTGGTAGCTAAATGGTGACTAATAGGTTGAATAAAGACCACCTATTATGGGTCTCTTCTAGGTAACTCACAGGGCAGCTCCCTCTGCATTTCTTTGTTTTACTTTAACCTCTGCATTTGTCTTGGCCCAAGGGCCACTCCAGCTGCTACTCCACCATCCTCCCATACAGAATACTAACTCTGAGCCTGGGGTCGTGCTCGGCATGGCTGGCATGAAGGGCGATCTGTGGGGCTGGATCATGCTCAGTGCAGATGGAACGTTGAGAGATGGTAGCAGCATACTTCTAATGAGCTCTTCCAAAAGGCAGTCTGCAGAGGCCAGCGGGGCCTGGTCTGTGGCAGGTGCAATCACAGTACAAAGAAATAATAGATCTAACATGCAGCATAAATAAGTAACTTTGCCCTACAGCTAAGAGTGGCCCCATGGTCCGCTCAATGCTTGACAGGAGAGTGGGGTCTTATGTCTCCAGGGACCAATTTTATCTGGGAGTTCTTGTGACGGTGACTTTAGAGCAGGCCTGAGGTCCATCAGCTCAGGTGTCATATTTTACTCCAAATTAATCATTTGGCGTAGAGGGGGTGTGTTTGAACCTGACTTCTCTATAATTTTTCCAAGATAAAATTACTTGTAGGTCTTTTTGATTATTAATATTATTATTAACTTACATTAATTATTCCAGTAGCCTTCAAATCAGCTCGGGGCCAAGTTGTGCCTGGCACTGTACACATACAGAACAGAGGCAGGCAGTCTTCCAGTGTAAATAGCCAAGGCAGACAAAGGCTAGGAGGGGAAACAGAGGCACAGAAGAAGTGGCTCACCCAAGGTTGCGCAGCAGGTCAGGAGCAGAGCTGGGACTAGAAGCCAGGTTTCATGACTCCTAAGCCAGTGCGTGAGCACCATGCTGCTTCTCAGACTGGCTCTTCGCAAATTTGCACAGTCGTTAAAATCCCATTGGAGACAGGCTGCAACAGCTGTTGCTACCAAGAGCAGAACTGCCCCAGTACGAGAGCCTACAACTCAGGAGAACTGGATTATCCGCCACTACTTTGCTGGGCAAGTCACTTCCCTCCCTGTTCCTCAGTTTCCCCATCTGTAAAATGGGGATAGTGACACTGACACTGACCTCCTTTGTAAAGTGCTTTGAGGTCTATGAATGAGAAGCTCTTTATAAGAGCTAGGTGTTATTACTGTGAACATGGTATAAATCTCTAGCTGGATGGATGTAGTTAGGTAGAAAAGCTTTTTAGTGTCCGTTCTCATTTCCGTAATGACATCCTGAGTGTAAACTGGGCATCCTTAGAAGTACACACTCTAATATCTACGTGTAATTGAAACACAAGGTGTGGTAGTATTTTGATATTATAAAGTGCTTTCCAGGCACTCTCCAAGGCATTTAACACATTAAACACATTACAGTAGATCACGTCTCCCGGCCCTGGAATACAGTCGCCTCTGGAGTGCAGCACAGCAATACCCATCTCTGGGGGGTCAGTAAAGGATAGGTTTTAAAAGACACCTAATCTCTATGTCCAAGATCGACTTTCTACAAAATTATGCTAATCTCTTGTGGTTGAGCTAGGTTTTGATGCAGGCACCACTGGATGAAATTCTATGGCCTTTGTTATGCAAGTCAGACTAGATAATCAAAATGCTCCCTTCTGGCCTTAAAATTGACGAAGGCTACAGACATTTTTAGAACAGGCCATGAAGATAACGGCTCTCTCCAACTGGAACCACAAGGGGAGTTTTAGGAAGGCAAACCTCAGCCAGGATGCTAAGGGCATGTCTACACTTACCAGTAGATCGGCACTGCTGCAATCAATGCAGCGAGTGTCGATTTAGCGGCTCTGGTGAAGACACACTAAATCAATGGGAGAGTGCTCTCCCATCGATTAGTGTACTCCACCTCCCCGAAAAGCGTCAGGGAAGTCGACGGGAGATGCTCTCCCGTTGACACAGCGCAGCGTAGCCACTGCAGTAAGTGGATATAACTACACCGACTTCAGTGACATTCATGTAATTGAAGTTGCATAACTTTGATCGATTTAGCATGGTAGTGTAGACCAGCCCTAAGGCTAGCACCGCTACTCTTGGGGAAAAATACCACGGGAGCCTTAATAGCCCTGAAAGGAGCACAGTGTTCCTATGCCATGCTGGGGGGGCCTGCTTCTCAACTGGCTCAGTGGGAATGAGGAAAGCCACCTCTTCTTGTTCCCAATCTGTCCTCTCAGCATGCCAGTTCCTCTGACCATGCCACAACTATTCTGAGGTCTGCCAAGCCCACCACCTGCTCTCCAAGTTCCTCGTGTTCTTCTGAGCAAGTGAACCATTCACAGAATCTTATTTCATTTTGCAAAATGTTGCCAGCTTTCTCCACTCACCGCTGCATTTTCATTTTCAATAGAAGCATTTTGCAACATAACACGCATTTCCCATCCGTTCCCAATTAATATAAGGCTTGATCATATGACACAAATGTTACTGCTACTAGGGATGCTGCGAAACCAGCATAAGGTGGCTCTTGTATTAGGCTAAACAAAGTGAATCACGTACAAGAAATGATACCCCGCACTCCATTGCTCTTGTACAGTATGTGTTTTACTGCAGAACAAATTCATATATTTTACAAACGGAGAAGTTGTACTGGTTTGTAGACTGTTTCCAGGTATTCCTATGCAGTGTTCCCACAGTAAACAACCTGAATACAATGGAGTCTGTTTCAGAAAAACAGTAACAGGGACTCAGCACTGTTATCTGCAATCAGTTGAGAGAGGCAAGCATCTTATGTCTGATTGTTTAAATGTCATTTAAAACACCTGATTCTGTTCCCATAGAGCACTGTTGCCAATAGAGACCGAGGGCAATGGAGTCACTCCTGATTTACACCAGTGTAATTGAGACCAGAATCGTTCTGCAGCATTAAAGGATGCTGTCAAGTTTTTATATCCAGGTGACAAGGACACTGGCAAACTTGTGAAATTCTTTGAAGGGCTTTCCTGGATATCAGGTGAGATAAAATATTCCATTTCACCACTGGCAGACCTCGCCATCAGCAAAAGCCTTGGATCTGGTGCACAACAGTATTAGAATGGACCTTGTACACACTGGAAAAAGCTTGGGGCTTGTTTACAGTGAGGAAAATCCACAAGTTGTTATACTCGTTAACTAACACAATGTAAACTACTCCTTGTCTACACAGCATGCTGTTGTGTTTAACATCATGTTAGTGGGTCATGGCTAAACGTACAGTGCACCCTGGGTTAACCATGACCCACTAACATGACTACAAACAAGTCAATGCTTGTCTACACAGACTGTCTTACATCATGTTAATTAACATTATAACATGACACATTTTTCTTGTGTGGCCATGCCCTTATAGTAAACTTCAGCTATGCTGGTTGCAATTTGAACTTGCTGAACTAGTTTTTAAGTTCAGGCTGTAGCTGGAATGAAAACTGGCTTTTCCTCAAGACCGAGAAAACGTGATTCCCGACCAATAATGCACTTCATAGCGATCTTCTCTTGGAGCCGCAACTGTGCCATGATACGTAATAAAGTGTCGTATTTCTTAATGCGAGCTCAGAACTCAATTAATTACAAGAAATGCCTCACCAGCAGACAGGCTCTTACACTGAATACGTTGGCACAATTCATGTTAGCATACAGAAAACCTCAAATTATTGGATTCTGAGGGCCTGATCCTGAGCTGGTATAAATCAGCTAAGCTCCAGTGAAGTTGACATAGCTGTGTCAGTTTATACCAGTTGAGGATCTGGCCCTGGGCATTCAAGCCCTAAAGATTTCTCACAGAAAGAACTCTAGCCAGGGTGAGAAGTTCCTCTGTGATGGAACACAATAAAAATCGCCATGAGCATGTGAAAGGTAGAGACTAGGAACTATCTCCATTCAGCCAGAGCCTGTTTAAGTGCTAATGTGCTCTGTGTGTTGTATGATCTACAGAGTGCTGAAGACCTAATAGAAAATAATCTGCGTTCTCTGAAAATACATCAAAGTGAACTCAACCCTTGTGAAAGGTGCCGGATTGACAGTCCTGGAAATTGAAGCCCTCCATTTAGTCACAGAGCAGGGATGGCATGACTGTGGCAATGCAAGCTTCCCCCTCACTACCCTGCCAATGTGCCTCAAACCTATTCTGGACAGAATACCTGCTTGCGGGAAGATAGAGTAAAGCTCAATATCCAATGAGTCTCCTTGGCTTCCTCACTAAGAATGTCAAAGATGAGGGCCAATTGTGGGGCTGGTGCTTCTGCAGTGTAGATACCTGCTCATTTCACTCATTCATCAAACTCATTTCATGTAGGCTAGCAGGAAGCCCAGGGAAACACGATTAATTTTTCACCTAGGCTGGATTTTAACTCATGACCTAAGAAGTGAAAGGGGCTTTGATCCCATTGACCAAGCCCATGAGCCATTTAAGTCCCCCAAGTTCCTCCCTTTACATAATTGTTTTCTCATTTTTTTTTTAAAGTGGTCACCGAGCACAAGGGATTCTCTTTAAACACACTGCCATAGATTTTCCTGCCCATAATTAGCAAAAGACCCTCTGCTTGACAATAAAAATAGGTGTCATTTGAGCTCTAATTGACATTAAGACAACCCGATTTCAACTGAGAAGCTCACTTTTGTCTTCTTTCTCTAGCAGGGATTTCTTACATGTGAGCATGAGAAGTAGAAGCATTGGTAAGTGCCACAGGCTGCAGAAGAAAAGTTTCCTGGAGCTGCTGCGATCTGCATCCCTGTAGAACCGAAAGCCGAGGTAGGAAATGTACAGGTTGATAGGGAGTGAAATGAGCGGAAAATTCCATGTGGTGACATTGAGGATGGGGGCCAATGTCGAGAATCCAATTAAGGCCAAGCAGTGACGCAGAGCAACCCGCCGGCACATCGCAGGATGGGTGACAGACATCATGCAGTATCCTCCTCGTGAGTAATCCTCCCGGAGGCCCCAGCTCAGGGCATTGAAATGAGGAAACTGCCAGGAATAGAGAATTCCTCCCAACAGCAATGCGCCTGCAAAAGGAAAGAAAAGGAAACATGCATTAGAGTGCTCATCTTAGATCATTGCAAAGGAGCACTGCATACAACATTTCCACACCTTTATGAAGCTTACCCATACCACCAAGTGCTACCACTGCAGAGCTTATGACAACTGCCCGCCACTCCCATGGAACTAATCACTCATAAATAACCTATCACACTCAAATACTGTAAAGAAGTCAAGGGGATATTCTCTGTTTATCAGAAATTATGCGGTTTTTGGAGATTTTTTTTTTTAAACTTGCAAACGGTGTTTCTTCAAATAATTTATTTCTGATGCACCTGTCACCTCAATATCTAGGCACCAGTTCAGTTTCCACCTGGGGGTGATTTGTTGAAACTTAAGAGAAGTTTGGTAGAAGAATTTTTTTTCACAGCCTCTAGGACACAAACTTAATCTCTCCAAAATTCCCTCATGGGAGCACTCAGAGCAGGGAAAACACAGTAGAAGGAAGGAAGTGTGTGACAGGATAAGAAAAAGTTATTGACAAGATGAGTCCTATTCACTGAGATGCAGTGAGAAAAGGAGCCTATGCAGGAAACAGTCACATCCTGAAAACTGTGATACCAGTGATGACAAAATAATTCGGAGGCTCAGCTGGAGTTTCTCCTTCTTCATTTTGTGAAGACTGCAAATTGCTCACAGGTGTAGAGGCTTCTCAACTGCTTAATCATTATATCCTGGGGTGACAAAGTACAAACATGGCAGAGCAGAGCAGAAGGCAGCGGAGAACTGCTTACTTCGCAAGACCAACTCTGAATACAGGCTTTAAATACAAAAGCACCTAACTGATGTACTCTTCAGGGACTCCTAAACATATGTGGGACCTGATCCAAAGCATGTTGAAGTCAATGGGAGTCCAATTGACTCCAGTGGGCTTTGGAATGGGCCCTCAGACTGGGCTATATACATGTGTGTCCCTCATCTACACTAACATCACCTGTGAGAGTTCAACCTGTAGACCATCCCTGTTGTTCCCTTCTCTTCTACCTCCCCTCCACTCCAGATGCGATATCCTATTTGCATCTTCCAACCTCCATGTGTTTGTCCTTTCTGGGAATGACCTCCCACTTCCACTCCCACGCTACCACCCCTTCTTGCTCATCTAATGGAAGCAGAATCAGGCTTTAACGTCAATGGCAAAATCTGGCTTCAGTCAGAAGATCAGGTCCTTTACTCCTTCCTAAAAGCTCACCTCTTTCCAGAAGGAGTGAGTTCCTAATAACTAACACACACTAAGTCCCACCTCTACAAAGGCACTTGGGCACCTAAGCCCCACATTTAGTTATCTAAGTCCCAGTTTTAGATGCTGATGTGATCCACAAAATCACCAGGGCTCCCAAGGTACCTAAGTTTCTGCCTCCGAGCATGTGCACTGCTGCTTCTCTCAAGCGTCCGGATGCTCATCTCCCACCTAAGCTTCAGCACAATCCATGAACTGGGGGAAGACAGGTGGAGGAGTGCCTGTTTTGCCAATAGGGCCTATCCAGTAGGTGTGCTCTGAGCACTCTGCAGAGATCAGACCCCGTTCAAAACCCAGCAGGAGGAGGAGCAGCAGCCCACCTTTTAGCTCAGTGGTTAGAGCACACACCCAGGATGGGGGAGACCTAGGTTCAGTTCCCCACTCTGCTCAAGGAGGAGAAAGGATTTGAACAGAGGATTTCCCACCTCTCAGGAGAGCACTCTAACCACATCTATTCTGATGTGGGTCGCTCTAGATCTCTCCCATTTAATCTGTATAAATACAGTCATTAAGCCTGACAGAGAGAGAGAGAGTGTGAGAATGACTCTATAGCCTGAGTATTAGGTACCCACCCGGGAGGTGGCAGACCCAAGGTCCAGTTCCCCTGCTCCAATGATTCTTTAGTTATTGATCAAAGAGCAATAGATGTGCAGTGCCAAAGTCCCTTTGTGGATTGGGGCCTAAGTTATTTCCTCAGTGATTCAGGTTTTCTCTGGGTCTGTTTTGGTTGTGAACTCCTTGGGGTTGGGAATGTTGATCTTTCTGTCTTGTGGCGCACAGTGTCGTCGTTACCCTCCTCCAAATAATAATCCAGGCTGGTACCAAGGCCCATAGCTCATACCACCCCAACCAGCCAGAGGATGTCACTGCTGCATCATCAAAAATCTAAATATAAGGGCAGTTTGCTAGCTGCCTATAAGATGCTGTGAGAGATGAGGTGGATGGGAGAACATCTTTTTTTGGACTGGTGAGAGAAACAAGCTTTCGAGCTTACACAGCGTCCAGACCCGAAGAAGAGTTCTGTGTAAACTCAAAAGCTTGTCTCTATCCCACAGACAGAAGTTGGTCCAATAAAAGATATTACCTCACCCACCTTGTCTCTCTAATATCCTGGGACCAACACGGCTACAACAACATTGCATATAAGATGCCTTGGCAGTCTGAGCATTTGTTTCACATCTTTTTCAAAATTATGAATACACTTTTGCTATTTTGTGAGTTCCATGTCCCTGGAAGCTGCTTACATTAAGTACAGAGACAAGGAAAGGCTACCAGGATAGGAATTCAGATCCTTGGACAATGTAGTTAGCAGGAGAATTAAAGGCAAGCATGGGCTACGATTTTAAAATGTGATTAGTGATATTTGGGTATCCAACCCAAGACTCCTTGAAGGGGCCTGATTTTCAGAAAGGCAATGTCCAACACTTTCTGAAAATCAGAACCTTTTAAGATGATGAGTTGGGCACCCAAATATCACTAGTAACTTCTGAAAATCTTGGCCATGGTGCACAAAACACCATTTTCAAAGTCTGGTGAGAATCAGGATTGATGCTTCTTCATTGAAATCAAAGCAAGTTTCTCCACTGACTTTGCAAGGCAGCAGGATTGAGCCTATAAATAGTACATCTCTGTAGTATTTGTTTCTTTAGGCTTTTCCTCTTCAACTGAAATACTTGCTCCCGAAGGCAGGATACCAGACTTGATGAACCTAAGACAGTAATACTCTGCACTTAACGCAGGATTTTTTATCTTCAAAGGGCTTTACAAACATTAGCTCATTATTTCTCACAACACCCAGGGAGATAAGTTACAATTATCCACCATATGGGGAAACTGAGGTAGGGATAGACTCAGAGCAAGAATTAATACATGCAAGTTCTTTCTGGTTCCCCTCTCTTTGATCTGGTATGACAAGCCCTATGTTCCTGTGCCTTTGGTCTGTAACAGAGAGTCTTCACCTATGAAGTTGTTCAATCTTTGGTGTGCAGCCAACCCCCAAAAAGCATACAAAACCTCAAACACACTGGAAACTGTAGTAATTCCCCTCACTATAACACTACCTTTTCAATTAAAAAAAATCATCTTGAGGCAACTCTTACACACAAACAAACCAGCCAGAATTACTTTGAGACTGAATTCCCATTTGCAAAGATCTGGCTTTAGTGTGAGCGCCTTTGGAGTTTTTAAACTACTTTTATTACATCACTACTTCAGAAATAACGGGTATTTTATAGAGAAGCTAAATAGTAAAACAATTTAACAGGCCATTATGGGGATTTTAATTGATCCAAACCTGGAGCTGCATTTTCCCCCTTATTTCACTGGTGATCCATTTGTTAGTTTTCCAGATGCCTTGCTGACTTTGTTGGGTTTCCAAAGATTGCTAAGTGTCATGTAAGTGCTGATTTAATTGGAAAACAGGAGAGGACGTACTCCAGTGTCAAATGAGCCCTGGCTAGGGACGTTACAAACTTCCAGCCAATGACAAGAATTAAAAGACTCGAATTGCTTGACAAACATTAACTATGTCATAAGTATGTCAATGGTGTTTGTAAGCAATGTTATTACATGAAGGACTATAGCTGAAGAATGGGCCAGTTCACTATTCTATAGACTGCACTGGTTTCCCTGTGGAGTTCTTGATAGCTGTGAATATAGATATAACTAGCATAAATGATTTCTCTCTATGGAGTTTAATTATGGTGAGATCAGATTAGTTAGTTCACACCCATGATACATTCTGTTGGCATCTTCTCAGAGCTGGCACAGTATGATCCAAGGCCTAACTGGTTCATAATTGTAAGAACTGCCTTTAAAAAAAAAAAGAGTTTGTTAAAGCCAGGAGTTTGGAAACCCCAGTTTAATACCAGAAATACCCTGGCCTTCATAAGCTCCATTGGTTTCTCTGTGGCACTGGTAATAGCAGTGAATAGAGGTATACCAATTTGTAACCCTTATAAAATCTTTCAGCTTCTCCACAGGCTTTGTTAACTGGGAGCCCACAAATATCAAACTCTTTGGACTTCTTTGCAGAGTTTATAATAGTTGTGAGTTCAGGAACAGCCATGACCATCGCAAACTCCATCCACTTCTCCAGGGGGAGATAATTACCAATGCTGATGATTTGGCAGAGGAATTTCATTAGATTTCTGAAACTCCATTGCCCTCCCACCTTTGCAGCCATTTTCACCAGTGTAAAATGTGACCATTCTGACTGGGATCATTTCAATTCCCACTTTGCAATGGTTTAAATGATCACACAAGAAATAGGGTAACAGAAAACCAGGTCCAGTCTCCATAAACTTAAAGGCACAGACTGTGATGAACATTAAACTTTAGTGTCTAACATTTAACTGTTAGCAGTTTTCTTACTGCTTTCATTTTAAATCCATTCTAATGGCAGTAATACATTTCTTGATAAATATAGCAAGCTGAAACATCTTTTGAATTTTTTGTTTAATTGAGATGCAGCCAAAATGTTAACTATTAACCAAGTTCCCCCCCCACCCCCCTATGAAGAAAAGGTTACTGTTGCTTGTTAAGGTTTTGAGGTTCCATAAAATGTTTCTTATATAGGGGAAAGTGCAAAATCCCAAAACATTTCACAAAGCCTCATGGTAAGAAATTGTCAGGTGCCAGAAACGTCTTTGGTCAAAATTTGAGAGTGATGAGTGATTTTGGGCTCCCAAATGGACACACCCCTAAAGGGTCTGATTTCCAGAAAGCACTGAGTACTCGCCCTCTGAGAACTGGCTCTTTACGTTGTCAAATTGGTCACCCAAAAATCAAGCCAACCAAAATCACTAGTCACTTTTGAAAATCTCTACTTCTATTCTTTAGTGTCTATGGAATGTGTCACAATAACATCTCTGGATTATTAGTAGTTTTATTAATTATTTGTAATACCGCAGCTCCAAGAAGCCCTAGTCATAGACCAGGACCCTACTGTGCTAGGTGCTGTATAAACACAGAACAAAAAGATGGTAAATCCTCCACCACCAAACTTCCTCATCATTGTGCTTCAATGACTATTTGCTGAAGGCCCAAATTTCGGGTCACTAGGGCAGTTCAGTCTCTGGGCCCACTCAGTCCTTGGACTCTCTGTCATTACAAGTAACAAGGTTTTTTATTATGTGAATACCTGTGGAGTGGGATCTGAACTCTGATAACTGATTCACTTCACACAGGGCACTGGACAACCATCAGATGTCAACAATGTCTGGTCACTACAAACCTGGGCCTGCATTAGAATCAGTGATCATACATGAAAGGTTCTACTCTCCATTACTAATTCCCTGAACGACTCAGTAAGGATAACATAGTCTGTTCACATTAACTATGGGAATACTGAGTTGCGTGGCTAAGAGGAAAAGTCAGAAAGAGATCGCAACTGCAGCATTATTTTGAACAGACACTCCTTTTTTATAGGACAAAAAAAGAGAAGTCCAGACCCAGCTCCTCACCCACTTACTGCAAAGGATGGCATATTTCGGATACTTTTTGACATTAATATCTTGACAATATTACATTTGTTAAGCAGTCAGTTGAAATCATATCCTGCATTTCACTGACTTACATACAAACTATACACTGTATAGTGACGATTTCATCCACCATCACAAGGCAGCCACCTCTGGGATTAAAAGCAGCAGCTGTTAAACAATGCACATTAGTTTAGGACAGGGAGAGAAGTATACTCTTTGCAGTTATCTTCTCCCACCATGCTCCGAGGGAAATTTCTGAAGGCAGGCTGTTGCAGAGGAGAGATTTGGTCAGGACACCATTTTTAGCCCTCTTGGTCTTACAAAATGTGCATGGACTTTTTAGTGACCACAAGTGATCAGGACCCCCTGCTCTGTCTCATCTTAAAGATGATACCTTCAGCAACACGGCGTCCCTGAGTATTGCTTAAATACTGACTCAAAAAAGGGGAGAGGGCCACCTACTGACAGGAAAACCCACTTGCATGAGGTGGTGTTGGTGTGAGAGGTGCCCCATCTAATTATTGACCTGGTCCGGCATCAGTGGTAGCGCTGAAAAACTTTTGATGAAATTGTTTCAAACAGCTTTGCCATCATTTGGGTGTTTGCTTTATAAACCCCAAATATTTCTTCTAACAATGCCATATTTCTTGTACCGAGATTACACCGAAGAGATATAAGCTCACTAAACACAAATCAGCCTACAAGGTTCATGTAACATGCAATAATGAACCGCATTGACTAAAAGAGAAGAGATTGACATCTTCACTATAATGCGTTGGCTTCACGGCAGCACAGGGAAACAAAGTTATTTTAGGAGTACAGAGACCAATACATGCATTACATTCCAGTAAATGCACTAAGAGCATGAATAGCTTATTCTCTACCCCATCCCACTCACTGCTCTTTTGACTAAGCAGAGAGTCTTCTAGTCCATAAAAGCATGGTGGTTTGCAGAACACTGATTACATTTGTATGCCCAAGTTGGGGCAAACAGGTGTTGTATGTCATCAATACAACAAAAAAGGGGGGAAGTGTGATCTGGAGTTGCAGATCAGTATGGATATGCTCCCTTTTCTGTCTCTTTTTTGGCCCCCCATATGTATGACTGGGAAGTGGCCAACTAGGCATGTAAAATAAACATAGAATGGTTAAAATATCAGCTCCAAAACAGATGTTGAAATCTTACTGTATTTCCCAAAGCTGGTGTTTACTGCCTTGGCAACCTAAGAATGCTGTTTTGCTTAAAGCACAATTTTAGTAATTCTTCTGCCTTGAATAATGTGAAGGAATTTTAAAATTATTTCCAGACTTTGGTAGCTGACTGACACACTAGGGGAAAGCACCAGCCTTTCGTCTCAAGGAAACTGGGTATGAGTTTGGCTCATGTCAGAAGTGAAAGGTTTGCAAGTCTAAGCTTAGCTTTTAATGGACTGTAGTCAGAAAACAACCACACATAGCTCCCTTTGATATGACACAACTGGCTCTCCTTAGTTAAAAGATGTTGAACAAATTACTCCTCTTTAATCCAGACAAGGTAGATTAGAACTGGGAGACTTGAATTAGTCCAGCTGCAGCCATCTGCCTATGGGTAAACTTGATTTTCCAGGCTTTGTATTCCTCACCTTTCTTAATTAATCCTAAACTCTTTGCAGTAGTCCTGCATGATTTTTATAGAAAGTTACCCAACAGAAAAGGCATTCGATGCTCCCTGAAAGACATCTTTTATCCCTTGCTTAATCTCAGTTTTGTGTTTGTTTACAGCCAAAATTTAACATGCCCAGGCACTTTACGTTGAGAATCTGTAAGTGTGCAACCGTTGTAGGCCTGGAGAAAGATTTTAGAGTTCAGTTATGGTATCTTGTCTTTCCCCATAGCTTATCATTCAAGATTGAGATTCAGTGCAATACCAGCCCCAAAATGTACTCTTCTGAGGACTTGGGGATGAAGAACTATGATTCTTAGGTGGATGTGGAAGCTGATTCCTAAAGTGGCATTATTGTCAGTCTTCAAAGACATTGGCTGTTCTATCAATCTACACAGCCATAGCTAATACACACACACACACACGGGCTGTCAGGCAATTAAAAACATTAATCGTGATTAAGCGCATGCTTAAAAAAATTAATCGTGATTAATAGTGCGATTAATTGCACTGTTAAACAATAATAGAATACCATTTATTTAAATATTTTTGGATGTTTTCTACATTTTCAAATATATTGATTTCAGTTACAACACAGAATTCTAAATGTGCAGTGCTCACTTTATATTCATTTTTGATTACAAATATTTGTGCTGTAAAAAACAAAAGAAATAGTATTTTTCAAGTCACCTCATACAAGTATTGGAATATAATCTCTATCATGAAAGTTGAACTTACAAATATAGAATTATGTATAAAAAATAACTTCATTCAAAAATAAAACAATGTAAAACTTTAGAGCCTACAAGTCCACTCAGTCCTACTTCTTGTTCAGCCAGTCACTCAGACAAACAAGTTTGTTTACATTTGCAGGAGATAATGCTGCCTGCTTCTTGTTTACAATGTCACCTGAAAGTGAGAACACACGTTTGCATGGCACTATTGTAGCTGGCATTGCAAGATATTTATGTGCCAGATGTGCTAAAGATTCATATGTCCCTTCACCTTCAACCACCATTCCAGAGGACATGCGTGAATGCTGAAGACGGGTTCTGCTTGATAACGATCCAAAGCAGTGTAGGCCAACGCACGTTCACTTTCATCATGTGAGTAAGATGCCACCAGCAGATGGTTGATTTTCTTTTTTGATGGTTTGGGTTCTGCAGTTTGCGTATTGGAGTGTTGCTCTTTTAAGACTTCTGAAAGCATGCTCCAAACCTCATCCCTCTCAGATTTTGGAAGGCACTTCAGATTCTTAAACCTTGGGTTGAGTGCTGTAGCTATCTTTAGAAATCTCACATTGGTACCTTCTTTGCGTTTTGTCAAATTTGCAGTGAAAGTGTTCTTAAAAAAAACAACATGTGCTGGGTCATCATCCAAGACTGCTATAACATGAAATATATGGCAGAATGCGGGTAAAACAGAGCAGGAGACATACTATTCTCTCCCAAGGAGTTCAGTCAAAATTCACTTAATGCATTATTCTGTTAACGAGCGTCATCAGCATGGAAGCATGTCCTCTCGAATGGTGGCCGAAGCATAAAGGGGCATATGAATATTTAGCATACGTGGTATGTAAATACCTTGCAATACTGGCTACAAAAGTGCCATGCGAACTTCTGTTCTCACTTTCAGGTGACATTGTAAATAAGAAGCCAGCAGCATTATCTCCTGTAAATGGAAACAAACTTGTTTATCTTAGTGACTGGCTGAATAAGAAGTAGGATTGAGTGCACTTGTAGGCTCTAAAATTTTACAGTGTTTTGTTTTTGAGTGCAGTTATGTAACAAAAAAAAAAATCTACATTTGTAAGTTGCACTTTCACAATAAAGAGAGTGCATTATGGTACTTGTATGACGTGAATTGAAAAATACTATTTCTCTTGTTTATCATTTTTACAGTGTAAATATTTGTAATCAAAATAATAATATAAAGTGAGCACTGTACACTTTGAATTCTGTGTTGTAATTTAAGTCAATATATTTGAAAATGTAGAAAAACATTCAAAAATAGTAAATTTTAATTGGTATTCTATTGCCTAACAGTGCAATTAAAACTGTGATTAATCGCAATTAATTTTTTTAATCGTGCTTAATTTTTTTGAATTAATCGCATGAGTGCAGTACTGTACAGCAAACATATCCATACATCTCTGGGCATGATTGTGTCATCTGCATCACAGCTGCACTGCCTTGAAACGCAGATATTTTTCTCCTTTAACCTGATGGCAGAATTTTCTTCTTGGGAGTGAGAGGTGGAGCTTGTGATCCTCTCCCCTCAATTAGTTTCAGGGACAGAAAATAACTGTTTGGGGTGCGTGAGTTGGCCTGCGTCCTATTATCTATGTACAAAATGTTGCATAGGGATGTTTTTAAAATAACGTCATTTAGGAAAAAATGCAGGCTGCCATTTAACTGTCAATGTCCACTGTTCTTTTCGGGGGTGGGAGTGGGATTACCTCCGTACGATAGAAATCTCCATGTGACATTCTCAAGCATCAAGGCATCTCAGAGTTGTACATTCAGTAGTCTTAGCAAGACTAACTGGTGATAGAATTCCACTGTATTTCACAGCTCTAATATTTCTGCAGTGGTGGCATGGTAAGCCTTCAGCCGGCATTTTTTTCTACTACAAACAGAATACACTATTGATTGTGTCAGTTGACATGTGAGTGGCTGAGTAGCCTTGAAGAGAAAAAAAATGTATCTCTTCTAAAGCTTGTTGCATTTATATAAGGTCTCTACACTGCACACAATAGGACTGACTATCAATGTAGCCCTACATGGCTCTATGCTCCAGCCTCCACGTTCACTGATAATTGTGTGCTTTCAAGGTTATATGGTTATGTAAACTAAGGGCAAGGGGGAAAAAATCCCAAACCAAAAAAGCTTCATGGTCATGGGTTTCAATAGCCGTTTCTTTTGAAGGGTGGCACAAAGGACCTGTGGAACAGGACTGCTTCAGTGGAGCAATAGACTTCTGTGCCGGAGTACATAAAAGGAAGGGAATGTTGTATCCGTATATGAACTGCAAGCAGAACAAAAGGAGGATCTTAAATATTCACTGGAAATGGGAAATAAAGGTAGCAATGAGATTTCCATCTTGAGGCCTTCTTTGGGACAACCTCTAAAGGAAACAGTCCTACAGATTTCTTCGGTTGTGTTCGCCATGTGTATATAATATGTGTGTGTGCATGTACACACACACACACACACACACACACTTTTTTACATGATACTGTAGACCCACACACATGCTGCTAAAGGCCTCATAGTTGAAATATCTTTCAGTGTGAATGCAAGATGACCCTTTGCTCTTTGTGGAAGACCCGGATTAGAGAGGAAGACATGGGTAGTATGGAAGAGGCAGTTGGACATATTGTTTGTGGATTCTCTGGCAGTCTGATTAAGGAGTTAGTCCAAGACTGCTTTTGAAGGACAACAATGACCCGCTCTTTTGATTAATCTTAACGAGCGTTAGTATCACGTCTATTGCCTCAAATGTGACTGTGTGACTGAAATGACTCAGGCGTTTACAGGTGCAAGTATGTTTAGAGAGTATCTGCAGAAGTGTCTCAAAGTAACATTTTCAGCCAAGTACTAAAAACTTCCATTGCCACAGATGGGGTTATACTCAAAGGCACTTCAGCCTTCCTTTGCAGCTACTAGGCTGGCTCACTGAAGTCAGAGTCTTTACTGAACCCTGCTGCTGTTTTGGTGCCCCCTACTGGCACAGACTGGGGCACCGCGACAGCTGCCCCACACAGTTCAATATTGTTCATCTGGAAGATGAAAGCACTGTGCTGGTAACAGCTGTGCATGATGCATAGAATTGGGATAACGGTGAATTTATTTGACTTTGATTTCATCTTTCAGACTGAGTCAGTCCCCCAAGGTGCCTCCATGGTGGAATCACCACTTCTTTTGTGTCTCACATGACGAAAAAAACCACAGAATAATTCACTCACTTTTGTCTTAAATTTAAAACAGCTGCCTACAAGCACTGCCCATCTGCCTCAGTTTTTACCCACACCGAGCACACTTCTGGGCCGCCAGCTTCCTATGCTCATATGTCAATGACATTAATCTCTCTACCTTCCCATGAAACAGAGTAAGAACTCCTTCGTCATCTTGTCTTTGAAGAGAAGTGAAACCCTAAAAGACTTGATTTTGTTAGCAAAGACCCCAGGAACATTATAATCTAGTCTTGCTCTGGGCACCGAAAGCTCTCACAATAGACCTGCGTCCACGTCAATAGGCTTTTAAAAATTCAAACTGTTTAGTCAAAAAGACAGTGTGAAAGAAAGAAAAACGCAAAGGGCTGTAATATTTATTTCAGCCACAATTATGTTTTGCTTTACCTCTCTCTTCCTGGCAGACAAGGGCTATCCCGGGAAAGGTATCAGAAACGGTCCTTTGTCAGGTCATGAAACAGCCCCCTCTCTCTCCTCCTCTTCTCTTTTTTGTTACTAAAACCATCCATCTGCAAAATGTCACTTGCAGATAAGAACTGTCCATTTTTAAATCCCCATTTGTAAATAGATGTTGGCTGACATAATTAATGTCTACCACACAACACAATTTGAATTACAAAGTAAAGGCAATTTAAAAGTCAGCCTCCACATGATTACCATTGATACTCAGTCTATAAATTCCATGGCCCCAGGAATTATTTAAATGTCTGAAAATGAATGAAAATCAGTACAAGATGTCTTTCAGGAAAGAGAGACCAGAAGTGGAGCATCTGAGATAAACTAAATAGTCTCTTGAGATAAACATTCCTGGGTGTAGTAATACCTATGGCTCCAGGCCACCATGGGGCTGCAATGTCTGCTACGCTGTCAAGACGGTTATCTGCTATGCCACCGCCACCTACTCAGAACAAATCCCCTTAACTGATAAAGCACATTATGCTGAAGATCCCCGCTTGTCACGTCTATTGAACTGGGTGGTTTATATGAATGCTGTGGCACTGAACTACTCGGTTCTAAAACCTGAGGAGGTTTCAGTTGGTTGGCATCAAGCCAACATACATCACCGTATGGAGTTCATTGAAATGAAAAATCTGAAGGCAGCATGCGGCCCTTTGGAGCTGGGAATATTCACTATAAATTCTATTTTGCTATATTTGCTAATTAGGAAAAAAATAAGTCAAAACTGACAATGAATACTTCTAGCAACAGGCAAGCAGCAGCACGAGTGTAACTTAAAGCACATATGTGGCTGTTCTCTTTTGTGCTAAAACAAATAGCTCTATGTTATTTCCTACAGACATCTGTACTACTGAACAAACTATAAGTTCAACCGTATCATGGGCAGGAGGAGTGCTTAATCTGGGTCTTGGCCAGAAGGAGAATCTAAAACAAAGAGAGAAAAGCTGTACCGATGCTTTCCTCTGACCTTATCCTAACGCTTATGATTTAAAACAAATTTGCTGTGATTTCTCCCCTTCATCAAAGTGAAACAAGTCACTTCAGAACCTGGCTTTATTAATCAAACAAATACCCTTTTATTTAACTGGAAGGAAACAGCACCACAAAGGAACAGTAGGAGGGGCTTTCAAGGAAGCAAATGCGGCACTGCAAACCACTGTCTGGCAGCCAAGCTATACATAAATAGACCAGATATGTGATGGTGAGAAGCATGTGTTAAGTGGCATTTATCATACATCTTTGATTACCTCACCTGCATTCTGCTCACCCTTAGAACTTATGTTCACATTCCAAATCTCCCAGCAGTTTCAAATAGACACCATTTAAAAATACCAACTTTCTATAGAAATGTTTCCTTCTTTCTCCTGAAATGTGTATTCTGTCTCAAAGTACACTGGCCCAAGTTCCAGGCTAGACGATGTTCATTGACATCTTCAAGCGCTGATCTCTCAAGACCCATCAGGGCTAGAAATGGCAGCAACAGGCCACTGGACGCGTTTTGTAAAGCACTTTGAGATCTACTGATGAAAAGAGGCATATAAGAGCGAAAACAACGAGGAATGCTTGTGGCACCTTAGAGACTAACAATTTTATCTGGGCATAAGAGCGAGGCATTGTTATTATTGGAAATAAGAGAATCCCAGACTTCCAGTGGGAAATGCAACACCTACTTCTTATCTTGGATGTTGCTGAGACACCGGACTTTGAAGTTGTGACGTTTTAATGTGCATTTATTTTGGAAAATAACAACAAATTCCTAAATGGACTTTGGAAATAGAAAAAAGGTTGGTCAAATCTGAGGCTTTTGGAACTAAACCTGACTTATTTTCTTTATCTCTGCTGAAGTCTAGATGTTATAAAGGCTGTTTCAAAACCTGCACCTTCAGCTCCAGAACCGCAATCCAGGAAGTGTCTTAAATTACGGCAAAGGAACAACATGATCTTTCAGCAGTAAGCCCTTCCCGAACCATGTCAGTAACATTTGCTGTCCTCTGATACATGCAAGTAGGGCAGTGATGGCAGTGAAGTACAAGTTTGCCCACCAAAGGGGGAAGTGAAAGAAGTTCTATCCTTAATGACTACCTTTGCCATAACTAGAAACACGTACAATAATGTGATTGCTCTGAACACGGGTGCTTGAGCAGATTGCAAGGGGAGAAAATCCACAATAAACTGTAAACCCAAGAAATTCCAGTGAAATGGTGAGCGTTTTCCTTAGCGTTCTAACTGCCCTGCTACACATTCTTCATTGTTATTCAGCCGGATATTCAATCCTGTTTTTAAAAAGGTGCAAAGGTATTTTCACACCTTTACCTAAAAACAGGTTAGGTCTGCTAGCTAATTACACTTCATTAACAGGTTCCATGACCTTGGTTATGCGGGTTTAAGAGAATGGGTGCATGTGCTCATATATGCTCAAGTTGCAGTGGGGGAGGTTTAGGTTGGATATTAGGAAAAACTTTTTCACTAGGAGGGTGGTGAAACATTGGAATGCGTTACCTAGGGAGGTGGTAGAATCTCCTTCCTTAAAAGTTTTTAAGGTCAGGCTTGACAAAGCCCTGGCTGGGATGATTTAATTGGGGATTGGTCCTGCTTTGAGCAGGGGGTTGGACTAGATGACTTCCTGAGGTCCCTTCCAACCCTGATATTCTATGATTCTATGATTCTATGTGTGTGAACACACATACAAACCTCCTACAGAGGTCTAATCCCGCAAGTGCTGAGTTCAGGGTGTTCAACACTGGAGAACTGAGCTTACAGTGAAGTCATTTTCCACTATTAGTCTATTTTCATTATAAAGACGAATGCACTTTTCATATTGCAATGCACTGAAGCAGTCAACTCTAAGTCACTATTATCCAAAGTTTGCTATACATGGATTCCACTATATAGATTCATATTGACCAGTACCATTTCTGCCGAGCAAGCAGCTCAGCCTCACCCAAACTAACTGTGAGACAAATTTAGGGAGTTCTACCTCCTGGAATTGAGAATGTGGAGTTACTTTAAACACTGTGCAATAGCATACTGATACATACATAGAAACATAGTGTGACGAAGTGAGGATTTTCCCTTGTTATGTTGTATGTGAGCCTATGAGACTCTTACTGTTTTCCATGCTGTGCATGCCTCAGTTTCCCTGTGTATTGCACCAATGTCTAGGTGGTGGGAATAAGGGTGTGTGACTTTTGTGGAGGCTGCTCCAGCTGCCTGGCCCCTGCCCTGCCCATTGCTCCTCTTCCGGCCTTTGTCTCGCTTCCCAGGCCAAGAGTCACCTAGTCGCATCCCCATCCTGGGTCACAGGTTATGAAGGGGCTATAGCATCAGTGCAGGCAGCTGGAGCAGCTTCCGCAAAAGTCACACCCCCTCATTCCCGCCACTTAGACACTGGTGCAATACACAGGGAAACTGAGGCACGCACATCATTCATGCAAA
Source organism: Natator depressus (assembly GCF_965152275.1). Classification (NCBI taxonomy): domain Eukaryota; kingdom Metazoa; phylum Chordata; order Testudines; family Cheloniidae; genus Natator; species Natator depressus. Next base: position 21,043,676 of record NC_134247.1, on the reverse strand, counting down.
ACAGTAAGACTCACATAGGCTCACATACAACATAACAAGGGAAAGTCCTCACTTTGTCACACATAGGAATTGCCAGACTGGATCAGAGCCAAGGTCCATCTAAGCCAGTATCTTGTGTCTGACAGTGGCCAGAACTACATCTACTTTATTACTTTTTAAAATATACACAAATACTTATTTAACATTTTAAAAATAATTCTCTTCTCTTCAGTAACACAGAGCTTCCTAAAAAGATCTCATAGGCATTCCACAACACAAGATTTCATCATCTTTTCTTAGGAGACATGATAAAGTGAATGAAAACCAACATGCCAAGTAACGTGCAGGTAAAAAACTTTCAACACAGTTCTGAATTAGAGCGACATCAGAATAGATTACATACAGCGGCAATTCAGGCTGATTTCCAACATTTAACGTTTACCACAAAAAATGAATGGTTTGATAAGGACTTTGCATGGATTTTGAGTATTTCTGTTTAGAATTCTGGTTATTGCAGTACAAGAAAAGTCTTAAACATGCCAAGTAGTGAGATGGGTGCGTGCTAAACAATTCCATAATCTATATCATCCTGCTAAACTGGTTATATAAATGATTGTTATATTTCTCAATGGGCCTGTTATGTGAACTACATGAGTTTCACTTGAATATAACAAATTAGTGACACTTTTAGGCTGTAAGTTCCTAGCTGGCAGGAAAAACAAGCTCCAATTGTCTCAGAGTTTAGCTTGTGAACAGATCAGTTTTATATGTGATGTAAAAATAATTCACAGTTACTTAAAGGAACCTCCACACCCTCAGGAGGGGAAAAAAAGGAACTTTGAGAGTTTAAAAGGAGGCAATTAAGTACTCTACCAATAAATTAACATTCTAGGATAGTTTCTAGAATGTGGTGACATAGTGGTACACCTCACAGGACTTTTCCTGTGAACCCTTTGGCCCCCCCTCACTCCACAACTGAAGTCAGCCTAACTTGATCTGTTTCTATTCTGAATTTCTATAACATTTTGTTCTATTCACAGCCCACATGCTGTGTCAGTGCTCTTCATCCTGATTTTTGTTCCCAGACAGTCTTAACATATATTCTGTGCAACTCATCCTGCAACTGGTCCTTTGTCTCTAAAGGCAGAATGACAAGATCTCTGTTTATTTCTTCAGTCTTAATATGGTACAGTGCCATGCATGTTTGCCAACACAAACAAGTCTTTATTAACTAAATGCAATACAAACCAGTTTTTGTAGCATTGTGCTACAATATGTATTGAATCATCCTACGCTACTACCCGTGCTTAAGAGAAACCAATAGCTTTGTCTCCAGCGTGGTTATTTTCAGCTGTCTCAAATGCAGTAATGGCAACCGCCTGTATCTCTGCCTGTCTCTCCAAATATGAGACTTATATTTTATACTCACCAGCATCAAGGCTGCCGGTCGCTGCAGTCCAGCCCATGATAGGCGGAATGGCACCAACGACAGCTCCCACCCACGTGTTGATGATGCTCATTCTTTTCATCGGTGTGTAACAACACGTGTACAGGAAAATGTTGAAGGCTCCCAGCAGCCCAGTGAGAGGATTTACTCCCAGGGTCAGCAGGGCGATTCCTGGAACTGCACAGGAGGCTGCAAAGGACACTGCAAGCAGAGGGCTGTAGGGAAAAAAACAAAAGCAGAGAACACACATTTGTTAGCAAAAGAGCCTGCGGTCACCTGCTATTCCATTCCCATCCCCATATCTCTTTAGAGCAAAAGCTAAGGTTAAGGTTGCAAAACATTTTCCATTTACACCATTGTTTCCAAGATGCTTGTAGCTTTTTTCAAAAATGTTCTTTTATGGCTGAAATTTCCACACTCAACCTCCGTCCTAAGGTGAGCCTTTCTAGAAAAGCGGAGCCAATTCCACTGAGTGGCTTTAGAGTTATAACTAGAGTTATAACTATAACTAGGACAAGTTCACTAGTTCTGATTCTAGTGACCAGTGCTGATAACTCAAAAATGCCTGACCTGTGTCAGCTTATAGTACTTTTCATGTAAAATCTCCTCACTGAGAATTAGTATCGTAACAATTTGGTAGTGATCTTAGTAAGTTACGAGCATGTGGAGCAGACACATCAGGAAAAATGCCTCAAGTTTGTGTGTTTAAAGCTACTGAAGAAATCAATGTCCAGTGTGGCAGAGAGAGTGAATTGTTGTGGCTTTGTCAGAATTTCAGTTGATGACAACTTTTGCAAGGTGCATTTTTTAGAAGGTTTGAGAAGAATCAATTCAATTTTGGAGTTTTCTGAGTAGAATTAAGCAGTTTTTTGGATTTACTAAAACATGGCTGAAGTTTCCAAGTTCAAACTTGGCTGGTGTATAGTGCTCACCCGGGGAAATCTGACAAAAGAACTTTACGGTGACAAAATCAAATTAAGATTAGTTATTTTCTGAGAGCAATAGCAACCAATTGGCTTCCATTAGAAACTCCTGTTTTCCAAGGGTCAAACTCAGAGAGAAGGAAATGGTAGTAATTCTACTCAAGTTCCACTCACAATCCCAGAGTAGCTGGAAGTTTCTGGTACAATGATTAGAAAAAGTTAATGCTGACAATTTAAACTGCCATTATTAGGCTTCAGAATAAACACCCAATGAGATGAACAATACTTAGACCAATTATTTCAGTCAGTCAGCAAATCCACACTGTCTGGGGACTCAACCCTGGTGCCCGTATAAGGGGCCTGAAATTCTGCTCACCTGGATCAGTGTTATACCATTATCGCTCCACTGACTTCAACAGAGACGCACCTAGTTTACAATGGTGCAAATGAGAGGAAAATGTGGTGCAAGTGGAAAAGGCTTCCCTCTGCTTGAGTTAGTTGAAAGGGAAAACTGGAGGAAGAATGGGAGAAGCATGAAAGGGAGGAAGGTAGTATTAAGTTAGCCACCTTTAATAACCTGTACGCTTTCCAGTACACATTTTACAATAAAGTTAATACATTTAGCTAAACGTTTACCAGCGACAGGAATAGAAAATACACATTGACAATATAGCTGAGTTAATAACACTACAAGAATGTTACTTTATAATTCTAGACTCAATATTCTATGTGTTTTTAGCAGCATGCTTCTCCCCCCCACAAAGTCTTTAACCCTGTCGTGTGTACTGCGGCCAGCGTTCCATGCGTAGCTACGGAAGTCCAGCTAGCAGTGAAGATGAATTTTAATAAGCCATTGTTAATAAAAAAGATAAAGGTTTAATTCTGATTTTTAAAGCCCTGGTCAGGCCATTTGCATCCCAGCATTTTATAAATGCTACAATAATCAGAACTGTTAAGATGGGCAAACTTCAAGTCAAAATGTTGGGACTAAATAAAAGTCTGTCTTCAATTTAAATTAAATTGACTAAACCAAGAGGTTGATGAAATGCAGGAAGATAATTCCGCCAGCTTTTCAAATCCAGCAACAGATTTTAGATTACACAGTGTGGAGGGAGTGTCATCATTTCCTTCAAGGATAGCAGTAAGCAGTCCCAGTGTTCTTGGTACATTACAAATATAGGCAAGGTACTGTGTTGTCATCCACCGACAATGAGATGTAGATTTGAGAATTCTGATAATGAGTAACACTATAAAAGGACCATACGGTGCCGTGTGTCCTTTAGTTTTACTGTTAGCTGTGTTTTTTTATGGGACTGCAGCAGAATAAGATATGCGCAGTAAATTGCCTCAGTACTATGTCTTCATATGCTACAATTTCTCATCATTGCCTCTGCACAGCAAAAGCCTGACTTGGCAAAACAAATATAACTCATTTAGGTCCTGAGTAAGGTAGAGTTGGACTGTAAATTCGCAAATGACACGAGTGATAAAGAAAATGTAATCGACTACCGTGAAGACAAAGGACCAGCTTCAGCCCTTGCATCCCATGTAACTCTTATTCACTTCAACAGGGCATTAATGAGGGCAGAATTTGGCCCAGCGTGGTGAATGCTGCTCTCGCTAATAAAGAGCAGTGACTCCAGTCTGTCTCTTCATTCCAGACTAATGCTACACTGATCCAGTGGCACAAGAATAGCAGCAGATCCACGCACTTCACCATTCACCGTGTGCAAAGCAAATGGTAGAACTGCCTGCGAACAAGCCTGACACCAGAGGGAAGTTGATAAATCTGTTCCTTCTGCAGAGTTGACATGGATCAGAAACAGCCCTGTAATACCAATGCTGAGTATAATATCCAACCTATCAACCTCATGAGATTAGAGCTGTGAGCTGCTATCATGAATGGCTATTTTTTGTGTTCTGTCATTGGGTGTGAGAAGGTAAGACCTTGCAGATCAAAATCTGGTCACAACAGGTCACAGTTGAGTCTGGATAAGAGAGAAGCCTAATGGTTAGAGCACGAGACTGGAATTCAGGAGTCTTGGGTTCTATGCTGCATGGCCTTCGATAAATAATGTAACCTGTAAAATAGTCGTCACGCTAAATGACCTCACAGGGGTGCTGTGAGGCTAATTAATTAATGTTGGCAAAGTGCTTTGAGATGCTCAAATGAGACACTAAGAAATACAAAATTTGTGTATAATCCTCTGGGTTATGAAATAATTTAAGAATTTAACTTTTTAAACTGGGACACAGGATTGACTAATATGCTTGCTGGTATTATACACTGGCACTAACAAATAAGGAGACTGGCTATATGAAGGGATGAGTTTGGTTGTGAGCTCATTCCCTAGCACCTGGACATGGTGGAGACTTGCAGTTCTGCACAGAACTACAATAGCTGGGGATGGCCATTTCATGCTCTCTAGGAACTCCTCTGCTTCACCCACCCCTCCTGGCCAATGCTTAGTTGGGGTGATATCTGGCTCTGGAGGGTAGATCCCCACAGTAGGGGATATTTTTTGTGGGACCGTGTTGTAGGTGGCATGGAAAAGACAGAGTGACAGGAGAAGGACTTGGAGATTTCTTGGGAAAAATAATAGAAAGATTTGGACCTCCATGTAGCAGAGTTTTTAAACATCTGCCCCACTTGTTGATGATCTTTTTGCTCAGTGATTCATTGGCACTTCAGTAGTGCTTACAAAATAAAAAAAATAAGTGAATCTGCGATAAATAATTCCCAACCCAGCTTAACACCAGACTCAGCTGTTTCTGATCTTTCCACAAAACTCACAGCAAAAACAAGCCCAAAGTACTAATCATCATTATTCAAAAGAGCAATATGTGCTAAGTCATTATGCAAGTATGCATCCGATGAAGTGAGCTGTAGCTCACGAAAGCTTATGCTCAAATAAATTGGTTAGTCTCTAAGGTGCCACAAGTACTCCTTTTCTTTATGTGCAAACTGCAGTTCCTTCAGGAAAAGGTAAATATTTTGCGTTTGTTATTACAATTTTCAAAAATGTTCACGGCTGCCAATTGGTCAGAGTTTTGAGGATGTTACTTCCGAAGGGAAATACACATCTGCTCTGAGAAATTCCCACCAAGAAGCTGAGAGATAGGAGATGACTATTAGAACTGCTCAGGGAAATTTCCATCAGGATGTCCTGAGATCTCTGGCCACTAGTAGAAACACTTCCCATAAATCACAAAGTAGTTTGTACTGGTGCTTAAAGGAAATGACCTTGACATAAAGTCTATGGCACCATTTTTTGCCCTGTACAAAACAACTTTTTTGTTTATTTTAAACCTTTCCAATAATGGCAGATAATATACATACCTGCGTTTGTGTGCATGTATATTATATTACATTCATACTTAAATGCAAACTCATTGTTACAACTAAAGGAATTAATATCCTTAGTCAGTTACTAGTTAACTAATCCCTGTGTAGAAAATAAAACCCAAGAACAAATCCTCTTAAGGATCCAGTATGCAGGAAAGATACTTTTACATTAAAATAATTATTCAAAAATGCAGACAAAAACTACTCATTTGGGCTCTTGACTAAATACAAAAGTATTTCCCTAGAAAGAAAATGATCAGTTTGAAAAAGGATTTTAAATCTAAATTTAAACAGTATTTATTTGAATGGTATTTTCCAAATGTCAATAATATTCTGAGCAGCTATTGTATGTAAAACTATTGTTTGTGAGACAGTGTATAGATAAGACTTCTAACTTGCCTGTTTAGGCAAAAGAAAAACTGTATTTAATCCCCTCCCCATTGTGACATTGCACTCTATATGATTTTATAAAAATATGCTAATAAGTGTGAATATAATGTAACTGGAATATGCTTCATGCAAAAGGTATCATTATAAAGCTCTTGTAAGGTATCATTACAAAGCTTATAATCTACTGAGTGTGGTCATCCTATAAATGTATCAATCTTGTATCTGAAACTAGAAATATGAAATATAACTCTGAGGTCCTATTGTAGTTATGCAAAGTGTGGGCCATTGATGGTGGTTTGGAATCTTAATGGCTCCCATTAACCAGGACAATTACCTGTAGATGGCTCTGTTTTACTTGTAAGTTTTCCTGTATACCTGTGGGCTGGCAAGTGGGTAATGAAGTCTTAAAGTGGCATGCGATCATGTCACCTGAACTGGAATCCATCTTTAACATGGTGCTTTTCCATTGAGAAGGAGGGGTGGGAACCCAGAGGGACAAAGGATTCCTGCCTCATGCAACAGATATATAAGTGGGTGGAACACAACAAAGGGTGTGGCCATCATGAGGAATCCCCTAGCTACCCCCTGAGCTGGAACAAGGGCCGTATCGGGGAAAGGATTGTGCACAGACTAGGAAGGCTGCCAGTCTGTGAAAGAAACTTATTGAAACATCTCTGAGGGTGAGATTTTATCTCTATTCAGTTTTCTTACTGTACTAGACTTAGATTTGTGTGTTTTAGTTTATTTTGCTTGGTAATTCACTTTGTTCTGTCTGTTACTACCTGGAACCACCTAAATCCTACTTTCTGTATTTAGTAAAATCACTTTTTACTTATTAATTAACCCAGAGTATGTATTAACACCGGGGGGGGGGGGGGGAAACAGCTGTGCATACCTCTCTATCTATGTTATAGAGGGCGAACAATTTATGAGTTTACCCTGTATAAGCTTTATACAGGGTAAAATGGATTTATTTGGGGTTTGGACCCCATTGGGAGTTGGGCATCTGAGTGTTAAAGACAGGCACACTTCTTAAATTGCTTTCAGTCTGCAGCTTTGGGGCCCATGGTTCAGATCCTGGGTCTGTGCTGGAGCAGACTGGCGTGTCTGGCTCAGCAAGACAGGGTGCTGGAGTCTCAAGCTGGCAGGGAAAGCAGGGGCAGAAGTAGTCTTGGCACATCAGGTGGCAGACCCCAGGGGGTTTCTATGATCCAACCCATCACACCCATTACCATATCTAACAACGTATCACAAACAGAACATTCTCTATAGATAACCCTTGACAGCATGTACACTAAATAATCCATCCATCCTCCAGGTATTTATTTCATGCTCATCATGGTGGTATCTGAGTGCCTTACCAAACTAAAGAACAGTGGACTATACAAGATTAGAATCCTCTCTTCTCTGTTTCTGAATTCAGGATAAATCAGTGTTGTCTGAAACTAAATATAACAGAGATCTTTAAATCCACTTGCCTACTCGCAAGCAGCTCCAAGTAGAGAGATTTCACTCACCATTCGCTGCTTGACTCTCAGGCTCCCTTGTTATAGGGTGACCAGATGTCCCGATAAAACCGGGACTGTCCCAATATTGAGCAGTTTGTCCCACGTCCTGACCGAAGTACGGTTGGGAGGCCATTTGTCCCGATATTTTGTTTCGGGCGCGTTTTTTTTTTTTTTCCTTAGGCGGCGGTGACAGGCAGGGGGAGCGCTTTTTCAATTGTTACACTCACCTGGCCTGTCCGGGTCTTCGGCAGCAGGTACTTCTTTCTTCGCCGGCAAGATTTCTTTCCCGCCTCGGAACGTGCTGGGTGAGTGTAACAATTGAAAAGGCGCTCCCCCTACGGCGGTCCTGATATTTTGTATTTAGCATCTGGTCACCCTACCTTGGCTACAGGTGCTAGACAGCCCTATTCACAATAATGCTACCTTTTACCGGACAGCACTGCAGGAAGACACAATGTATGGTCAACGTGCAATGTATACGTGGCACTTGTTGCCCTTCTAATACTTGTGAGATCTGCCCATGCCACCCATGGACAAATCTGGTGCTCACACAGGCTAGTGGAAACTGCTGTACTCCTATCTATGTATTTATACTGTGACCATCCACATAATAAAGCACTGCATTCATATATAGAAATCTTTCACCATGATAGATGCAAGTAATAATGCACAAGTGTCTGCTGTCATACTATATAGGAGCTTATCTTAGGAGCATAGTGATGGGCCTGAAAAATATCTTCAGGCAACATGGCTCTACCAGAGACTACAGCAATGATAATTCCGGGGCGGAAGGATGGTCTTACGTTGAAGTTACATGACTGAAAGCCAGGAAGACGCGGGGTCTGTTCCTGGCTTGGTCAAATCACTTAGAAGCTCTGTGCTTCAGTTCCTCATCTGTAAACTAGGGACTACAGTACCTACTGCAGAGGGGTGTCATGAGGCTAAATGTATTAATATTTGTGAAGTGCTCTAACATTCACATATGGAAGGCAATATATTAGTAATGACTCTTACTTCTGTTCCCAGGTAGTTGAAATGTATGGATTTATCTGTAATAGAGTCCATCTGAGGCAGACCCTTTCCAATCCCACACCATCCACAGGACCCAAGAGGTGGAGGAATAAAGGCTCAGTTTTCTATTCATACAATACAAGCTGCCACTGGCACGATGGGATTCCAGACACCCTCGATCAGGCTGGGGAGAATCACTCAGCGATAGCTTTGGGAAGGTAGGGAGCAGACAGGAGGGAATCCCACAGGAGTAAAATTCAGGCTTCTATGCCTTACACAATTGCTAGGCATTCACCTGGAACCCTACATATCATGTGTGGTGGATTGTGACTTCAGAAAATGTAGCAGCCTGCTGTCCCCTAATTCATGTGTGCCTGACAGGTCTTTGCGTGTGCGCACACACACATGTTTAGGGGTCATGATTCCTGGGTTCAATTCTTTACTCTGCTACTGACTCACAGCTGACCTTGGACAAGTCACTTTAATTTCCTTGTGTTTCAGTTTGCCCATCTATACAATTAATATATTTACCTACCTCACAGTAGTGTTGGGAAGCTTAATTCATGTTTATAAAGTTCTTCTATATTCTCAGTTCTCATTTAATACCCACAGGAACCTTAGGCCAACCACTTTGTGACTATAAGACATATACTGGATGTACAACCTTAGAATATGTTAAAACTTTATTACAATTTAAAAATCAACATTTGAAAATGACAAAAATTCAAAGCTTAAGAAAAATAGTGTTTGAAAATCAGGAAATTAGATTGTTGTTTTTCAAAGAACCTAAATATCGAGAAATAATTAAGGTTCCAACATCAAACCCCTTCTCCCCCTGGAACACCCCCCCCCCCCCCCATACATACACATCTATAGATACATAGACATACAAACCTGATACAACGAGCTTAATTTCTGACCTTGCGCTAATGGGTAATTGTGCATGTAAAACATGTATTTGCATATAAGAATAAGCTTGAGAGTAAGTGCCCATTTGTGTCCTCTTGCATATTTTGTAGGTGAAACCTAAGTGCCTATATTTGAAAATGGGATTCAAAGGAGACCACATAAGTAATAAACTAAAACCCCTTTCCTCCCTGCCTGCCAAAACCATCCCTAACAACCCCTATATGAAGAGCTTAATTTGTGACCTTGCAATAATGGGTTACACAAAGACAAACAAAGGGTGGCCAAGGAAAGAGAAGCACGGAGAGGATAAGGGACTTGCGCAAGGTCACCCAGCTGCTTAATGGCACAGCACCCCAGGTCTCCCAACGTTTATTCTAGTGCCCTATTCAATAGGCCCCACTACATCTCTATAGAACAGGTAGCTGTTTTTTGCCCTGTTTTTTCCGAGACACTATGGAGAACTGGAAGGATGCATCAGCGATGCCATGGGGGACATAATCATCTTATCCATACTGTTTTGCTTTTGCTACAACCTATTTAACTCAAATTCCTGCACAAACAGCTGGGAGTTAAGCAATAGCTTTGTTAAAGATTCAATACCCTGCTTTGTCAATTACAGAAAAAGCTCTCACACCCGATAAGTCCTCCAGCACAAACAGAGAACAACAAGCTTTATATTCCTGATATTTTCTAATGTAAACAAACCTAACATAGTCCCCAGCCCCCTCCCACTTTTATCTTTTTGTGTGTCTGTGAGTGAGATATACATATACATATATACACACATACATATATACACACACACACTTACTTATCTGTATTGTAACTCTTGTCCTTTGAGATGAGATGCAGACATGTATTCCATGCAGGTGTGCATGCACCCTGCACACCAAAGCTGAAGAACTTTGCCTAGCAGTACCCCTGGGGTGGCGCTCACACCCTTTGCCCCTAGCCCCTCCCCTGATATGTAAGAGCGGCAGTGTCCCAACCTCCCTCAGTTCCTTCACGCCGAACGTCATTAACACAGACTCCAATGCAGAAGGGAAGGAAGGTGTGTTGTGGAATACACATCTGCATCAGATCTCAAAGGCCAACAGTTACAATACAGGTAAATCGCCACTTTTTCTTTTTTGAGTTGATGCAGCTGTTATTCCATGTAGGTGACTCAAAACGGTGCCTGCAAGAGGTGAGGTTCGGAGTCTATTTAGACAAGGACCACAGGATTGCCTCCCCAAAGTTTGCATCTGATCTGGATGCAGTAGCAATGCCATAGTGGTTTGTAAATATATGTACAGAGAACCAAGTGGCAGCGTGCAAATGTCCAATATAGGAACGTCACTGACAAATCTCATCAACATCATCAGGACCCTCGTGGAATGAGCCTGCACCCTTTGAGGAGGTACAGTCTGAGCTACTTTGTCTGCTGTCATGATACAAGAAGTTATTCACCTGGAAATTGTCTGTGTAGAGACTGCTCACCCCTTCATTTGGTTCGCATATGAAACAAACATATGAGATGAAGAATAGAAAGGATTAGTTTTATCCAGGTGAAAAGCCAAACATTGCCTAACATCCAACTTGCCAAAATGCTGCTCATCTGAGGTTCAATGCAGTTTAAAGAATATTGGTAGGTATATAATTTGGTTCCAGTGAAACTGAGAAGCCACTTTGGATAAAAAATTAGGGTGTAACTGCAAGGTTACTTTGTTTTTGGAAAATTGCATGCAAGGAGGCTCTTCCATCAAAGCCTGCAACTCACACATTCTTCTTGTAGATGTTATTGCCACAAGGAAAGCAGTTGTCTGACACAGATGGGAGAATGAAGAAGTTGACAGAGACTCGAACTGGAGGTCCCATAAGAGCTGCTAAGACAACATCAAGGTCCCACAAAGAAACTGGTACTTTCACAGGCAGGTGGAAATGAGTCATTCCTTTCAAGAAGCTCACTACCATGGAGTTTGAAAATACTGACTTCCCATGGATGGGTGGATGAATCACCGAAATCGCCACCAGGGTGCACTCTCAATGAACTAAGTGCAAAACCAGAAGAGTGAAGGCGTAACAGGTACTCCAAGATGTCCTTCATACAAACCATCTTTGATTGAACTCCCTGGGCTAACGACCACAGCAAGAACTGCTTCCATTTGGCCAAATATGCTGTGCTTGTGGAAGGCTTTCTACTGTTAAGCAAGATTTGCCACACCACCTACAAACACTGTTCCTTCTCATCTAACCAAGCAGTACCCACGCTGTGAGATGCAGGGAGCTGAGTCCTGGATGAAAAATCTGACTGTGATGCTGAGCCAGGAGCCAGGGTGAAGAGAAAGGAATATGGGAGACTGAACCGATAAAGTGAGGAGGTCGAAGAACCAAGATTGTCTTGGCTACACTGGAGCAATGCGAATGAGCTTGGCACGATCCAATTTCAGCTTGAGAATGACCTGAAGGATGATTGGAATTGGAGGAAGAGCACCCAAGAGTGCCAAATTCCCAGCTCAGGTGAAAAGGATTAGTCAGAGAGCCCAGTCTGAGACCCCCTCAACAGCAAAACAGACAACATTTCTTGTCTCTTGTGGAGATCAGGTCAATGGTCAGAATGCCCCAAACTGCAAAGACAGCACAGGATGCTGGGACCACATGTGATTCCGGGAGAAATTTCTGCTGAGGTGATCTGCCAGGTGATTCTGGATCCCAGGTAAGTGATCATCCATGGGGGAAATGTTTTCCCTGATGTAAAACTACCAGAGCCTGATCACCTCCTGATAACAGCATGTTGGAGTGTGCTTCCCCATCCCACCCCCCTGAACTGTTCCCATAATACATTGCATGGGTATTGTTGGTAAGGATGTGCACCAGTGAGTCCCTGATATGATCTCGAATGGCCTGACAGGCATTATGGCATGAAGCTCCAGGACACTGATATCCAGAGAAGCTTCCAGTTCTGACCACAAGACTTGAACTTTCACGGACTCCAGATGCACTCCCCAATCTATTAAGGAGGCACTGGTGACAACAGTCCTGGACGGTGGGGACTGAGCAAAGGGAATGCCCAGGACACATTGCCCTGAACTGTCCACCACTGTATGCAGTTCAAGATTGGCAAAGGAAGTTGGACCAGACTGTCCAAAGTATGATGATTCGGATAATAAATCAACTTCAGCCACTGAAGAGGACTTGGGCTGTGGTTGAGGGTTGAGACTGCAGTTCCAGACATGGGAGGTGAATTGCGTGGAAACTGGTCAGTTGGCAGAAACACTCTGGAATTTGTACAGTCTATCAGGGCCTCAGTGAATTTGCTTCTTGGAGTTGGGACCAGTGTTGACTTTCTGTTGTTTAGGATAAGACCTAGACATAGTCAAGTAAGCATAGCGTGAACTGAACACGAAAAAGGACTTCTTCTCTGGACTTGTCCCTCAGTAACCAGTTGTCAGGATAAGGGAGGATATGGATTCCTGCCTTCCTGATGTATGCTGTCACTACAACTATTCATTGGTAAAAACCCAGGGAGCGGGAGAAAGATCAAAAGGGAGCATGGTGTAGTGATAGTGCCGATCCACCATGACAAACTGAAGAAACCTGTGAGTTGGGAGAATTACTGTGTAGAAATAAGAAAAGGAGTACTTGTGGCACCTTAGAGACTAACCAATTTATCTGAGCATAAGCTTTCGTGAGCTACAGCTCACTTCATCAAGCTTATGCTCAAATAAATTGGTTAGTCTCTAAGGTGCCACAAGTATTCCTTTTCTTTTTGCGAATACAGACTAACACGGCTGTTACTCTGAAACCTGTGTAGAAATAAGCATCCTGAAGGTCTAGGGAGCAAACCAGTCATCGTGGTTGAGCATGGGAAGGACAGTTGCTAGGATGACCATCCAGAATATCATGTATCTGTTGAGATGCAGAAGTCAAGGATAGGACTCAACCCTCTCTTAGGTTCAGGAACCAGGAAATACTGGGAGGACGATCCCTGTCCCCGATACTGAAGAGAGATCTCCTATACAGCCCCCAAGGCCAGTAGAGACTGAACCTGCTCGAGGAGAAGTACCTTGTGAGAGAGGTCCCTGAAGAGGAATGAGGGATGGAGAGGAGCAGTCTGGCATAAACTGATCAGACAGTGCTTGGGACTCAGCTTTCTGTAGTAATAGAGTCCCAAACTCAGTAAAAACAAGCCAGCCCACCCCTGGGGAACAAAAATGGAGACATCACTGATGCCCTGGCCACGCAAATCAAAATGGATGCTGGCTGGATGCTGAGAGAACGAGCCAGCTGGCTGTATCCGGAATCAGAGGGCCTTCGCCTCTGGGATCTATGCCCCTTTCCTGGGGGGAGCCCTGCTGCCTTACAAGAAAGGAGGACTACGCAAAGAATGCTGCGAGCGGTATTGCTGCTGTTGCGGCTCACGGCTATAGTGGTGTCTCTGTGCAGACAGAGTATAAACTGCCAAGGAACACAAAGTAGCTCGGAAATCCTTAATAGAGTGCAGGGTCTTGCCAATCTTTTCCGAAAACAAAACCCGACCATCTAAAGGTAAGTCCTCAATGGTCTGCTGCAAATCAGGCACAATGTCTGAATTTTGCAGCCATGTGGCCCTCCTCATGGTCACAGCTGATGTCATAATTCTGCCCAAGGCATCTGTCACATCCAGAGTTGATTTTAGCTACCATACAGTGTTCTGCAATGAACGCCTTAAACTCTTCCGTAGAGGCTTCTGACAACTTGTCTTTGAACTTAGACATGGCCACCCAATTAACAAAGTCATATTTAGAGAGGAATGGCTGCTGGTTCATGATGCACATCTGCATGGAAGAGGTGATATAAATCAGCTTCCCAATCAAGTCCATCCTTTTGGACCCTTTGTCCGTAGGTGTGGATTTATTCCTTCCGTTATGCCCTGTCATGTGCTGCAGTTACCACAAGAGAGTTAGAGACTGGATGGGAGTAGAAACCCTCAGAACCCTGAATGGCAACAACATACTGCTTCTCTGCGTGCTTTGCCATGGGAGGCAACAAAACAGGAGTATTCCAGAAGGCCTTGGCAGGCTCCAAGAGGGCCTCATTTATCAAGAGGGCTACTCTCCCTGGAGCTGATGGTTGGAGAATATCCAACAGCTTATGCGTATTCTCCTGCAGAAATTCAGCCTGGATGCCTAAGATAGCGGCCATATGCTCTGTGACACAATCCAGAAGGTGCCAAGGGCACAATGGAGGGATGAAGCAGTAGAAAACATGGCACTGGAAAATTCTGAATTAGTGCAGAGTCAGGGACTGACAGGCAAGGAGCCTGAAGCTGCCTGATATGCCATCAGTAGGCAGACAGTTGGCCCTGGTGCCGATGTCATCTGTACCGGATTCAACAGATGCCCAATGGCTTGAACTGGACTCAACTATATGGACTGTGGCTATTTTTGGAGTAGTACTTGCGAGGTGTTAGATGGACCTGCTCCATCCTGTGTGCTGGAAGGAGTACAGAGCCGTTCAGCACTCCTCTTAGAACAGAGGTCCCCAAACTGTGGGGCATGCTCCCCCTAGGCGGGCATGGAGGAACCTTGGGCCAGCCCCTGGAGGGGTGTGTGTGTGTGTGGAGGGAGCGTCACCTAGTCCCTTCCTGCCCCCAGCTCTGCTCTGGTTCTTCCCACAGCTGTGTCCCCAGCTCCCATCCCCAACCTCAGCGCAGATCTGCTCCTGGGCCTGTCCCTGCCCCCAGCCTTGGCTGCTGGCCGTGGCTCCGATCCTGGCCTGGGGCCGAGGCTGGGGTGGGGCTGGGAGTGGAGCCGCACCTGGCCACAGACCCACCTGCTGGCCCCCAACGCAGCCTGGCTGAGGCTCTGCTCCTGCCGCCACCCCAGCCTCGGTCCCTGGCCACAGCTCCTTCGTCATCCCTGCTCTCAGCCCCAGCCATGGCCCTCTTTCCACTGTCCACCCCTCCCCCCCGAAGAGCTGCAGCCCCACTCCTGGCTCCAGATAACTGTTACCTAGAGGAAAACAAAAAATTCCCAGAAATCTGACACTGAAAACATGAGGTGAAAACCCCACACCAAGCTCTGACTCTAGCCATGGGCAGTCAGAAGGAACAGAGGGGTTTGGGAAGGCACTGCTCTGATATATATATATCTAGGGCAGGGGCATGGACTAAGGCCACAGGACACGAGCGTCGCCCCTACAGGTACTGCTAGGCAAAGTTCTGCGGCTTCTGTGCGCTGGGCGCATGCACACCTACATGGAACACATGGCTGTGTTTACTTGAAGAGCCACCTATCAAGCCTTCTTCATATATCAGAAAGAAGCCAAAAAGTCAGACCTTCATTTTCCTCTGCCATTTCCTTTAATGATGCCAAATAGCCTCATACCTATTCATAATTAAATTATAATGTTGCATGCTTTTTGCCAGACCAAAAAACATGGCTTAGTTTCATCTGAAGAGTTTTCTGCTTTATTCATTTGAGATACAGGCTCATCAACAATGACACATTTATTTCCCTCAGAGCTATAATTTGTTCACTGCTATACACAGAAACAATGCTAAATTAGCATTGAGTTCATAATGTTCTATACTGACAGGTAAAGGATATTGAGACAATAAAGGTGAGATTGATGTCTTAGATTAATCTCAATATTGCTACTCTAGATGAGAATTTCATCTGCATATAAGACTGTCAAAACAATTTATTGTAATAAAAAGAGGCCCAGTCTAAAATCTCCCGACAACACCCTGTCTGGAAATGGTGGAAGCCCTGAACAAGTTAATAGAGAAAGAAAAAGATCAGGAAGTGTGATCCTTAACACTACCAGTCATTTCCCCATTATATTCTTGTATTAATTTCTGAGACAGAAGTGCCAAGCATGAAGGCTACTCTAAAACTTCCATTAATTCAGATTTCAGAAATAAACATCACCAGCCCATTTTCTTCTTTTATGCTGTCTGTATCAGAAAACACTAGGGCTGTCAAATGATTAAAAAAAGTATCGCAATTAATCGCACTGTTAAACAATAATAGAATACCATTTATTTAAATATTTTTGGATGTTTTCTATATTTTCAAATATATTGATTTCAGTTACAACACAGATTACAAAGTGTACAGTGCTCACTTTATATTTTTGATTACAAGTATTTGCACTGTAAAAAAACAAAATAAATAGTATTTTTCAATTCACCTAGTACAAGTACTGTAGTGCAATCTCTTTATAATGAAAGTTGAACTTACAAATGTAGAGTTATGTACAAAAAATAACTGCATTCAAAAATAAAACAATGTGAAACTTTACAGCTTACAAGTCCACCCAGTCCTACCTCTTGTTCAGCCAGTCACTCAGACAAACAAGTTTGTTTACATTTGCAGGAGATAATGCTGCCCGCTTCTTGTTTACAATGCCACCTGAAAGTGAGAACAGGCGTTCTCATGGCACCATTGTAGCCGTCGCCGCAAGATATTTACGTGCCAGATGCGCTAAAGATTCGTATGTCCCTTCATGCTTCAACCACCATTCCAGGGGACATGTGTTCATGCTGCTGACAGGTTCTGCTCAATAACAATCCAAAACACTGCAGGACTGACGCAAGTTTATTTTAATTATCTGAGTAAGATGCCACCAGCAGATGGTTAATTTTCTGTTTTGATGGTTCGGGTTCTGCAGTTGGCGTATTGGAATGTTGCTCTTTTAAGACTTCTGAAAGCATGCTCCACTCTTCTGAAAGCCTGTCTCAATCAGAGTTTGGAAGGCACTTCAGAGTCTTAAACGTTGGGTCGAGCGCTGTAGCTATCTTTAGAAATCTTACATTGGTACCTTCTTTGCATTTTGTCAAATCTGCAGTGAAAGTGTTCTTAAAATGAACAACATGTGTTGGGTCATCATCCGAGACTGCTATAACATGAACTACATGGCAGAATGCGGGTAAAACAGAGCAGGAGACATACAATTCTCTCCCAAGGAGTTCAGTCACAAATTTAATTAACGCATTTTTTTTTAAAATGAGCTTTATCAGCATGGAAGCATGTCCTCTGGAATGGTGGCCGAAGCATGAAGGGGCATACGAATGTTTAGCATATCTGGCATGTAGATACCTTGCAATGCCAGCTACAAAAGTGCCATGCAAATGCTTGTTTCTCACTTTCTGTTGACATTGTAAATAAGAAGAGAGCAGCATTATCTCTTGTAAATATAAACAAACTTGTTTATCTTAGCGATTGGCTGAACAAGAAGTAGGACTGAGTGGACTTGCAGGCTCTGAAGTTTTACATTGTTTTGTTTTTGAGTGCAGTTATGTAACAAAAAAAAAATCTACATTTGTAAGTTGCACTTTCACGACAAAGAAATTGCATTACAGCACTTGTATGAGGTGAATTGAAAAATACGATTTCTTTTATCATTTTTAGTGCAAATATTTGTAATAAAAATAATATACACGGATTTCAATTACAACACAGACTACAATATATATGAAAATGTAGAAAAACATTAAAAATATTTAATAAATTTCAATTGGTATTCTGTTGTTTAATAGTGCGATTAAAACTGAGGTTAATCATGATTTATTTTTTTGAGTTAATCGCACGAGTTAACCGTGATTAATTGACAGTCCTAGAAAATACTGTTCAAAAGTGCATGGCTGGCCTCGGATAGCCACCCATCTTATGTTTTTCCTGGGCTCACCCATGTGCTATTATAGGGGTTCCCAAACTTGGTTCGCGGCTTGTTCAGGGTAAGCCCCTAGCAGCTGCAAGACGCTTTGTCTAGCAAACAGGCCTGTTTTGGAGATCAGCTAAGTAAATGAAGGAAGGCCCTGAACTTTCAGAAAATCTTCCCCTGGCCAATCCCACCCAAGCCAATGCTCTTAGCCTAAGGAGAGAAAAGCAGAAGTCTGAGGATCTTAGGGGCAAAGCAGTTGCAATAACATACGTACAATAAGGAGAACTCTTCCTGCTTGGACAAGTTAGATAACGGGGAGGAAAATCCACCCACCTCCCTGATGCCCTGCAGTGTGTTGACATGGATCCGTGGCCCAGCTTTCCAACTGGAAAGCTACCCTCAAGCATCAGCTGGGTATTTCTCTGGGACAGCTGAATCCCTGCGTGGCATAAAGTCGGTGAAGCTGGTTGTAGAAGACTGGTCAGAACGCTGTAGAAAATAGGTCTTGCTGTAAGTTGCAGGCTTTTCCTTCTAAGCAGCACCATGTCACCTTGAAAGGGTTTTTGATGGAAGGCCAAGAAAGCGCCTGTGTAACTTCTGAACTCAAAGTAACGAAGAGAGCATTCAAAACCAATCAGTAACCACCAAAGACAATTGAATTATGGCAATCCACCAATGCTGAAAGTACATTCAACTTTCTGCATAAATCCTTTCAAACTGTAGTATTTATAGCTTTAGTAATAAAAACCATATCCACGAACATTGGCAAACTGGAAAAGTAATACAGCAATAATAATACTAAATAAGGGAAACTGAAACTGGAATAACATTCCCCGGACCAGTAGCTCTCTATCACTGATGGTTTTTTTTAAATTTCTAACTTTTGTTACGGACATGTATGTTCTGAAATATAAGAGCCTGACAGTTAGCTTATGACGGATGTAAAGCTATCCACACACAAATTTGATGTTTTAAATCAGTGGTTAAACAATTAAGCTTTATGCCTTTCATTTAGTACAGTTACACAGCATATCTTCCCTATAAAACACTTACATGCATAAAGAATGACAAAATGTTTTTACATTCAATTACAATTTTTAATCAGAGATTTGGTTAGTCTCTAACGAGAGATATTTCTTCCTAATTAAAAGGAAAAAATAGCTTTTAGCTTCAGAAGAATGGATTTATTGCTGCGAGAACACTTTTCTTCACTGATACTGTTGCTTATGTACATCTTATGCAATATCAATCACAAGCTTTACTAAACATGGAGAAGCTGCTCTCTCACTTTTAATGTCACCTTTCATAGCCAGAGTGCAATTTTATATTATGAAAGATGTGAAAAGCTGCTGATTGGGGTCTGATGTTGCAAAGAACCGGAATTTCATTAAACTAAACAGTATCTATCAATGAGCTAAAATGGCACTATTTTAAGAAAAAAGAAAAATGGTATAGAGTTGGGGAAAAAATCCTAATAGATATTCATTTATTCTCCCTCACTCAATCATGCAAAAAGGTTCTTGACTCATGATGAGGGCTGGAAGATGATTTATTTTAAAACTAAAATGTAAAACTAAATTACAGTTCTAATTGAGAACTCAACCCCCTTCACCCTCCCCCACCCCTTTCACTTCCCCATCAACTCAGGGCATCAGAACATGTATTTTTCTGTCATTCATGCCTGAAGCTTTAGAGAAGGTCTTTTGGGAGGGGTTAAAATATAGCAGAGACGTGTCAATCCCTTCTATGAATTATTTAACTTCCACTTCAAATGTAAAAGAAGCAGTATCATCATGCCATCAATATCTCATCACTTAGATCTCCGTTACTCTCAATGTTCGCAAGCCACATGGATTTTGGTTTAGAATCTCATCACGAAGGATATGTTGGGAATGTTCTAGGCCCAATCTGAACAAGACCTGGTACAGTATCATCATCCCCTTATCTAGCTGCAACACTACTGGAATCTGTAACGTAGATCGGGGTTTACCTGTGCTCCTTAACAAGGTTAAATGGACTTCTGCTTGGTATATTGTTGATTGGATTTTTGTGATCTTAGCTTTCAGGTAACAGAACCCACTACATTTGAAGGGTTTGGTAATAATTTAAAACCTGTTTGTAAGCACTTCAAAAAGTAAAAATATTGATATGATGAAGATCTGAAAAATGATCTGTAATAAATAAATTAAATTTGAAA
The DNA here is from genome assembly GCF_965152275.1 of Natator depressus. Taxonomy (NCBI): domain Eukaryota; kingdom Metazoa; phylum Chordata; order Testudines; family Cheloniidae; genus Natator; species Natator depressus. The sequence continues at coordinate 21,023,338 of NC_134247.1, read as the reverse complement.
TGGGAGGAGGCGGGAGGAGAATCTATCTGCAAAAGGAGTATAAAAAACACTGTGGTACGAATGCCCTAATGAATTGAGTTAATGGTCCAGCGCTTAAAGACACTTAAATGAGGAATTTAGACCACCATTATAATATTGTCTCTCCTGACAAGGAGTTTACAGCCCCGATTGTCTGAAAAGAAGTTGCTTTGAAATGCAAGGATTTAGGAAGGGGTCCCTTTTGAGCCAGCATTACCTTCTTCTGTGTACAGAGTAAGCCCAGTCTCATCAGCACCAACCTGGAAGTGGTTTTGATTGACACCTAGACCATCCCACCAGGAAAGGGAGGATCTAATATTGAGTGGCACCTGGATATTACAAAGGATTTAATATGTTGAGAGTATGGTGAACACAGAGTCCTGCAATGGTAAACATACAAGTCTGGGTGGAAACTGATATAGAGTTGCTTTCTTGAGTTGCGGCTCTCAGTTGGAAACTGCACTCTGACTTTGCTATGTATGTGTTCAAAAGTGTACTTATTGTAAATAAATATAGAGTAGGGTAAAATATGCTGTGTCTGTGTCAATTCATTTCTCTCCCAACGAGGAAATAACCCATGCATGGAATCCAAACCTTCCTGTCATGACAGTATATAGCTGTTGTTTAAAAGTGTAATTGACACTGTATTTTAACCAAATTGGAGGCAATTAGCTTCTCCAGATCCTAAAGAATCTGAGCTGCAGATGTTCTGTCTCCCTTGCCAGAGCCAGTGACTTTAAAACTATCATAAACTAACAAGTCTAGGTTGAAAGAGACATTTCATTCTAAAAGGGACACATCTTTCTTTTTCATGCATGCATTACTCAAAATTGGCTTCATCGATTTTGCTGATTTCCACAAAGATGTTAGGTTTAGGATGAGACAAAGCAGAGGGATTTCAACAGAAAATAAAATTGCGAGGGAGTGAAAATAGGAGTCCGGGGTGGACTGGCTCTTTTAATCTAAAGCTTTATACTATAGCTCTGATCCTGCCCTCCTTTTATATGGAGTTACACTGGTACAATGATTTCAGGATCTGGCCTTAGGAACAAGTACACTTTGTGTGTCATTTCGGAGCCAATGGGGTTCTGCATGGGTAGTGGATCAGACTGCAGGATTGGGATCATTGTGACCACAGGTTTGGAATGAAGTTACTACTGAGAAACTCTGAAGAGACTTGGTTTACTTATACTAACTTACAATTACTTGCACTTGTATCATACTAAGGCAGATAACACAACACAAGAACAAGGGGTCACCCAATGAAATTAACAAAGCAGCACACTTAAACAAAAAGAAGTAATTCTTCACACAGTGCACAGTCCACCTGTGGAACTCATTGACATAAGATGTTCTGAAGCCAAAAGTATAACTGGGTTCAAAAAAGAGTTAGATGAGTTCATGGAGGATAGGTCCATCAATGGCTATTAGCCAAGATAGTCAGGGACACGACTCCATGCTTGGGGTGACCCTACATCTCCAAATGCCAGAAACTGGGAGTGTACAACAGGGGATTGATTACTCGGAATTACCCTGTTCTGTTCATTCCCTCTGAAGCATATGGCACTGGCCACTGCCAGAAGACAGGATATTGGGTTAGATGGACCACTGATCTGACCCAGTATGGCTGTTCTTATGTTCAGATAAATTAACTTCCTTATACTAGCTGTCCTTTGTGATAAAACAGAAACTGCAAATGGCCTTGTCACTTTATTTAAAAGACAACATTAAAAATAAAAAAAATCTATACTTATAAAATGTTTATGTTCTTATTACATTTGCTATACACACCATAATGCTAATCATAACAATTCTTAGCAATTCTGCAGATGGTTAACATGCTCCTAGTTATATGTCTCTGATAGATAGAGAGGAGCGATAGGGTGAGTAATATTTGCAGCTCCCCTGCAGTCAGGAAAATGTAAATTTTTTTTTTAAGTGCTTACAAATCAAACCTACAGTAAATTTGAAAAATGCCCCCCATAATATTTAAACTAAATCCTGGTTTATAATCTAACAAAACTGGCAACTAAATGATCCACTTATTTTACTTTAAAATCTCAATCCTCTATTCACTTAAAAACCAGTGCAAGATGACAAACACTGAAATGGGTAATATTTCCTCTCAAAATAGCAACCTTCCCCTCTTGAGTTGGTTCTTATCCTATAATCTCTTCAACACACACTTCCGCAGAGGCCTCCACAGTGGATGCCCTTAGAAAGCAATGGATGAAGAAGTTGCATTAGGCTGATCAGGATGGAGAATTTCGCAGTGCAAAATATTTATCCATTTTTTTTCTAAAAAAATATCAGCAGAAAAGTTGGCCAGCCATTAGAAGATTTAATAGGAATAAGACCAGAAACTATAAATCCTTTCAAGAGACCAATAACAATGACGGAAAGGAATTATTCACTGTATCATAAGATGGCAGGAGCAATAGTCCAAGGGAAAGCTAGACTCTAGACATTATTAGCCGTAAAAGCAAATGAACAGTCAAATTACAATGTAAGGAAGCTACATTCTGCCTACGTAAATCCCCACTTCAATTTCTAGTGGATACTCTTCATTTCTTATCTTACAGTATTGTGCAGTGTTATTAAATAGCTGCCATGCTCCCCCCTAGTGCTGATTCTCTTGGGATGAAAGGCATTATGTAAATAAATATAGACTAGGATAAAAGTTATGTAAAAGTTATTACTAAAGGGAGATAGTCAAACCAGCATCCCCACAGATAATCAAGAGCAGGCTTAGATTAAAATATCATTCCTGGGAAAGATATAGGTAGGGAGTAGTCAAGTAAAAGGCAGGTAGTGAGGATGAATAAAGTGAGTTCTATTTTTCTAGTCGTATCATCATAGGAGTTGTTTATATTACAAAATTATCAAGTCTGAACATGTTAGATAACATGATGCTGACTATGATTTACTAATCAGAGTAGACCAGGACAAATCATGTTCAGCATGTTATGTCAGGTACCCCTATGGTATGCCAATACTGTGTTATCTAACACAGTTGTGTTCCAACATGATAATATGCTGTAATGCAGACTTGCCTTGAGAGTATATGAAATTTAGAATACAGCAGCAGAAAAAAGAAAGAAAAGTCTTAAAGTCATCAAAAAATGGAAGGAGATATGGTTTAGAGGATTGAACACACGATAAACTACTGATTTTTAAAGCTAACTATGGTACTGATTCTCTTTTTGTGGCCTTGATCAAGTTACTTTCAGTAGGACAGTATGCATTAGACACAATCCATGATAAGATGAGTGTGGAAATCATCCCTGTTCCTTGGATATGGGGTGCAGAGAAATGAGATGATAAAGGAACCTGCTTTCCCTATATAGTAAAATAATCCATTTTGGTAGAGAGAGAGGTTTTTTTTTTTTTTTTTAGCTTTTGAGACTCATTCATGGGTTTTGGGACAGTGAAAGACAGACTAGCAGCAGCTGATTGAGACAGAGAACTTTCTCCTGTGTATGGTACAATAGTCTTTGTATTTAAACCCACAGCCTATTCTTTCTGCATTGATTAACCTAGCTGTGTTTATAATCTATGATGCTGTTTTGATTGTGATTTTCTCTATTTTTTACCTGTGTGAAACACACTTTGATTTAAGAACAGTGGAGCTGGGTGAACAGACAATTATCTTGGAGACATCACTACTGGGTGTCTATGAAAGAAGGAAATGGGCTTCTGAGCATAAGCTAGACAGAAGCAGGAGTGACGAGCTCACAGACACACAAAATGCAAAAGGACCCTGAAACTGTTCCCTGCAAAAGTGCTGAGAACATTTGCTGCAATCAGTGTGGGGATGGACAAAGTCAAATGACTTGAGAGATGCCAGACTCGGTTCCAGCATCACAAAGCAAGAACCATTTCAACAGTTCTTTCAGTGCTAATATTAGCAGATCTGAACTAACAGCTCCTCTTCTACAAACCCAAAATTAAACATGCAAGACTTCTGAGAAACAACAGCAAAAATTTCTCATCTCTGTAAGAAATGACCAAACGTAGAGTGGAGGGCAAGTTACAAACATCCTCTAAAATATGACTGCTAAGATACACACAAAACACCAGAGTACTGCACTATGAGCAGTGTACTGAGGCAACAGTCCCAAATTTTACTTTCTGTTTTTTCAGGCTGTCACTCAAGGAATGAAGTGAGGGCTGGGGGGTAGTTATATTTATGACCAACCTTATGTATTATTTGGTATGTTTTAACCTTTCAGGTAGGTGTCCACAGCATAGGATTGGCATCTAGAGCTATATTTGACTAATTTGAAGAAATACAACAACAAAACAATGAACATACAACACCACAGCACATGACTATATAACGTCCTATCATCCTGCAGCTACCTCAGTGAGAATCACTGTGGATTGCATCTATTTACTCTTTGGTTTATAACAAAATATTACATGTGATTCTATGTCCTTATCAAGTAGTTTCACATAAAATGTGAGACAGGCTCTTTGCATATCTTAACCTCAGGAATGCGGCCTCTCTAGTTATAAAGACTGAGCAGCACGGACTATGCCAGCAAAAGCTAATTAAAGTATAAGAAACCCCCCTGCTATCTGACTTGCCAAGTTGATAATGTGTAAGGTATACCTTGTTTAAAGACTGGATAAACTCTGTCCTTTATAGAAGAAGTGAACTTTTAACATGACTTACTGTAAACAGAATTCAAAGTATAACAGCTTACAATCACAGGCAGCGCTGTAATGGACTTGTTGAGGAGTGACATTTCTTGGAACACTGGGTACATGTTGAATAATGGTGCTGTTGTGGTTAGACCAGATAAGGTTCAATACTATTAAAAGGGAATAAAGTGTTAGGGGTTTGATTGCGTTAAGCCAAAATTTACAAACATGGATCTGAAATGTTTGAGACACTCAGTAAAGGGGGGTCAGAAGGAAACATCTCTGGACAAGATGTGATATTGGGCTTTACAATATTTGCTTGTTTTTTTATGAGCCATAATGGATGGATTGTGAAAATCCATTTAAACAAACTGTCTCTGAAGCAAAGTAAACTGTTTGCCACAAGTTAGTTTTTAAAAATTGAACAGCTCAGACCAGAGTGTTCCAAAAGGCCCGTTCATATCGAACACAAAATCAGAAGAATTAGTATACAATGGTTTGGCTCCTTCAAGTTAACTGTGTTCTACCCCCTGGTGTGGCGCTGACATGGGAGGATAAAACAACTCCATTAGGAGTCCATATCGCTTCTCTGTAGTGTTCCTCACAAGCAGATGGAGCTGCTATTTAGCCAAATGCACCGTGACTTCTGGTTTATACATGAGCATCTGGGATGTTTCCTAACGTGATGCGATGTACAATGTACTCAAATTTATCAACTGTCCCACATGCAATTAAAGATTCTGATAAATAATTCGGTGGTAAAGGCCCCACAGCTGAACTGAAAAGCAGCAAGTCGTGAGGGGTCAAGTGTTTCCGCAGGATTTATATTTAACAAACAGAAAGCTGCCTACAAAGGAATGTCTCTATTGAGCTTTTGCAGAATTATTTTCAGACAGCAGGAGTTAGCTGAAGGAACAAGCTGAATAGCTAGTAACTTCTGCAGTCTTCATTTTAACCAAAATGAATGTGAATGTAATGCTGGTGTTAATAAAAAGAGGTTTGTTTTAATTGCTCTGAGAAACAAAATATATATGGAGGTATTAATATACAATTTCCTGCTAATATACATTTTGATCTAAGGATAATGTGCAGAATCAACATTTTTCTGTGAATGCTACAAAAGGACTCTAGTGCCTTAGAATCATTTAATCAACATCTTATGCACACAGTGAATAGATAATTGAAATATAAGTACTGTCATCCATAGTCCCTTTGGGAAAGTGACACAGCAAGCATTATATCATTCCATTAGTCCACCCTTTGATGTGGGTTTTATTCTCATTAAACTGTATTTTAGCCCTGAGGTTCTCCCCATCCCCCCCTATGACATGGCTATGGAAAGAATTAAGGGGGGGGGGAAGAGCCCCGCTGCTTAGAATGCATGGGCTACATTTTTACAAGTAATTGGACATGTCAAAAATATAAAGCTGCCTTTTTTATTCCTTATTTACCAAATGTAGCCAATGCCAACTTCCCCGTCTTCTGAAGAACATGGGAAAGAAAAGGAACCCAGCAGGAGAAAAATGCACTTACTTGTTTTCAAATAATAATAAAAAAGCTTGCATACAGGCAGGATAAAAGTTGCTTGAAAAGGTTGCCGTGGTGGTGTCTGCTTTGAATTGTGCTCTGTTTAAACAAGACAAAAAAACCTCCCACCGAAAAAAGTAACATTTTTATCACTTACAAAGATCTCAGGGCCGTCCCTTTAAAATCAAGTATTTTCTAAGCAAAACACTGGAATGTTTTCCAGAGGGAAATAAGCATCTGATCTCCTATAATGATTATTTCTGAAGAATTACAGATTTATGGAGTTTTTGTTTTAACTTTTGTTTTAAATACAGTGAAACCTGCCTGAAATGACCACCCAAGGCACCAGAACAATCATCCATTTAAGTAAAGGTTTAAGCTTTAAATGGGAACCACAACTGTACTGAAACCTTGAGGAAACTTTAAAATGCTGGTTTAAGATAGCAGATTGCTAAATCCTTAGTGCAGGTTTCAGTGTAAACCAAGGTCATAAACTTCTCTCACATACACCAGTGTGATTCCATTGACTTCAACAGAGTTACTCCTGGTTTACACGGGAGTTAATGAGAAGAGAATCATTCTCATTACACATTAATTACAGGAGAGACAGGTTTGTAACCCATATGACATTTCTTCAGCATGTTCTTGTTTTGCTAAGCTGTTAGTAGGCCTGCCACAGACAACCAAATCAGTGAAAAGCCATACATTGATGAATTGGGCTTGATGTGTTGCTGAGCTTTACCAATCCTGGATCTCAGCACAATCTTAAATAAATACAGAACATCTAACCCATTGGAGTGTTCCACCAGTTTATGCAATCCCCAGCCTATATATTTGCAAATGTATTGCAAATGTTTGTATTTGCAACAGCTCAGAAATGGTTACGTTTGTTCTTGGATGATGTAACCCAATCAATTTACATTGACAGACTGGTAGGACACAGGGTCTTTTCTGTTTGATTCTCCAAAGCTGTGGGCTTACGAGCTACACTGGTCAGAATTGACACTCAAGTCACACATGTCAAAAAGTGGAAAACTCTTCGCTTACCAAGAGCTAATTATGGCTGTAAGAACGAAAGAGGCAAAATACAGAAAGTAGCTGTTTGTGCACTGTAAAAGTGAGGGGGTAATAAAAGTCCCAGGAAATATATTTATCAAACTGAATTAATATTTAACTCATTTCTGCAAATATCTGAGGCATTATCAGGGTTGGTTAAGTAGTGTCTTCTGCCAAATTAAGTGCCAAGAATTTGAGTTTATTAAAACACACATGAAAAAGCCATGGTCAAGAGTGCAAATTTTCTTTGCAGAGAAGCTTCCAATTATATTTTAAGTAATTGTATTAAAGTAAGTTAATCATTACTTGTCTGATAGGTCAATTGTTCCCAACCTTTTGAGACAATTCTATGACTTCAGTTATACCATTCACCACTGGGTGCACACCGACTTACAGCAGAATCCAGCCTGCTCCAAACCCATGTTGTGAGGCAAGCATGTGCTGTGCTCTATGGCCTGGTGCAGAGCCAGGTAATTAAAGGTGGAGCTGGTGGGAAGAGTGTAACACTCCAATCCCACAATGGAATCTGCACCCTTATCCTCAAACAGAACTCCAAGCCAAAGACACTCAGTGCAAGTGTAATGGTGGGTGCTGCAAAAACCTGAAGTACCAGCACTGTTAGGTGTACAAAGAACCAGGAACTACTGAAATAGTAAATTATTCAGAACAGAGGATTTAGTGATATTTAGAGATGAAAACCTACATTTGTTCTAGAGAAATGTGTTCCTGTATTAACTTTTTATGAGTGCTTAGCATAGCTAGTCTAACTGTACTGTAATGCATGAAAACAGCTGCTATTTAACAAAGTATATACACAAATGTGTGGTAGCAGGAAAGTTAAGATAGTCACCTTCAACCTATAATGGATCAGGATGCTTGTCTTCCTAGAAGAGGCAAACTAAACTAGCTCTAGTTGCTGGTGCTAGCATAAGAGATTTATTTAAACTAATCTGCAAGAAAATCAAATCCATCGTCTTAAAAAAGTATGGAATAAATCATACTGAACAGGAAACTAAAAAGAACGGCTGTTGCCATTTCATTGAAATCAAAGGTGTGTGTGTGTGTGTGTGTGTGTGTGTAAATTCTTCCCATCAATTACATAAACACAATTCACAGCAGGAAAAATAATAACTGTTTTTATAATGCGGAACATAAATATGCTCAATGAGTTTAACACTGCAACCAAGTATGAAGAACATTTTAAGTAGTCTGTTTCCAAACAGGGCTTGAGGGGTCAGAATAGGGAGGAGGACACGTGGACAGGCTAGGATGATGGATAGTGCTTTGCGACAAGCTGCATTCAGTTCTACTTTTGTTATTTTTGCAACAGGATGACCCAGCCTCAGCCTGAATGACTATACTACAATTTTATAGCCCCACAGCCTGAGCCCCGCAAGCCGGAGTCAGCTGAAACAGGCCAGTTACAGGTCATTTATAGCAATGTAGACATACCCTTGAGGGCAAATCCACCAACTAGTTCTTGCAGAGGTCTCCTGGGAGCAGAATCAGTGTGGTTTTTCTATGCAAGGGGCTGGGCGACTGTGTTTGGGGCTTGTGAAAGATTATGCCTGTGTGCCCTCTATGGCATAGGCTCCGACTCGGCAGGGGCTTCGTGCATCACCACATGTTCTGTTTGGATGGCTGCAGGGCCAGGCCAGTGATCTCACAGCACAGGCATCAATGTAGCTCTGCAGGTGCTCCAGTGAGTATGAAGGAGGATTCTTCCTCCAAAACTCACTCTCGCAGAGATCATATCTGCACAGCTCCCCCACCATTCAAGGAAGACTGTTCTACAGAACTATCTGGTCTATGATTTGTAACCTTTAGGATACCCCTCACCCCTAATTTACACTCTGATCAGTGTAATACAATTTTCAAATTTAGGGTAAAGAAAAACCCTATTCCCAGTCATGCATAGACTGAATAATGATGGAAAACTATCTGCACTCCATAAAACAACCTTGTTGTCAAGGGCCCTCTCTTGTGAAGTGCTGAGAATTCTCACTGAAACGTATGGGAATTGCAAGCACTCAGAACTTGGTAGGAGGAGCTCAGGCGTAGGACCTATGCAATCTTAGAAGCAAAGCGGACATACAAGTAAATGGGTATAGGGTAGTGAAGCTCAGGGGGTAAGATTACTTTAAACATGCAGAGAGGGAAGGTGGAAAATGTTAGAATCAGGTTCAATTAAAATCCTCCCCCAGTTTTTCTTAACCTGCTATGGCTAAAGGTGGGACGGAAACCCCAAATAGATCACAATGAAAAATATGAGGGAGAATGAGACATTGAGGTGGTAATTTCTCTAATATACTAAACAATTTTCTAAAAGTACTTTCATAAATTAGCTCATTTAGAGTAAATACACAGCATACAAATGGCTTATATGGGGACTGGATGGCTCAAGAAAACAGCATTTTTAGGCATCGGTTTGATTCCTGCCCAAGTTGGCAGGAATTGAGGATGGTTTTCGGAATTCTGTAGCCTCTCTAAAGTAAGTTGGTAATCTCAGCATAGCTCCTTAGTGGTAAGATGTCCATGTCAAAGCTGCCATCCCAATTGGGAGCCACTTTTGAGAGCCTTTGCAGAGAGCCCAAGGGTCACACGAGTCAGACCATGCAGATTTAACTACCTTCTCATCCCTAAAAGGGAATCCTCCAGATCAGAACTGAAGCACACTTTGGAAGATCACTGATCACTGCTGCCTAGCTTGTGTTAGTAGTTTGCACTCAGATGCCACAATGAGGGGTTAGTTAAAGTGACTGGAACAGAAGAGAATTAAAACGTATGCCAAACGCTTCAGAGTAAAAGCAACCAAAGAAAGTCAAAACCAGACTAAAAATGATTTAAACACATTTTAAGCATATGGGCAAGAACTCAGTGCACAAACCCAAAACTTTTGGATCCATTCCCAGAGCCAAGACACCAGCCTTTTAAATACAACGTATCCATCTCTGTCTAGTCTGTTTTGACTAGTTTTTAGCATAACCACTTAAGAATTTTATTTAACCGGCGTGGAAAGAAAGAGGTTCAAAGAACACTAGGGAATATGTGGCAAAATATAACATGGTTGGATCACTTCCACTGGATTATTCTACTCCGCTACACCACTGAAGAAGCAATCTCATACAAGGGCTGCATGCTCAAAGTCTACAGGGAATTAGGTCAACATCATTCAAGGTAAGTGACACTTTAAATAACTTTAAATTAGCTGTTGACAGTCAGGTACATAGATTGATGAGTGATTACACGAGGTCCCCAACATTATCATTTTGTGGTGGAAGGGAATATTCAAGAAAAAAGAAGAAAGGTAAGAAAGTTTAAAGTATGATAAATATGGTTTTGCCAATCTGTGATGCCCTCAACCAACAGTGAAGTTTATTTAAGGATGCTGGAAACCTGTAAAACAAATTGCTCTCCCTAAATCAAGAATTAAAAAAAAAAAGATTTCTAATTATGCTAACTTGGGTCCAGGAATATTATAGGCAATGCTAATACAGAGTGATATAAAACTCTCTACTGAGTATGACTGGGATGAAGAAAGGAAGCTTTCCTCTTTTTTTCAAGTTACTGGGCCAAATACAGACCTGATGTAAGTGAGCGGTGATAAACTAGTATATAGTGGGTGTGAAATTTGGCTCACTTTGTGCTTGACAGACATCTTAATTACAATATTCCGTAAAATGTGCTTTTAAATAAAATTAACTAAACTTATGAATCCGTAATTAGCACCATTTTACAGAACTAATCAAAACAAGTTTGTTGAAGCACTCCAACTATTTACAATGAGAGTGAATTTAGCCCTAGGGTTCACTTTACTATTTTGTCTCAATTTTCTTGTAATTTCATCCATCACTTTTTTCCAGTCCTCCAAAGGTGATGGATAAAACACAGAAATAAATAGGACCAACTGTTCATAGAACCCTAAGGGAAAACGTAATTTTGTTATAAATAATCCTTGGCACAAATCATGGAAATGCTATACTAAAATTGTTTGTTGAATCATTTATGAATGAGGGCTTCATTTTAAATTTGCAAATAAGGTGTAATGTTTTTTAAAAAGTTTGGAACCCAATCCTCGAGAAACAGAACAGACATGCAAACAGAAATCAGGGTTGCTTTAAGTTTCTTTTCAAACGGGATTTTTATTTGTATTTATGGAAAGCAGAAGATAACATGTTATAAAATTCTTTTCTTAAAAAGTCACCATCTCAGTTTTATTCTGGCTTTATGATTTACCAAATGGAAAACAAAGTTGTTCTCTACAAAGCAACCAAAGAATAATATGAGTTTTTATATGGGTAACTTTTAGCAGCTCCCCCTATGGGCATTCTACAAATTTGCAATGGGCTCCATTCACTTTTTCTCAAGTGATAAAATGAATGCACATATGATGTACAAATGAGATCATTAAAATACTGCAAGAGGGAATGGGCTCCATTCACTTTTTCTCAAGTGATAAAATGAATGCACATATGATGTACAAATGAGATCATTAAAATACTGCAAGAGGGAAAGGGGGACAAAGAGGAATTAATGAAAAGGAGAAATTCTAAATTTCTTTCAAAATTAAAAATCTGAGGGTTTATTGTTACAAATTAAGAGGTAAAGTTCAATTAGATGTAACCCTTCTGCAAAACTGTATGTTACATTTGGCGTGCTCTGGTTTCAGAAGAGGGAATTCTGTTCTCTCATAAAGAATACAAGGAACATAGGATGCAAAAGTCACACACAAGTTTTTTTTAAAAGGTAGCCATCTTTTGTCCATCACTATTCAACATCTGAATGTCAGATATTTGTAGTGTTTCATAGCTTCTTGAGTGTCTGCTGTCTCCCCTTGTAATGTGCACACTACTGCTGGGGTTGTGCTGTGTTGCATGGCAGTGTTCCTTGAAAGTGCCAGCGTCCCACTGCAATGTCAGCACTTCCAAGGGTAACACACTTAGTACAGGGGCCATGGTAGGAATGGACTTTGCTCAGTGAATGAGGTCGGGTAAGCTGGTTAAAAGGTTGTTGGAATGTCTCACAATTTTGTTGTATGCTGCAGAGTGACTCCTGCTCAAGCTGTTTCCTTTCCAAAGTACAAGGTTAAGTAAAATTCAATAGAGATTGAATTAAGTATGCTAGTTTGTTTCCTCTCTTTCCGAGAACTTATTGCACAAAACATAACAACGGCTACCATGTAAACTGATGACTTTCTACTTGATTTACATTATAGAGTTTGGTCTGATTGCAGGCCTGAATCCTGACCCTCTGATAAGTGCTTTAGATTCAACATGATCAGTTTGGGGTAACTACAACATCCCTAAAAAGAAAAGGAGTACTTGTGGCACCTTAGAGACTTTTTTTTTAAACTTAAGTGACTGGTACATACTTTCAACCATAGCTCCATCTTAACATAGTTTTTCGTTTGTAATCAGGTACTTGTTTCAGTGGTACCTAGGGTATATCGGATGAGCAGCTCTGGAATACCATGCTTAGAGACAACACAATGAGGATTCAGCAAACAGCAATGATAAACAATCCAGACATTACAAAATAAACATTTTCTCAACCATAGCTCCTTCCTAAGAGAAAGATGCTTATAAACTAAGGGCCAGATTTTCAGAAGTGCTCAGCACCCAACAGCTCCTACTGAGAACATAGGGAGCGCCCTTTAAATTTACCATGTACTTCTTAGTCTGAAACTAAAATGAGAGAGGTCAAAGCAATATGACTGGACAGCACCCTGGTAGGGACTCCAAGACCCTCCCCTCTTCTCAGCAATAGGGTGTGAAGGTCGAATTCCTCATCAGGGCATTAGTCTCTGTACCTCACTGATGCCACCCTGTCCCGCCTTGCGCCTCCCCCCCAATCTTCCATACTGATTTCTAGCTAGTAGACTTAGTCCTTTGGCTAGTGATGGACTAGTAATTTTACAAAGCCTCATATTAAATCGTCTCAACAGATTAAGATGGATTCCCTACTCCTTTAACAATATTGGTGGAATCACAATTTTTATTTAGCACATAAGGGAGCAACAATTAGGATCAGCTGCTTATTTCTAAATAAAACTCACTAGTTTGCTTTTGTCGGAGAGATTGCATGGGTTCATCACAAAACACATGCAGATGGTAACTTTTGATTACCATATCTACAAAGGCCATTGTGCAATAACCACTATCTAATATTTGAAAGAACAATTCATTATCCTGACAAACTCTTCATGGGACTATTACAAACTTTCAGAGTTATCAAAACACAAAGAGTGGCATCTCTTTCTTAGTCTTTTATCTGCACATTGAAATATTTGCTTATCTAAACAGACCAAGAGAGAAGACACATAAAAGGAACAATAGGTTCATTTCTCATTACAGGGAACAGGTGTGGGCAGCCTTACCTGATCTGTCCTCGCACCAGCGGTCTGTTTTTTGTCCTGTTCATATTTGAGTCAAAGGGAACCTCAAAGAACTGTATAAAAGAAAAGGAAGGATTGAAAGGATGCCGGAGACCATACCAAGCATAGAATGTACTGTCTGTTTTTGTAGGTGCTTTAGTCTTGATTTTTGAAGGTTCAGAACAACAATTAAAATGGCAACCCCCCTTTTACATTAGTTTTGATAGTGTACATTAATACTTTTGGCTTCCCCTTAAAAAGAAAACTACCTGGAAGACAAAAATATTTTGAACGAGTCCATAAAATGTAATAATTTGAAGTAAAGCCCAACTTCAATTTCTGCTCTTGATAAGTTACATACACACACATATATAAAAGAAACAGCCCCCTCCTCTGCCTCCAGTTGTACATTATGTAAACAGTCCTTGCAAATAAGGTGTTTCTGGTTTTGCAAGATGAATGCTATAAATGTTTTCAAGATCATCCAACTTCTGAGAACCCATGACCCGCTCAAAAATCAATCACCTCTGGTAAATGCTACTGCAACTACATGTAGCATCTAGTGATATGATAAATGGTAAATGAAGAAGCCATATGGAATTATTTAGTGTGACAACCCAACTTGACTTTAAACACTGCCTATGTGAAAAGTAGAGTGCTATCATGCTATGAACTCCAGTGGGGTTTTATTGGGCAATGTTTTAAGAACTTATTATTCTTATTATTATTTCTTCTTCTTATTATTATTCTATTATTATAACAAATCCAGTTTTCCATATAGCAAGTCCCTGTAAAGCTATTTAGATCTCAATAAGCTAATGACATAAAACAACCAGGGTCATTTCTCAATGGTTCACCAATACACCAGTGCTTACTGGACACCAACCTCTATTTGTGGAATGAACACTCGGGGCAAGATACCAGTTATATGGGACATAAATATATGGAAAAAGTAATGATGTAATGAAATGTATGATTCTGAACAAAGCCTGAATGATTGTATACTGTTGCCTGCAGATAGATGCTTGACTTATGATGGGCTGGACTGTGCTAAAATCCACTTCATCAGATGTATGGAGTGGAAAATACAGTAGAGAGGTATAAATACAATCTCCCTGGACACCCCTTCTTGTCAACTGTTGAGAGTAGTCCACTTCCACCTGAACTGAATTGGCTCATTAGCACTGACCCTCCCGCCCTCAATTGGTAAGGCAACTCCCATCTTTTCATGTGCTGTGTATTTATACCTCTCTACTGTATTTTCCACTCCATGCATCTGATGAAGTGGGTTTTAGCCCACGAAAGCTTATGCCCAAATACATTTGTTAGTCTCTAAGGTGCCACAAGGACTCCTCGTTGTTTTTACAGCAACAGAGAATCCCTCCCATTGCTGTAGTGAGTGTCTACACTGAAGCGCTACAGTGGACTCAGCTGCGGCATTTCTAGTGAAGACATAGTCTCTTACAGCTCCTAGCACAAGGCTCTCATCATAGGGCATAATCATTTATGTCACAGTAGCGCCCTATGATTTTAGCCCACGAAAGCTTACGCCCAAATAAATTTGTTAGTCTCTAAGGTGCCACAAAGACTCCTCATTGTTTTTCCTGACACAGACTAACATGGCTACCACTCTGAAATCTGTTGCTGTAGTTAATCTACTTCCCAGAGAGACAGTAGCTAGGTTGATGGAAGAATTCTTCTGTCGACCTAGTGCTGTCTACACTGGGAGTTAGATCTTCTTAAATATGTTGCTCAGGGGTTGGATTTTTCACACCCGAGTGACATAGTGGGTTCGACCTAACGTTTTAGTTTAAGCCTGTCCTAAGATACATGCCCTGTCCTAAATGGTTTACAAAGGATCTGGAACATGACAAATACAAGAGATGTTGAGAGGAAGGGAAGAGGAGCTTACTTGGAGAAAGATGTGAAGAACAATAAATATGCTTTGAGAGACAGACTGTTTCACGCAAAAGAAAGTAACACCGTGGAAGCCACAAAGTCAAAAATGAAAGATGATGCTGAAGCAGGGAATGAAGTTAAAGGAAAGGGACAAGTACAGGAACCAAGGGGAGTATAGGGAGACATGGGAGCAGAGAGGTATGTAGGAGCAAAATTACATGGGACCTTATAGGTGAGAAGCAAAAGCAGCAGCTGCCGCTTGGATTTTATATGATAAGAGAGGGATTCAAGGAGGCACTGATATAGTTCATGTAGTGGAAGAAAAGATGATTTTGGCGCTAGCATCTCGGAAACTGTAGGTGGAGAGGTAGAAGTCAGAAAGGAGAAGGGTACAGCAAGCGATGAGCAGATGCAAAGAAGGGTTTTGGCAGTGAAGGCAGTCTATATAATACAGATTCATACACAAGAAATAAAACAATTTGTACTTATCACTTGTAGGTCTTAATCTCATATTGTACGTTAAGTTCTTCACCACTGGGAGTTTTGAAAGATTCCCACCTCGCTCATTACATTATAATATTATAATAGCACTGGCCAGTTCCATCACGGATCAAGTTAAAAGAGATTATTCCATTATAAATCCCAGTTTTATGTGGCCTCAATGCTGAAAAATTAAATTGGGAATGAAATGTAGCACAAGTGGTCTTTGACCCTGAATGAATCTTTTCCATCACATTTAAAAAAAACCCAACCCTGCAGCTGCAAAGTATTAGTATTATAGGCAGAGCTGGTAGAGACACCTATAGTTGGTTAACACTTTCCATTATAAGACCCTGTTTTAAATTGCTTATAAATTTGGCAAACTTTAAACATTCAGGCTGAAATTTTCCATGCCGGCGTCTGCCTGAGGCTGAATTTTTCTAGAAAGCTGCAACCATTTCCAAAAATAAGGAAAAATAAGTTTGGGGGAATTTTTTTGGCTCATGTTAAAATGTTCTACAGCTGCTCAACTGAAAAGCTCTACCACCTCTATACTTTGAGCAAGAACTTGATATTTGGCAGAGGGGTCGGTCTCGTGTCAGGGATGTGGCTGTGAAAATCTACTAATGTTTGGCCAAGTTACAAGCTTCTAAAAACTGCAGTTTGCACACGCCAAGGAGAGGTTTACCTGCCATTGCTCTTCCTGATGCAGCTGTGGCACCAGATATCAGAACTGAGAGCAGGAACACAGTTTTTCCCATGCTTTCTGTGTTCGCCCTGCTGGTGCTGCCCGTGAGGAACAGGAACAGGAGTCAAACTGACTTGAATGCAGGCGGGCTAGGAGCAGTGTTGGGAGAGCAGGAGATGGGAAGGAGGGATGAGAATCAGGCAGTGGAAGAAGACATGGACAGGAGCCAAGAGGAAGCAGGGACAGAAACAGAGGTGGACAGGGACTGAGGAGTCTATAACCAATAGATCACACTACCCCTCAAGAAACTGGAATAGGAAGCAAGATTCTTGAGTCTCTGCATTCCTCTGCTCTCAGCAAATAGCTACGAAATCCACTGGAGAAGTGGGTCTCTCATCTCATCTCTCATCTCATCTGGCTCGCCCACACAGAAATTAACAGCCTACTACTATTACTATTAACTCAAGGAGTAGATCTAACCCTGCTGATGACCCAACTGAGAGTGAACATGGTTCCACAGGATGGATTTCTGGTTTTGTCAGTTTGCTTTTAAAAAATGTAACAAACTACATTACAAAACAAAACAACTATGTTGAAAGAATATTAAGATTGCAAAGTCACACACAAATGTTATACAGAATTAAGGTTGCCTGTAGAACCTTAATGTGGTCCCCTTGTGCATATGCATTATGATGTCGTCTTTAATTACATGATCACATCCTGTTTTTTCCACAGGACTCTTTACCTCCTTCAGTGCACAGGATGGACCGGGCCCCGGAAATGAATCAGAGTTGTGTAGTTAATGAGCGTTGTCTGTAGTACCTGTGCTTTGTTGATTGCAGAAGCTGGAAGGTATGAAGTGAATGAGGCAGGTGATTGCAGGAAGAACAATGATGATCTTGTGGTTAAGTCAGTTGAATGCCACCCTGGAGAACTAGATTCTGTCCCTACCTTTGCTACACTTACACCAAACAGATGACCACTAACTGAATGTCTCATTTTCTGGGACTCTGAGGTCTGATTTGCAGAAAACTGCTGACTGTTCACAAGTACAACTGAGGTCAATGGGAGCGGTGTTTTCAACATATAAAGTTTTATAAAAATACTGATAAGGAACTGATGTACAGTTTAACTAATGTGCTAGGTGCTGTATAGACAAATAGGAAACAGACTATAAACACTCCACATATTTTAGGCAGTTTATTTTAAAACTACAGTTTGTGTTTTGAGTGTTATAGTTTTATCACTTAACTGCCCTCCCCTCCGCCCCCCACCAAAAAAACAAAAGGCGGCAAAGAATTACAAATGTTCAGAAAAGGAAAAATGCTCCGTTTGTATTTGAAACTAATGATTGCTTCTGACAGCTCAGCATTTTGCTAATGGTTTGTTTCACAGTTACATTTCAGACACAATTACATTTAATGAAGGAAAAATATCATTTGACATCAGAGTGGTAAAGCAGGAAGGCAAATTATATAATCTAAAGTACTTTTCTTGAAAACATCTTTGGTTGTGCTCAAATAGGCTTTTTCAAGAAACTTCTACAAAACTTTGCTTTATTTATAGTTGTAACTCTGACTTCAGTGCATTTACTCCTGATTTACACTGATGAACTGATCAAGAGAATCTGGCCTGTAAATTATTTAAAATTGGCCGAATGTATTCACTCTGCAATGGATGGAATAAAAATGGTAGTGAGGTTTTAACAGAACTGTGTCCGGAAAAACATAAAATGATTGTAAAACAAAGGGCAGCTAGACATTTGACATTTACTGTGTTAAAAGAAATGAAACACATTACACCTACTGTAATTATTATATGAAATATTTCCATATCTTTAATATAGTAGTTAAGCACTGAATGTACTATCAGGTTTCAGAGTAACAGCCGTGTTAGTCTGTATTCGCAAAAAGAAAAGGAGTACTTGTGGCACCTTAGATGCATCCGATGAAGTGAGCTATAGCTCACAAAAGCTTATGCGCAAATAAATTGGTTAGTCTCTAAGGTGCCACAAGTACTCCTTTTCTTTTTGTGAATGTAATATATATTTCAAACAGGGCATCTCCTTGCTCAGTTAAGTAACTAGTTAAGAACAGACTATTGTAATGCAGACATGCAAGCTGACAGAATTAAGTTGCTGTGGGACTCTTAGCTCAGGACTGCCTCACTTTTTTCTTATTTAAATCACAATCTAATATTTTATTAATGTCATTTTTGTGTGTGGATTACATATTTGATTGAAAGAAACTATATTTATTAGAAAAACCCTTTTATACATATCACACCAGATCTTTAATCACACCAGATCTTTACTGAGCTAGCTGCAATTACATGTCAGTAAGATGCCATTTATCAAACTTTTCACATTATGTTCCCAGATGTTCAGCAAAATTCTCTTTCCACTTGAAATTATTTCCCCCTGATATGTAAGAAAAATGAAAAAAAAATGTATCTGAAATATTGTTCCAGAGGAATGAAGGGGGAAATCAAACATAGATTATCTCATTACAGGCCTGCACAGTTCTGCCCATTTTAGCAAATAGTAAATTCAGTAAGATGAATCCTGGATAAATAAATATTTCAGCAGCTCTCAAGAGGCTTTTTCCTCAGGAAGTCGGAATGCATCACTTCATCTGGCCAAGGCAGAATATTATCTTCCCTGCATTTTTGGCAAGCGAACCATCACAAGGATAGCCACAGGGTTAAATCTACAGCAACTGAACACCCCAAGTGTCATAACTTGGCAATGGTTTTTGAGAGCCTAACCTAAATTTTAATCAGCACACACAAACATTTAAAACACTATGTTGAAAAAAGTCACACTAACCAGAACATTGTGGTTTATTTCTGGATCAGAAAGATCCTTCTCTCTGTATAGTTCTCATCAAGTCAACATACAATAATTATATTCTGTGTTCCTAACTAGTGTTAGATCAACTGTCATGTTAGTGTTATTTACAACCATGTGTTTCTTATCAGGTTCCCCCATATTTTTTTTCATTTTTATGTTTGTAGAAATGTAATTTAAAGATTGTTTAAAATTTTCAACCTATACCTTGGAAGTACAAGCTTAGGTATAAGAACAGAACTTGCTTACATCACAAGTAACTCCTCCTCCAATAGTTACAGATACCTCCACTTGTTTCAGTTAACATCTTTATTATTCTTACAGTTTATGCATTTGGGATTGTGGCATCATGTCTTAGAACAATACTGTTGATACTGGGCTATACTCCTTCCAGAAGCAGCTAGCAAAACACCTAGTAACTGGGCAGGGAGGTGTAAGGGAAAAGATAGTATTGTCCCTCTTTGAAAACATTTTACCTCTACTTTAAAGATGAGTTTAGCCTGTACTAATCACTTTTCCCAATAAGACAGAATTGCAAAATAGTTTACAGCAATGTCCCTCTTCAGCAAAGCTATTACAGTAAAAAGATTTATAATTTCTGTATGAAATTATTGCACTATCAATACAGGTGGGAAATGTTTGCATACTGGTTGGATACGGTCTCTGTAAAAGGAGCCAGGAATGTGCAACTGAAGTCCTTCTGCTATGTGTTTGCAATCAAGCTTTCTGTAGAGGCAATCTTGGGGCAAAAGGAAGCGAGAGGATGAAGGGTGATGTATCCCTGAAAATAAGTTTGCTGGGTACACTGAATGAACAGGTTAGATGATCATTAAAACTGATTGGGACACAGTTTTTTTTGTAAACAATCTTATTCAGTATTGCCCAAGGGTCCAGTGGCTCTGCATTCAGTACATTGTAAATTCACATGGTTTTGTACTGCGTTTTATCTTTAGGTTCCAACAATCAGGGGGTCTAACTGCAGTACCAGGAGATCTCTCATTGCTGCTGTATCAACAGAGAACCTGAGTAAGCACAATCAGCAAAGGGGGTCCTGGTCCTGGATTTCTGGCTTCTTTAAAGCAGCAACCTCCTATCAAGTCGTAGATTAACAGAAAATGGCCCATCCAATCTATATTAGGAATCCAAAGTGACTGAAAGACAAGCTCTGCATAGGTGATCTACTTATACACTCTTGCCATTTCTGGTGGCAAAGGATTAAAATATAGAATTATGACAATATACTCACATTATTCCTGTTTAAAACCAAATATAATACTCGTATTAAGAAGAATGTTGCACACTATGAACAAAGGACCAGCCACACTTACACTATTGAACTTTTTCCATATATCTCAGTGGATCTAGAATATAACAAAGAAGGGCACCCTGAAAAATATCAATCCATACCCCTTCACAGAACATCCCTAATCTATGACATATGATGAAAGCAGCAGCAGCAGCAGGCTGGAATGGGCAAACAATTTTCTGTGTATTGACATAACATTTTACTCTAATGCTATATATATATTTAAATCAGGGCTGATAATCCAGTTAGGCTAAAGACAGAATGTAACCCTTCTATTAAAAGAAAATATTAATTCAGTCAATTTAGTGGTCCCCTAATCCTCTATGGTAAAGGATAAGAAGACTCCTGTGTCTGCATAAAATTCAGACTACCCCCTTGCACCACTGCCCCCTTTGCAAAGTGTATCTCGGATGGAAGGGACATCCCTGGATTAGCAATTTCTATTCATTCTCCTGCATTTCGTCTAAGCATAAGAACCGAAAAACGGCCATACTGGGTCAGATCAATGCTCCATCTAGCCCACTAGGTGCCTGATGCTTCAGATGGAATGAACAGAACAGAGCAATTAGCGAGTGATCCAACACACGAGAAGTAATTCTTCCGCTCTACTCCATGCTGATTGGACCTCAACTGGAGTACTGTGTCCAGTTCTGGGTGCCACATTTCAGGAAAGATGTGGACAAATTGGAGAAAGTCCAGAGAAGAGCAACAAAAATGATTAAATGTCTAGAAAACATGACCTATGAGGGAAGATTGACAAAACTGGGTTTGTTTAATCTGGAAAAGAGAAGATTGAGAGGGGACATGATCACAGTTTTCAAGTACATAAAAGGTTGTTACAAGGAGGAGGGAGAAGAATTGTTCTTCTTAACCTCTGAGGATAGGACAAGAAGCAATGGGTTTAAATTGCAGCAAGGGAAGTTTAGGTTGGACATTAGGAAAAACTTCCTAACTGTCAGGGTGGTTAAGCATTGGAATAAATTGCCTAGGGAGGTTTTGGAATCGCCATCATTGGAGATTTTTAAGAGCAGGTTAGACAAACACCTGTCAGGAATGGTCTAGATAATACTTAGTCCTGCCATGAGTGCAGGGGACTGGACTGGATGACTTCTCGAGGTCCCTTCTAGTCCTATGATTCCAGTCATCCAGTCCCAGCCTCTGGCAATCAGAGGTTTAGGGACACCCAGAGCTTGGGGCATGTTCCTGACCACCTTGGCTAATAGCCATTGATAGATAAATTTCTGGAGGATAGGTCCAATTCTTTTTTGAACCCTGTTATACTTTTGGCCTTCACAACATCCCCCACTAACAAGTTCCAGAGGCTGACTGTGTTTGTTTCTTATGTTTGTTTTAAACTCGCTGCCTATTAATTTCATTGGGTGATCCCTGCTTCTTGTGTTATGTGAAGGGGTCAATAACACTTCCCTATTCACTTTCTCTACACCAGTCATGATTTTATAGACCTCTATCATATTCCCCCTCAGTTGTCTCTTTTCTAAGCTGAACAGTCCGTCTTTTTAATCTCTCCTCATATGGAGGCTGTTCCATACCCCTAATTTTTGTTGCCATTTTCTGTACCTTTTCCTATTCTAATACATCTTTTCTGAGATGAGGTGACCAGAATTGCATGCAGTATTCAAGATGTGGGTGTACCATGGATATATATATAGTGGCATTATGATATTTTCTGTCTTATTATCTAGCCCTTTCCTAATGGTTCCTAACATTGTAAGTTTTTTTTGACTGCTGCTGCATATTGAGCAGATGTTTTCAGAGAACTAGCCACAATAACTCCACA
Organism: Natator depressus; assembly: GCF_965152275.1. Taxonomy (NCBI): domain Eukaryota; kingdom Metazoa; phylum Chordata; order Testudines; family Cheloniidae; genus Natator; species Natator depressus. Next base: position 21,000,698 of record NC_134247.1, on the reverse strand, counting down.
ATCTCTAGAGTGATAATAGTTAATTTAGACCCCATCATTTGGTATGTGTAGTTAGGATTATGTTTTCCAAAGTGCATTACTTTGCCTTTATCAACACTGAATTACCTCTGCCATTTTGTTGCCCTCTCACCCAGTTTTGTGAGATTCCTTTGTAATTCTTCACATTCAAGTTTGGTCTTAACTATCTTGAGTAATTTTGTATCACCTGCAAACTTTGCCACCTCACAGTTTACCCCTTTTTCTAGATCATTTATGAATATGTTGAACAGCACTGGTTCCAGTACAGATCCTTGGGAGATCCCGTCATTTGCCTCTCTCCACTGTGAAAACCAGCCATTTATTCCCACCCTTTGTTTCCTATCTTTTAATCAGTTACTGATCCATGAAAGGACCTTCCCTGAGTCTTATTCCATGACAGCTTACTTCACTTAAGAGCCTTTGCGGAGGGACATTGCCAAAGGCTTTCTGAAAGCCCAAGTACACTATATCCTCTGGATCACCCATGTCCACGTTTGTTCACACACTCAAAGAATTCTAATAGATTGGTGAGACATGTTTTCCATTTACAAAAGTTGTGTTGACTCTTCCCCACCATATCATGTTCATCTATGTGTCTGACAATTATGTTCTTTACTATAGTTTCAACCAATTTGCCTGGTACTGAAGTTAGCCTTATCAGCCTGTAACTACCAGCATCACCTCTGGAACCATTTTAAAAATTAGTGTTATAGTAGCTATCCTCCAGTAATCTGGTAGAGTGGCTGATTTAAGCGACAAGTTACATACCACAGTTAGTAGTTCTGCAATTTCCTAAATCTTGGGTTAATACCATGCGGTCCTGGTGACTTCTTACTGTTTAATTTATCAATTAGTTCCAAAACCTCCTCTATTGACACCTTAATCTGGGACAGTTCCTCAACTCTGTCTCCTAAAAAGAATGGCTCAGATGTGGGAATCTCCCTCACATCCTCTGCAGTGAAGACCGATGCAAAGAATTAATTTAACTTCTCCACAACAGCCTGGTCTACCTTGAGTGTTCCTTTAGCACCTCGAACATCCAGTGGTCCCACTTATTGTTTAGCAGGCTTCCTGCTTCTGATGTGCTTTAAAAAAATAGCTGTTAGTTTTTGAGGTTCTTCCCCTAGTTGCTCTTCAAATTCTTTTTGGCCTGCCTAATTATACTTTTATACTTGGCTTGCCAGAGTTTATGTTCCTTTCTACTTTTTTCAGTAGGATCTAACTTCCAATTTTTAAAAGATGTCTTTTTGTCTCTAACCGCATCTTTTATTCTGTTGTTTAGCCATGGTGGCATTTTTTTGGTCCTCTTACTGTTTTTTTATTTGGGGTATACAATTAGTGTGAGCCTCAATTATGGTGTTTTTAATAAGTTTCCATGCAGCTTGCAGGAATTTCACTCTTGTTCCTTTCATTTCCATTTAACTAGCTCTCTCATATTTGTGTTGTTCCCCTTTTTGAAATTAAATGCTACTCCGGCAACTGGCCCCTTTTCCTTAATTAGTCTCCATGCTTCAGGGTGCTCAGCAGGCCAGCCTTTCTCTGCTAATATCTCCCGGTGTCTGCCCTGCTATGCATGAAGAAGCAGCATTTAAGGTGGCCCTCTTCTCCTAGCTCATCCCCAGTTGGCTGGGGGAAAAGGGCCCCACCCTTTCTGTAAACACCCTGGCCTAGGGCCCTTAAAGAAACAGTAGCAGGATTGCATCCCAAATACTTCTTACTCTCGGGACTGCTTCCTCTCTCCCAGTGTCTCCCAGGTCCTTGTATAAATAATCAGACCATTTCAAAAGGACTGTGACAAAGTGAGCTATTAGGCACCACTACTTTAAGAGGTAGACTACCGCGTCACAGGTCACAAGCATGATTTTATAAAGGTATTTAAAAGTGCATTAATTGGGGAAGCAAAGCAAAACAAAACTGACCAGATAGCATAGCATGGGGGTAGGTGGGCTCCAAATTAATTAATTTTGGCTAATTTTTAGATATTACCTTTTTACTTTAAATTTCCTGATTTTGCCATGCATTCAAAAGGAAATTTGCATTTCTAGTTTTCTTTATTGCAGGAAACGACAGTGCCAATTTCTTGCTTGGATTGTTTTTTAAATTTTATTTCATTATTTTAAAAGATTTCTATTATTTTGTCTTTTAGTGATTTACCCCACTCTGTTATTAGGTATGATGATTAGAGTATCTTTTACAATAAATACATTATGCTTTCCCTTTACTATCATGATAAACAAGGTGAAAGCAAACATTATTAGTTCACCTGCTTGTTTCCTTTCAATCACTTTTCTATGAAATATCAATGAGCAATTAAAAAAAATTACAAAGATATTTTTAGTCAAATATATACAGCTGTGATTAAAAACAGAAGTTAAGGATGGGATTTTTCAAAGCACTCAGGCACTTTGGGCCTAACTCTTCTCACTGAAGTCAGTGGCAATTTGATTTCAATGAGAGCAGAATTAGGGCAATGCGGAAGACTTTTGAAACTCCCTCCTTAAGAAAATCCCACCTTAATTGTACAAAGAAGGGAAGGCTTTTGAGATTGTTGGCTTGGAGAACGTACATTTGGATATCAGAAAGGGAACTCTGCACCTGTTTGTCTTCAAGATATGAAAATAAAGCAAGGTAAATATTTTAAGGATTAGAAATTGCTTTTATAAAACTGTGGAAGTAGCTGAAAACCCTCTGGCCCTGCAGTTCCCCATGCTAGCTACAATCTGCTTTAATATTTTCCATTTCAAACAAGGGTCTAATTAAAAACAAGACCAATGCAAGCCTAAACAACGTTCCATTACTAACTCATAGGTAGGTAGGACTTCTGCATTTTATCTAAAAAGCAAAGCTGTCACATCCTGGAAGAACTGGAGACAGATGTGTCAGGAAAATGAGCTGCCAGAATTTTTTTTTTTAATTTTTATTTTTGTAAAGCCTCCACTCAAGCCATATCCCCTTGTTACATAGTGTTCAGGATACTCTTTTTTGTCTGTAGTGGAGAAGGGGAGGTAATTGCTAAGAAGATGTTGGGATCTGTCACTTGAGAAGGAAATATTTTCAGTATAGAACACCTAAAAATCCAGATTTCAATTAACACTTTATCTGTCCTGGAAGATTAATAGTATTCATTGTGGTCTCAGCTTTTAAAAATTCAAGAAATGACAACTTGTTACTACTCTGCCAACAGTTTATAACATAAGAAACAATGTAGGTGTAACAATCCTTAAAAATCCACAGGCCAGATATCTGAAATGTTCTACAGAAAGTACCTTTGTTTCTTCCATTGTAACTAACATTTAAAGACAGCTAGGTGATATTATGGAACATGCCCATTTCCCAAAGGGAGAAGGGGGGACACATTCTTTACTCTTGTAGCTAAACAGGGGCTTGCTGTTCTGCCCTCCACCTGGATTGTTACTTAGAAGGTATACTCTATGTACTTTGATTGCTTGGGTCAGTAAGCTCTGGAGAAAACGAAACCCCAAACACATTCAAATTACATTAAAAGGAGAAACACCAGGTACTCAAATAACCCAAACATTCCATTTTAATTGTTGCCTGGCTTTCTTTGAATAATACGGTTCACTTCACAAGACCATGTATGCGTACACCCTATATTTATATTTGTCTTCATTTGAACCAAAACTCTTCAGCAAGATTGACCAACAGGACAAGCATGATCATTAAACTCCCGGGGTTTGATCGCCTCTGCAGCTACACTTTTGCCAAGCAATACCCTTTCATGATATCACCACCACAGTACAAGGAGCTTGAAGAGTACATGATTATGTCAACACTTAGAAGTGTCAAAGTGACATAGCTTGAATTCAACAACGCCCTCATTACTAATGCGCTGTCTTCTGTTCTTGTCACAATGATAAAGGCTTGACACTGACAGCAGAATAACAGATGCACCCTGAAACACAAAGCATATGACTGATGAAGCTCAGACCAAGCAGTTACTGTTACTGCAGGTGTGGATACGCTTGTGGCATTCACCTGGGCAAAGACAGTGAATGGGTAGTGAAAGGACTCTGTGTTAGAGTGAGATTGTGTGTATGGGAATAACCGAGGGATTAATTAAAACAGAAAAAACACGGAAGGGTCAGACTCAGAAGCTATTTGCACATACAGGTCAAAGTAAGTGTGCACATGCAGCAATTATACTGTTCCTACAAGTAACATTTACTTTCTTCTCTCCCTTGTACTTAACAAATGATATTTACTAGACACAAACATGTGCCACAATGAAACTTTCCTCCTCTTGATACTTTCAAACCACAGTATGTCAGAGACCTGAACTGAAGAGCACTAAACCCCTTGCTTCTTTAGAAAATAGGAGAGAGCCTTCCACAGGCTCCGGGGAATGCTGAAAACCTAATCTTCAGGTCTAAATTTATATTCGATTAAATACACATTATTTTAAAATAAAATAAAAGTTAAAAATCAGATACTTCTTGTATAAACTGCTGAGATCTGAAAACCATTGAGGCTATCAACCATCTTTTCAGAGCCGAATCAGAACTCCTATCTATTTTGATTTAAAAAAATAAAGACATATATACACAAGCAACCCCCATGCACCTCACTCTTCCCCAAACATTCATTCAAAAAGATGGCCATTGCACTGTGTAGTGAAAGTCAACTATTTGGGCTTCTAGGACAAATGGGAATGAATTCCAAAACCCTCACATTGATTGTCCTGCCAGCAGCTTTCTCCCTTATGAATCAACAGACTTAGTGATATATGTAATATATGCCATCATGTGCCAGCAATGCCCCTCTGCCATGTACATTGGCCAAACTGGACAGTCTCTACATAAAAGAATAAATGGACACAAATCAGACGTCAAGAATTATAACATTCAAAAACCAGTCGGAGAACACTTCAATCTCTTTGGTCACTCGATTACAGACTAAAAGTGGCAATTCTTCAACAAAAAAAATTTCAAAAACAGACTCCAACGAGAGACTGCTGAATTGGAATTAATTTGCAAACTGGATACAATTCACTTAGGCTTGAATAAAGACTGGGAGTGGATGTGTCATTACACAAAGTAAAACTATTTCCCCTTGTTTACTTCCCCCCATACTGTTCCTCACACGTTCTTGTCAACTGTTGGAAATGGCCCACCTTGATTATCACTACAAAAGGTTCCCACCCCTCCCTCCTGCTGGTAATAGCTCACCTTAAGTGATCACTCTTGTTACAGTCTGTATGGTAACACCCATTGTTTCATGTTCTCTGTGTATATAACATCTCCCCACTGTATTTTCCACTGTATGCATCTGATGAAGTGAGCTGTAGCTCATGAAAGCTTATGCTCAAATAAATTTGTTAGTCTCTAAGGTGCCACAAGTACTCCTTTTCTTTTTGCGGACACAGACTAACATGGCTGCTACTCTGAGACTTAGTTTGAGTGCTTCTGTCAGTTGCAATGTTGGCTAGATGACACAGTGAGAGATAGAGTCTTTCAGGTAGGCAGGTCCCAGGCCATTTAGGGCCTTATAGGTTAACACAGAGGTTCTCAAACTATGGTCCGCGGACCACCAGTGGTCCACGAGCTCCATGCAGGTGGTCCACAGATAGTTCTTTGTAAGTGGAGCTGCGCATGCCTTCCCAGCCCGGTGGCTGCTGCGGTAGGGGAAAGGCGCCCCGCCCCCTCCTTCCCAGCAGCAGCTATGACGGGGAAGAGACATCACCCCCTTCCCAGCCTGATGGTTGCTGTGGTGGGGGAGAGACACCCACCTCCTTCCCAGCCGCAGCTATGGCGGGGGAGAGACCACCCCCCCCCTCAGCCTGGTGGAGAGATTTAGTGGTCTACGGTAGGAGTAGTTATTTAATTGAGCCTTTGGTGTTATTTTATTTTTATTCACATTTAATCCAGAAGCAAAATGTGTGTTTCTTAAATTGGTACCCTACGACACTACATACATAGTTTTAATTGGTTTCATTTTTCAGCTGCATATGCGTGGTTTGCATTGGATGCAATTCAGCTAACCTACCTATTGTATGTATTGGGCATCATTGTCACGTGGAAAGTATTGACTCTACCAGAATCCAGTGCTTTTTCAAAAATTGTAACAGTTGTCAGTTCAGTAAGTAGGATAGTAGTCAACCCCCAGACATGGATTTGTGGTTGAAAAGGGGATATTTGAAAAAGAAAACAACAATAAATAATCAAACCTGTGACAGTGAGATCAGTGAAAAGTTCAAAATCAAACAAACGAACATACATCTGCAAGGGAAATTTTGAGTGCAGACCCATTTTTACCAGGAACCAGTACGAGTACCGGTAATGGTAATACACTGAAACGCCGAAAACTGGTAAGACAATACCACTCAAGCTATATTAATGTAGGCTTCACATGTACTGGTGAACAAGGTGAACCAAGGCCGCAATGTGTGTTATGCTACGCAGTGCTGGCTAATGAAAGCTTGAAGCCTGCAAATCTCTGGTGTCATTTGGAGACAAATCACACTGCTTTCAAAGATAAACCTCCTGAATTTTTTCAGCTCAAACTGAATGAGTTGAAACAAGGGAAAGTAACAATGTTTGCTCACGCAACAGTAAATTTAAAAAAAGAACAGGAGTACTTGTAGCACCTTAGAGACCAACAAATTTGTCTGAGCATAAGCTTTCGTGAGCTACAGCTCACTTCATAGCTCACGAAAGCTTATGCTCAAATAAATTTGTTAGTCTCTAAAGTGCCACAAGTACTCCTTTTCTTTTTGCGAATACAGGTTCACACGGCTGCTACTCTGAAACCAGTAAATCTAAAGGCTCTGGAAGCTTCATTTGCACAAGCTTTAGAATCACCAAAGCGAAGAAGCCTCACTCTACTGGGGAAGAAATTATTCTGCCTGCAGCTACAGAACGTGCGTTTATAATGTGTGAAGAGAAGACGGCAAAGCAGTTACATTGTGTGCCTCTTTCAAATGACACTGTGTCACACAGAAGTCAATATATGGCAGATAATGTTAAAGACATTCTCGTGAAATGTGTGAACAACAGTAGGTATTTTGCATTGCAATTGGATGAGACGACTGATATTGCTGACATTGCAAATCTTCTTGCGTACATCGGGTATGGGTGGGAAGGGAAAGTATTTGGAAGATAATTTGTTTTGTCGTTGAGTGCCAAGAAGAACAACCATTGAACAACTTTTCCAGGTACTAGATGAATTTGTGAAGGAATGCAGTATTGATTGGCAATGTTGTGTTGGAGTATGTACTGACGGGAAGACACGGTGGGGTAATGGCTCGTATCCACAAAGTGGCACCGATGTCACATGGGTGCACTGTAGCATTCATCAAGAGGCACTAGCTGCCAAGAAAATGCCAGTGGAAATGAAGGGTGTTTGGGACTCTGCTGTGAAAACTGTTAATTTCATAAAAGCTAGACCTATGAATTCTCGAATTTTTAGTGTACTGTACAATGAAATGGGTAGTGTTCATGTACAACTTCTTCTTCATACAGAAGTACACTGGTGGTCAAGAGGCAAAGTACTTACTCATTTGTTTGAGCTACATTCACAAATAAAGCTATTTCTAACAGACCATCCATTCCAATTGAAAAGCTGTTTTGAAGATTAATCCTGGCTCTCATGATTGAGTTACCTCTCTGATATATTCACACGCCTAAATGAGCTGAATGCTGGGCTGCAGGGAGTTTCAGTGGCTATATTGGATGTGCAAGACAAAATCAATACAATGATCAAGAAACTTGACTTGTCTGCTAGTCACGTAAAAAAGGACGATTTCAGCTCATTCCCAACATTGGAACGTTTTCTGTCTGAAAATGAACTGGTTCTTGACAAAAAAATTAAAAATGACATCGAAGAACATCTTGTTGCTCTTAAGCAACAGTCTGAAGATAACTTTCCAGTAGAAGCAGAACCAAACAACTGGATACGTAATCCTTTCAGAATTGAAATCAGTGAGCTGTCCTCTGGTTTGTCCAATAAGGCACAAGAGTGCTTGTTGGAGCTTTCTTGTGACGAAACGTTATGGTCAGTATTTAAAAGACATTCCCTAATTGAGTTTTGGGTTCAAAGAACTGGAGAGTACCCAGACAAAGCAGTGCATTTGCAGACAAAGCAGTGCGTTTTCTGATGCCATTTGCTATTACGTAATTGAGCAAGACAGGATTTTCATCACTTACCACCCTCAAGTCCAAATACAGAAGCAAGATGAATGCTGAACCTCACCTAAGGCTAAAGCTGACAAACATTACACCCAACTTCCCTGAACTTTGCTCATAAAAACAGGCACATCCATCACATTAGAAAGGTAAGACTACTCATATTAAAATATGAGTTGTGTGCTTTTATTTGTAGAACAAAAAACAATTATTATTAAGGTTTTTTTTATATAGTGCTTTTATCCAAAGCAATTTATGATACTTAGCTAACGGTACAAACAACATTTGGAAAGATCATTAAGTGGTCCGCTGAGAGCCTCAGCAATTTTCAAGTGGTTCGCAAAAAAAAAGTTTGAGAACCACTGGGTTAACAGAAACACTTTAAACTCCACACATCAACAGGGAGCCACGGCAAATCACAGAGCCCTGGTATGTTTTCATTGTGAAATATTCTGCTCAATAACACAGCAGCTGCATTCTGCACTAGCTTGTTTCCAAATGGTTTTAAGGTATAGCCGCATATGGGGCTCATTCCTGCAAGATGCTAAGCACCTTGGATCCTGCAAAGCATATAAGCACATGCTCAACTTTGTGCATGAGTAGTCCCATTGATGGCAATGGGGCTATTCAAATGCTTCAGTAAAGCACATTTAAGTGTTTTGCAGGATCGGGAACAGAGTGCTCAGAATCTTGCAGGATTCAGACCCTTGAGTGCATTGCAGCAATTTAAACTTGAGGCTGACAGAAGTGCGTGTAACCCACACACCTCCTAGGTGCGGTGTTCTGTCCCATGTAGTAGCAATAAGACCACTTACAGAGAGAGATTAATGAGTCTACTCTACAGCTTTAGCTAAGAGCCAGTTGGCTTTTAGCTCATGCGGTAGAGGCCTATCCACTAAGGTCCAGAGGTCCCAGGTTTGGTCCCGCCTGCCGATGACCAGGGTCTGTCGGCATTACACATGCACCACAGTAGCAAGGTTCACACCCAAAAGGGAAAGATGCAACCTCCTGTGACTGTAGCTTTGACTCTGCTGCTTCCAACACGCTGGATGAAGCAGCTATGCTGGTGCATCAGACCATGTATGTTGGGAACCAGAGCAGCCGGGCAAATGGGAAGGAGACTATGGGTGGGAATGCTTCACAGGCAACCCAACATGTTGCCCTTTACTTGGCAGATTTGTCATCTCACAATCTAGCCCTATAAAAACAAGGTAAAGCACAACAGAGCAGCGCACATATCTCTACATACTGTGAAGTGTTCCTCTTGCATATCTAGAAAAATGGTGTGGTCCTTTTATGTTTTTAAAACGACTTTTGCCCATAGCCACAAGAATTCAAACTCCTGGGTTTGGATCTGCCCGAAACCACGTACCTGCTTCCCTCCCATACTGTGTTTGTTTTGTTTGAAATGGGGGAAGTGAAGGAGGGGACTTGTACATATTTAGCAGGCTCATTTCTACATTCTTACAACTATTTATATTATACTGTTGGAACGGTATTATATTTTTTAGGGACAATTATCAAGAGTTCAATAAAATCGTATTTATGACTTACTATAATGCACTTTGAATTACTTTGCAAAGTCATTTATAACTTATAATTTAAAAACACAACCAAACACTCTAACGATTATCTGAATGCTGAAGATAAGGAATTGCACTTAATCAATATCTAGCTTTAATTACTGTATGTGCCATAACAATATTTATTAGCCCAGATCCTCCACGTGTGGCGCAGCAGCCAGTAAAATCTGACCCTAAAGATGGCTTTCCTTACCCAGAAATCCTCTTGTGAAGAAAAGTCAACACTAGTGGAAGAGCCCGCACATTCCCTCACCTCCTTCTTGCTGCTGCCATAGCTAGGAAAGAGGTGCATGAGTGGGCAATACTGTGCTACGCTGATACTCAGCTATGTTTTCAGACTTTTGTGGCCACTGCAGCCTGATATAAATATATGCAGCTTTGAGGCTGCTCTTGCATGGCACAGGGAACCCCGTACAGAACAGCAATTGGAGCAGGAGGAGAGGAGTGCAAAGTTGGGCTTTAAGACATCTTTGCACATACCTCCTGACTTCCACTTGGTGCAGTTTATCTGCACAACAGGACCTAGCCCATTATTGTTACTCAGCTATCACCTGAAGTGATAAAAAGTTATTAAGAGCAGCAATCCATTACACTCCACTTCCTACCAGGCACTTTAATATGAACCAGCACAAGTCAATTATTCCCTTGCATTACATGCAAATGTGTTCTTACTACATCTACTCATGGTTGATACCTTTTGCTGTCTTATTATTTATTTGGTGCTAATTATTTGTTACAAGGAAAACAAATGTGGGGCTTTGTGCAGAATAGCAGGTATGCCTGCTTATGGATATTTAAAGATTATTTTAATTTCATATGCCTGATCATGCTAATGTAATACCTAATCTACACATTTGGACAAACACTTTTTGATTTTGCAAGTATGCTTAGCTGTCGTTATTAACAGCTGTACAAAATTGATTTGCTTCAGTGACTATTTGCTGTGCACACCGCTGAACAAAAAAACAAACAAACAAAAAACACCCCCCTCCCCTTTAGCCTCTTCACTACATCCATTTAATTTACCATAGGCTACTGCAGTGCTTTATCTGCTGTGCAACAACATGCTAACTGTACAAAATCAGGTAATGAAAAACAAGGTGCCCCCTGAGAGAATACTGTAATTCAGCCAATAAAAAGCCAAATTATAGACCAGGGTGTAACATGACACTGGCATTTATTAATATTTAATGTCTGAGAAAAGCATATAACAGAAAATGGTCCAACAGTCCTTGGGCTGCATGTATCAGACAAAGCAAACTTGATTTACAAGTGACACTACCCCTTAAAAATAATACTAAAAGCAGGTTGCAAGGACTCTTCCTTTAAAATATTTAACTAGTTTCATTATGAGAGTCATAAATCACAGCTTTAACATATGGCAAATTTGGGGAAACTGTAATCTACAAGAAGAGATTATTGACCCTGGACAGTAACTGTGGTTCTTCAAGATGTGTCTCCTTATGGGTTCTCCACTTCAGGTGCACATGTGCCTCCCCGATGGGAGATTTTCCATTAGCAGTGCCCCATTTTGCCCGCACATGAGTCCTACACGTCCTTGGGCCACGCACCCAGGCTATACTGGACAGAGTGGTGAACCACCCTCAGTTCCTTCTCTACCCAAACATCTCACAGAGAACACTCCAAAGCCATGGGGAAGAAGGGCAGGTAGTGGAGGGGGACACATCTCAAAAAACCACAGTTACTTCACAACAGGATGAGCAACCTCTTCTTCTTCTTAGTGTCCCTATGGGTGCTCCACTTCAAGTGACTCCTAAGCTGTAACCTTGTAGAGAGGGAAGAGCTTCACAATTGAGTCCGGAAGTGAAAACAGAACAGCACTACCAACTACCACATTGGATCTGGAGGTATGGATCAAGGGAAAGTGCTTAGAAAACGTATGTATTGAAGCCCATGTAGCAGCTTTACATATGTCAAATACTGGAACGTTTTTGAGTAATACCATGGGTGGTGTTTGTGACTTGGAAGAATTTGCTCCACCCTGTAGGGGGGGTTGAGCACTGGCTGCATCGTAATAAGCAACAATATTGCTCAGAGATCCACCTTGACAGCCTCTGGGTGGACATTGTGGATCCCTTGGATCCGTCTGCGATGGAAACAAATCATCTAGGTGACCTCAGAAATTGCTTGGTCCTATGTAGACAGAAGGTCAACACCCATCTGACATCTAAGGTATGTATGGAGCCTTCCTGCTGAGACTTCTGGTTTTTTTTTTGGGGGGGGGGGGGGAGATGAATGGACTGGTTAAGATGAAATTCCGATAATACCTTAGGTAAGAATTTTGGGTGAAAGGCTGATACAGCATCCAAGTGAACTTTGACTGTGGTAGAGCAGATAGACTCTAGCCCTGCAAACCACTGAGGAGCCATGCCCTGAGGCAGAGGACTCCTAGGTTGGGATGAAGTAAAACTACCTGTTTCTTGGAAGAGGAGATGAGGAATGATCAGAAGTTTGATTGCTGGGCAGATGGACAGGTGAAGCAGGTAAGGATACCAAGCTTGTCTTGGCCAAGTTTGAATTATAAGAATAACCCTGACTTTGTCCTGTCTGATCCTGTTTATTACTCTCAGTATTAAGAATATTGGGGGAAACGCATAGAATAGGCTTCATCTAACTTGGGAGAAAGGCATCTCTCTTACTGTTCATAGAGGTGCCAATAAGGTCCACCTCTGGAAGTCCCCAATTTTTGAATATACCATGGAGGGTTTTTGAGAGTCCAATTCCCATTTGTAGTCCTGGGAGAAATGCCTCCTGAGAGCATTGGCTGTGGTGTTCTGAATGGCGGGGAGGTAGACAGCTGAAATATGAACATGATGGATTATACACCAGTTCCAAAATTTCATTGCTTCAGCGCACAAAGAGGGGGCTCTTGCCCCTCCTTGCTAATTGAGAAAAAACATGCAAGCCACATTGTCCATCATGATCCCGATTGATTTGCCTTTGAGGAGGAGAAGACAGGCATTCCTGACTGTTCTGACTTCCAACAGGTTGATGTGGAGACTGGTTTCTTAAGACAACCATCTGCCCAGGACTGTCAGATTATTGAGATAAGCTCCCCATCCCAAAAGAGATGCATCTGTCGTCACGGTGATCATTGGAGTTGGACGAAGGAAAGGAATGCCTATACCAACATTGTGCTGATCTTTCCACCAGTCTAGAGAATCATGTGATGGGGAACTGAGACTTGTTTGTCTAAGCTGTGCTTGTTCAGTAAATAGGTCATTCTGAGTCAGCCCTGGAAGTAACGAAGGCATAGCCTTGCATGATTGGTAACAAAGATGTAAGTTACCATGTGATCCAGGAGTTGTAGACAGTTCTTTACTGAGGTTCAAGGAATCTCTTGAATGGTCCTGACTAGATTTGATAACATTATGAATCTGTGCATGGGAATGTGGGCCCTGGCTATCGGCGTATCCAAGGACACCCCTATGAACTTTATTTTCTGTACAGTGGTTAACGTAAATTTTTTTACATTGAGTTGAAGACCCAATTCCAGGAAAACAGAAAGACCCTTCTGAGTGGATGACAGGACTGCTTTGTAAGATCAACCCTTGAGTAGCCAGTCATTGAGGTACGGGAACATTAAAATTGCTTCTTGACAAAGGTACGTGGTCACCACCGCTCGGATGTTTGAAAACTCCTTTGGAGCCAAGGAAAGTCCGAAGGGAAGTACCCAGTGTTAATTAATCAGAACATCACACAATAAATAAATAAATAAATAAACTAAAATCATTGGCTACATCTTCCCCCTTTGAGGAGGTATTATTTCTCTATTAAGTGATAATATAAAAAGAGCCCTTTCACATACATATTACATGACAGTGTACAGCAATAATTAATACAGTAAAACACAGCAAACATAATTGATATAATATTTAAAATTTTATATGTAACAACTTTATATGCACACCATTATTTTATACTTATTGTGGATTAGGGGCTTGGGGTTTTTTTTAGAGCTTATTTTAAGTGACAGGTTTCAGAGTAGCAGCCGTGTTAGTCTGTATTCGCAAAAAGAAAAGGAGTACTTGTGGCACCTTAGAGACTAACAAATTTATTTGAGCATAAGCTTTCGTGAGTTACAGCTCACTTCATCGGATGCATTCAGTGCAAAATCCACTGAATGCATCCGATGAAGTGAGCTGTAGCTCACAAAAGCTTATGCTCAAATAAATTTGTTAGCGTCTAAGGTGCCACAAGTCCTCCTTTTCTTTTTATTTTAAGTGGTAGAATTTTTTTTTTTTTGCATTGTGGTACATAATTATAATTATATAGAGCGTTTGGAACTTGATGTGGGCTTATGTTATGCATGTTTTTATAATATTTACATTTTTATATATTTTTCTATATTAGTTTAGCTGCTGCTGGTCATGACACAGGTACCAATGGTGGAGCTGTGCTTGATGGTACTGGCCTGGAGGGCTTATACTTGTCCTCTTTGTCCCATGTAGATGGTTCCAAGGCTTGGTCAGAGCTGTGTTTGCCTTTAGATCAGCTCCAAGACTTTCCAGTCCCACCGCTATCGAAGGAGTCTTTCACTTCTACAGTACAGAGAGGAGAGGCCGAGGCTTCTCAGAGCATTGATCTAGCGGGGAATCAAGGTCTTTTAGGAGCAGTCTACTTACGAAGGGAGCCAGAGCGCCTCTTCTTGAGAACCTTCACTGAGGTCTTTAGAGTCTTCCCTTTCCTGGGGGAGACCTAAGCCAAGCTGAAAAGGATGCTGTATCTGTCCAGAGACTGGTGTCTGGGGGGAGGGGGTCTCCTGACCAGTCTCTAAAGCAGGGCAAAATGAATCTTCCACCACCAATAGCCTCAGCTTGATCTCCACTTTGTCCTAGATTTAAGGGCCAGGCAGAAGTTACACTCCTGGGGAACACGTGACTCTCCCAGGCAGCATGCACAGAGTGGCTGGCGCTAATCAGGATACCTTCCTGCAAAATGAGGCCGTGTTTGAACGGTGGAGAGGCCAGGATGCCCTTCCAAGGAAGGTAAGCCTCCTTTGAGAAAGGGAGGGAAACAAAACTAATCCTGTCATTACTAACAAAGCCTAAATCAACTAACTATAAACTATTTAACAACTAAACTAACAACTCTAATATAAAGAACTTTTGCCAAGGCACACTCAAGGTGGACATGCTAAGGCTCCGTCTCAGGCTGAGGCGGTTGAGAAGAAACTGAGGGAGGTTCACCTGCACGGTCCTACGTAGCCTCAGTGCGTGGCATGACAATGTATATGAAGCATGCATGGGCCAAACGGACACTGCTAACAGGAAATCTCTGATCCAAGGGCTTGAGAAGTGGATGCGCACCTGAAGTGGAGCTCCCATAGGGATGCTACTCAAAGAAGAATAGATAGTTTATGAATGACCTACTCATGATATCTTAATTTTAACAATTTTCCTTGATTACTCAGATGTCTACTAAAGAGTGATATACATTTTTGTATGGGTTTTTCCCATTAGTGCTGTATTGCAAGTGAACATTTTTACATCACATTACTCCAGCATTTGCTGCTCTAAGAGTCAAAGGGTGTTTAGTTTCTTATAATCTGAAAAGCTTTAAAGTTGAAATTGACACCATTATCAAAGGCACCCTGATACTTTTTTTGGTCTCTAAGGAGTAACCTAAGTGAATCGTCACATCTTCACTTGTATCAGACTGAAAGAAAGATCAGGGGTTTTTATATTTTGGTAATGGAGCATTTAAAGGATAACTAGCAACTTTTCCCCTACAGAAGAGTTATACTGAATTTAACAGAAAGACATAACTTTTCTATCATGCATTTTCTTTCTAATCTTTTTATAGACTATAATGGAAAGTTATCGCTGTACTATGGAATTTTATAAGACAGTTTAAAACAATTATTAAGTCTACAGTTGAGAGTCAATTCAGTCGAACCCTATAATATTTCTATCAAATCATATAGACTTAATTCCTGTTAAATTGTTTCCCACAAGGTTCTCTCTCCATCCAGCTATATTTTTTATGCACAAGGTAAGTGTTTATCAAATGTGGTAACGGACTTCAATATACTAAGAATAAATTGAATTAACATAGAGATAGCAAAAATTTATTTAACCAAATAGCACGATATTTGAAGGGAAAGTCTAGAAGCCATCTTCTGTTTTCTTTTCTTAACTATTCCCTGCATATAGTGCCTGAACTAGCCATTAAACTGAATCAGCATAATATTATGCTCTCTTATTTAGTTAAAGGCTGGATGACAAAACTATATAGTCACAAGTCAAGTTACAAAGACATTTATATCCAATAAACAGGTCTCACCTTTTCCTCCCCTTCATCAAGAAGGAAAGCGGAATGACAGCCTCACAATGACTCATTAGAAAGCACAAACACGTGAACCTGTTGTAGGGGCATCAAGTCATCAGTCTTTCGAAAGCCGTCAAGAAGTGTTTGTCATTCCAATACTGCTCATATCTCCCAAACTCAAAGATAAAACTCCAAGATAATACCCCCATCAATCTCAGAAAGAGTTAAAAGAGGAGTCAAAAAATAAACAGTACCGAGTCATGTTACCAAGCAGGATTCCACATGCTATTAATTTCAACTTAGAAACCAGTTAAGACACCTAATCAGCCATTACCCTTCTGAAGGTTACAAATGCCCTATCCACTTGCTTAGAATAAATAAAAAGTGATATTTTCAAATACTTTAGAAAATGTTTAAGCAAACAAGGTGGGTTGGTTCTGGCATTCAGCAAGAGGACAATTTTCACCACAAGCAGTGGTACAATTATGGAGTATGTTTCTGATCTGAAAATATGGCGAAGGCTATCTCTTAGCATGATTTTTCATTGTGTTTAAATAGGTCATCTTCAATACAAAGGGGTGAAGTCAAAAGATACAGATGATACCTCTCATAGCCCCAGTATAATCAGCTACATAGAAGGATATGGAGAATTGTGTTTTGTCTGCATTAAACTCAATAGCTGCTAGCACAGAATGGCTTCTTGCTTTTAACAAGCTGTTGACCAAAACTGGACAAATCCAACATAAATAGAAAACATTTCCTGATTATGTCAATGTGCAGGAACTGTAATGAACTGGGCTAGCTAATAAATATTTTGCATTAACTTGCACTTAACAATAGTAAGCATACTATGATCAAGATTCTCGAAGTTCTTTGTGATTATGAAAGACTAACAGCCTCCCTTGTGCTATAGGTAAATATTACTTCTCTATTCCAAATGCATAAATTGAGGAGCAGAGAAGTTAAGTGTCTTGGTCAGGGTCATACAGCAAATCAGTAGAAGTGTTAGCAACGGATCCCTGAACTCTAGTGTCCAGTATCCTCTTCTAATCTACAAATCACACTTCCTCCCTATATGTTTCACAGTCTGTACCAACAGTCTTGGTCAGACACAATGGACTGTTTCATTTTTCAAGAGACTTCTTCAAGGCCATAGACCATTCATTAATGCTTTTCAACAAACGATATTTTGAAAAGATGTGACTCACAGGGTGGAAAATGTGAGGGCAGTCCTAACAATTTATTTATTGTTTATAAAAGTCACTAGTCATTACAACGGCAGAATATGATACCCTCATATTTACTGGCTCTGTTGAGTCTCAGTATTGCCAAAATCAATGTTGTTGGATAACCATACTGTTAGGAAAGTGAAGGATGTGCAAATATTAGCCCACTTTTTAAAAATTATTCAGCTTATACTGTAAAAGTATGCAGTTTCATAATAAAGGCAAGAACTTTTAAAGATTCCCTGCAGGGGAGGGGGGCATTTTGTATCCTTAATAATGCCCCCCCCAGCTTCTCCCACTTTAAATGTGTTTTATAATCTTCTGCTCTGTGCCACCACTATCATCAGCAACTTTCTAGATAAAAGGGGCCTGATGAGGCTTCCTTCTGAGTTGATAAACACTAGTTCTTAATCATCTGAAGGGAATGTGAAAAGCTTTGCACAATGCTCATATAAAAAACACTCGGTACATAAACAAACTGATTCAAACTTTTCACCTGAAACCTGGAGTTCATACAATGGTGTGATAACAAAATAGGGGTGGGTTTTCAGATCTCCTGGATATTGACATGAAGATAATACCATTACAGATTCTTCTCACAGGCACTACAATCCCTTGCCTTTTCAGTGCTCACCCTTATAAAGCTGGCTGAACAGCTACCAGATACTCAAATTTGCATCTCTATGGCACAGATTCCCTCCAGTGATACAAGAGTTTGCTC
This sequence comes from Natator depressus, assembly GCF_965152275.1. Taxonomy (NCBI): domain Eukaryota; kingdom Metazoa; phylum Chordata; order Testudines; family Cheloniidae; genus Natator; species Natator depressus. Next base: position 20,982,718 of record NC_134247.1, on the reverse strand, counting down.
AGCAGTTTGTATTTCAAATGCTTTCCTGACTGTATGGCTACTGGGGTCAGATTGCTTTGGCTGTGCTGGACTTACCCTTGAACCCTGAATTTTATGAAGGTCCAAGGAACATCTAAATCTTAGTTAAACAGGGTGGTTGGATAATTGAGGTTTTACTCAATTACAATACATAAAATCATCCAAAGCAACAAAGGAATAGACTGAGGTATGCCAGGCAGAGAGGGATCAAGCCAGTTTCTAGAGCTGGTTGAAGGACGACAATTCTGTCTCACAGCAACTTTCAAGGTTTAGAAATTTGTTTTTGTTCTGCATAGCAGCAAAACGAAACCTTTCAAACATTTTTGCAAAAATGGAATAGTATCAAAATGTCTGCTTGCACCTCGAAACCTGAGCTTTTAGATTTGGGGAGGTGTGGGTGTGTGATGTTCAAGTCCCTTTTCTACCTGATTTGGAGCAGAGTGTTTCATG